>NC_133656.1:224279193-224879193 GCF_009905375.1 Apium graveolens | reverse complement strand
TTCAATAAAATCACTAAAAAAATGAATAAAATTCATACAGCTCGATAATTAATTATAAAATTAATCTTCGCGTTCAACAAATCACAAACAATTAATATCACAACGACACATAGCTGACAGAACCATTACATATTTTATTTGTTTAATAATTCAATAATTATATGAACATTTCGGATCCGAAAATAGGTTACTTAGCCGCTATGTAACTGAAAAGACGATACAATTTTAATACCAAATTTAGATAATTATCAAAATAGAGCTTCCTATAAAATAATTTATACGAAAATAAGATAATAATGTCTCGTCTTTTGAGAGTATGGATTCTTATCGATATATAAAATGACTTGCGTATCGAAAATTTCACACCGGGACTCGTACAGGTCAAACCGTACCCCGGATCGAAAAAGTCAAAATACGGAAAGTGTTCGGAATTATCAAATTAGGTTAGGAAGGAGTTTTTTGAAGAGGTTCGGGTTATAAAAATGTAAAAACATTTGAAGTGGGACGATTTCTGATTCTAAAAATTAATTTTAAAATTATGTAAAATAATCATTATTAATTCTATAAATCCTTATAAAATCATGTGGTAATCCAAAAATTACCAGAAAAATACCGAAATTATCTACATTTAATTCTGGATAATTAAAAATTAAAATATCTTATTTTTATCAGATATAAACATCCAAATATTAATATCAATTATCAAATAATTCACCAAAATTCACATAAATCACATAATAATTATTTATTGATAAAAATAAATACATAATATTTCCTAGACGTTACATCCTTCCCCCCTTAAAAGGATTCTGTCCTCAGAATCATGCTAAGGAACATACACTGATATATTTCGAGTATCTTACTTAAAATTTCTCAAGACTTACTATTTCAACGGTCTCCTACCGTCATCAGATTTATCAGTTGCTCATGCAACCCCTAACTCAATCTTTTATTTCACATATTTGGAGCTAAATTACTCTTCATAGTCATACATACATGAATGCCTTATGGACTCGTTACACCTCTGACAACAAGACCTACTCATTCACAATCGTTCTATCTATCTTACTGTTTCAAAGGACTAACTTAATTTACACTAACCTTCTTTTCTTTCCAATTCTAATAGTTCCTGTTCATGAAATTTCTATTTTGACTGACTGTTCTACTCTACTTTTTATGTCTCTTTTTGTTCGGTTAAATTGACCTATGATCGTTTCCAATCGTATTCAAGAATCTTTAATCGGTCTCTTGCATTTTCTATTCGTCTGCATCCGATGTCCTGAACTCATGACGTCCGATACTTTGAAATGTTCTACATCTATTCAAAAGCTAAGAAGAAAAATCTCGGCAATTGCATTTACTCACCACTTGGTAGCATACTTCTATTTCTTTTCAATCACTATCAAGTAGATTCATCAAGCGGGAATCTGCTATTATCTTAAAGGAATTATTAATTTGGAACAGAATGAATCATAACTTTATTTAAAACCCGATCTCTTGGTACTAATACTCATTTTGTTGTCCTATCAAATTAGATATCAATACGAACTTTGATGCTCACAACGTTTCATACTGAAGTCAACATCAATCATCTGCATTAATACCACATTTGATATTCAACAACAAAGTAAGTATCAGCATAACCCAGATGACGGATCAACACCTATTCTTCAATTTCTAACTTTTCCAATTCTTTTAAACATTTCTCAACAATCTTAATGGTATTCATTCTTTTATTTTTATTTGAAACATCTATTCCTAAATGGACCTTTCCTGTTTGGTAGTTAACCACACACTGGAGCTCATTATCAATTATAACCAGAATTCATATCTTTGAAGCTGAAAAAACCGTGTACTAACCCCTTTGAGTTTTCACCGAAAACTCCATTTCAGCCAAATCTACTCGGTTTCTCATCCGAATTCCGCGAAATAAGGCTCGGTTTCAGTCGGTTAAACCTCCAGAATTTGGGGGGTGATCCTATTAAGGCTACCACTTGGTTGAAAGAAATAGAAATAGCGAGGATGTTATCAATAAATACAATCACACTATCCCAATACTCCTGGTACATTGTGTTCACTTAATCTTCAGACTTACAATTTCTGATAATCGAAGCGTAAATTCCTACCTCCTTTCTTTTTTTTTTCCATAATCGCTTTTGTGCACAGCGTAAAATATTCTTAATTTCATTATTCTTTCATTCCACATTTCTGAAGTTTTCCTTCACTTATTATTTCATCCCTATTAAGTTAGATGATACAGGGCTTTTGACACCAGCTTGACTCTGTGCAGTAACCGACGAGAAATTCTTACCTCATTCCCTGAGGTACCCTTGGTAAATCATTCGTTCGAACTCCCGGGACTTTATTTTAATTTTAAAGAATTCCGACATGAGATTCATTGCAATGTTCTTCTCTAGTAGTTCTCCATCAATACCTTTGTTTAATCATCCCTATTTACACGCATTTTTGGAACAAATTCCTATCTCCAACTATCGATGTTTCACCTCATTCTCATAATAGTTCTGGCACAACCGACGTTCCCAACTTGCATATTTTCTGGATTATTTTATAAAATTTCTTTATCATCCTTTTGATTCCACTTCGTGTCTTGATTAGTTCTTCATTCTCATTATTCATTATCTTTTTCATACATAACAAATTTCTTTTTCTTAGTAATATTACTCTGTTTATTATTGGATAGGTCATTTCTGAAGTTCACACTGGAATGAAGGATTTTATTTGTACTATTTAAATTCTTACTAACAGAGTTATCGAATTTCCTCGGTAGCTATTTCCTTAGCCTTGCTTGACGTATCACATATCGCGTGTTTAACTTCTCTTCATTGACCATCATCTCTTTTTCCTGAGTTCACATGCGGACTTCATCAATCTCCGTCTTTTATTGAGTGCTTGAATTTGCGAGCTTTCCATGATTCTACAACAACTTCCATTCAGTCGCCGTTCAAAAGAAGTGTACATTCAAATCTTTCATTAATTCGTCATTCGATATGGGTATACATTCAAGTTCTTCCTGAAACGCTATTGCAGATGATATAATCCCATTACTTCATTTTAAACCTTCAGTTCTTAAAATGTTCTTCCTACTAGCGTGTACCAGTAACTTCCTGTTCCTCTTATTCATCGAAAAGAGCATATTTTTCTGGATCAAACCTTGCACCTGATTACAGTAACATCACGCTAATTGAACTAAGCCTTCAATTTACGTTAACGCCATTACTTTTTCCAAATTTCTTATTGCTTTGATTTTGGAGCTGGAAATCATGTTAGAGCTTGACTCAATCTAATTGGAATCGATCTCCATTTAACTAACCATTAGTTGGTAAAGTTGATCAATTAGATCCTTTTACTGATCACTTAAACCAAATGCTGACTAGCTAATTGGAATCAAAGACCAATTATATAAAGTCAATTTGGTCATAACAACTTTCTCAAGAACCGAGGTCGCAATTATTTGGAATACTGACGAGAATGGCAATATACTTCTTTGTCCTTAACTATAGGGTAATTTCTGAAAATTTGGGCAGCACTTCCCCTACACCATTGACTACCAGTCGGACTCAAGCCGACACCATCACTCAACCAAATCATTCACAATTATATCCACCCACTTTCATCAACCAAAATCATCAATTCCCATAATTCACCTTTGATCAGCATCTGACTGGCATAACATATATCTTTTTAATTGGGATTGGGTCTGAAACCCACAATGACTAATATATCCATACCCTTCTCAGTCCATTCCAAATATTACGAATTTTTATTAATGAACTTAAGGTTTAATATCATGATTCATTTAATTTATTTCTGAACATGATTAATCAGTTTATCTTTTAATAACTGCGCATGGTCTTTATTATTACCGTCACAATCAATCGTTAGATCATTATTTCTTAAGAAGTTTCACATTCGAGTCACCATTTATTCATCTCCGCTTATGTTCTCGTATCAACTTTCGTCACTGACCCGGGTATGAGCATTAAATTCACCATCACTTATTTATGCAAGTTAGAGAATTTCACATCTTCTTGAAGAACACGTTTGAAGTTCGATTATATTTAAGATTTCTTTCCATCTTGAATTTTCATGACAATTGTCTTCCCACGATGATGGGATGTTTCACGTAGTAATTGCATGTTTGAGTCATTGTTCAGAATTCCCTTGATCTTCGATTGTCACCCCAACCCTCGCTTGTTTTGTCTGACGTACACAACTTTGCTTCCTTATTTTGCAACTAATTTATCCATTACGTTCACTAACGATTTTATTTTTCGTCGAAATCTTCTGATTTAAAGTGCATCACATTAGCGTACTCTACTGTACTGATGAGATCCTCATAACACGAACAACTGTCAGATTTGATGTCCTTGCCACGACCGCGTTGTCAATGTATCCATTCTTCTTTGCTCGCAAATGTCCCCCATTTATCGGCTTGCAATCATATTCTTCTTCGACACGTAATTCTACCTGTCGCACGAGACTATTCTATTTCTTTCGTAATCATCAGATAACGGACTCGATGCAAGAAGAGAGTTTATGAATATGATTTTGAATGAAAAGAAGGATAGGGAATAAAAATACAACAAACAGTTGGAAGAATATGTAAGTTAATAAATTGAAGGAATAAAAAAAATGAGTGAAGAATGAGACAACCATATTCGTACTCAAGATGACCAGTCTTTCATACTATATGGCATACAAAACATGATTAGGTGGCGTCCCACCCGACTCTTCGTCATTTCGACAAAGCGTCATACCACAACACTGTTGTCTCAATCAGGAATCAAGAAATTGGAGAAGAGAGACAATTCAGAAGGAATATAAGAAATTTTCTTTCGTTTTCGCCTCATATAATTTATCAACAGAAGAAGCTCATACGTATTCAAGAATCCAGAAGAACATATGCTATCGTATTTGAAAAAGAATAACATTGTAGATCACCATTGGTCACCGTCCACGCTCCATTTACGTATGCCTCTAGGGACCATTCGGATGAGAGATTCACCGTTTAGGTCACATTATAACTTCGGAATGTCTTCTGGGCATGCCTCCATATCCAAAGCTTTAACAATTCGATCATATCGCGTCCTTATAAAATTTACAATCATTGCTTCCAGTCGCATTTAAGAATCAAGAAAAACGTATACTATCGTATTAGAAGAAAGGATGTCAGTGTCGATCACCTTCCATGCTTCGCCTACATCTGCCTTCAGGATCGTTCGGATACAGGTTCACGATTTAGGTTAGCTCATTGCTTCGAAATGATGCCTGGAAATACCTTCACACCAAATGCTTCAATAATTTGATCTTAATCGCGTCGTTCCGAAATTTAAAATCATGACTTCAGATTTCATCTATGTCGTGTAAAATATCCATCGACTACGCAACACCTCAATTCCGTCGATAAAATATGATTCCTCTTCCACCATCTAGAAGATTCTACCATTTCCTTCAATCATCATTCTTCCATTCGAATCACGAATTTGGTTAAATTTTAATAATTTTATAAATTGGGTAAATAATATGTTGATTCAATTATTTATTTTATTAAACAACGTTTACTTTTATTTTTTCACAGAAAACTTTAAACCTTCTCCCTGCGGGTGGGTCTACTTGGCCTTTCGAATAACAACACTGAGTCTAATTCCATTCTTCTTTTTAGATCATTTTCTGTTTATAATAACAAGAACATAAATAGTAATTTGACAACCAATTTGTAAAACTCATTTCATGCAAAAATCTTCTGAAAGTTGATTAAGAAAATCTTTTCCGAAATCTCATTTTAAAGTTTTGGAAATGAAATATTTTATCGTCATTACTATATACATTACATGCTATTTTTATGGTTTACCAATAAAATGTCTAATTAAAAGAATGCCCATATAAGGTCTCTCCACTTTGGTACTTCTTCCATTTTTCCTTGGATTATACATGCACTTATTAGCCGACGAAACTCCATTCACCGTTATATGCCATTTTATTCCTAACTCGGACCCAACGCTGACGTCTGCCATTGTCTTTCAAATTCTTGTCATCGTCCTTGACGTTATGCTTACAACCACACACGCGATTCGATGTTCTGTCTGTAGATAGGGTCGCATCTTCTTGTTAATCTTACCTATATCTAGAAAGGTAGATATCATTCCTCGCTCAGCGTCCGGTATGTGATAAAAATCTTCATGCGACGATGATGCCTTCGAAATATGCAACGTTGGTGCTTCATCAGCTTCCATCAACTGGTTGCCTCCGGCGTGAAGCTCATCCTACTACCTAATTCTAAGTTAGATCATACCAAAATTCACCTAACATGCCTTTCACAAGTTCTCACAGGAATCAATCGCATTTTTATCAAAACCGCATGAACAGTTGGGTAACATACCCAATCTTCGTCGATCTGTCGATCCTTCATTACTGTAGGATCTAAGAATTCAATATACCTATAGCGTTGCGACATTCGCCTTACACTTTCTCAGCAATCCTATCTTACCAACTCCAGACCAGATCTGCTAACCCTAATTCGCACTCAACTCAACTTAACCTGAGTATGCCTAGGGTTTTTCCTATCCTGTACGACCTATCATTCCTATCTTACTATCACCTATTCTTATTTCAGTGACCAATAGCCTGCAGCTCTGATGCTAACTTGTAACAACCCAAATCCGGGGTCAAGATTTGGTGTCACGAAAACAATTTTTACATAAAACAAAAGAATATTCAATTGACCCCTTGAATCCGGATCGTTTACAGGTTATGGTATGAAACAAGAATCTAACCCTTTACACCTCACAATAACTAAAATACAAGTGTAGATACCTTTGGACTAATGCTCTTGTTGCATTCTTCTAACACCTTCAACCTCTCGCAGCGGAACTTTCTCAAAGTTTTGCTGTCTGTCAAAGCTATTCACTTTTATCGTTATCTGTTTCTGGCAAAAATAAGAATTTACAAAGCAAGAGTGAGCCAAATATGCCCAGCAAGTATATAATTTGAGTTTAAAGCATTAATATCAAAAGAAAAAAACTTCCGGACAAAATCTTAAAACACTTCTATTTATCTGAGTAAGTTGAGCGAATAAACGTTGGCTGTCACCAGCCTTTAACTCAAATCCAAAAATTCCAAGCGATTCCCCGATTCATCTCATGAATTAGGGTTTTGTCCAGTTTTGGAACCATAAAACCATTCGAGAGAGAATGTCGTTAATGGCGATCAACAACAAATTAGACTGGAGACTAGTTCGCATCTATATTCTGCTGATCAGTCAGAATATAATGCAGATCTATATCTCAATAAATAGATCTAGTCGGATATCCAGGCACTACGGCCCATCTCGAGGCACCAGTCATCCCGGTCCTCAGGGTTAAGACACACTTAATCCTCAAAACATCATCATTATCCAGCCCCTGGAGTATTTTGATGTCAAATTATTTTGAATTCAAAACATCCCAATTCAGGGTTCGCAAATAACCCGAAAGAATGGGTATTTGCTCACGAGAGCAATCGAATTACAGGAACAATAATGAAAGGAACGTGCATAATCAGAGTAATTGCAGCGAAATGTAAAACAATTAACTATTCTGAACTTAGAATATGAGCGAATATATATTTGCAGTATTTAAAAGAAAAATCAAGAATACTTGCAGTATTTAAAAGAAAAATCCAGAATACTTGCAGTATTTAAAAGAAAAATCCAGAATACTTGCAGTATTTAAAAGAAAAATCCAGAATACTTGCCTCAATAAGCTTTAATCGCTATTACTAGTTGACTTTGGTTCGACTTGAACGTTCGGCTTTATCGTCAAACTACTATTCCATTCTGGATTCGATCCTGACACTCAGGTTCTTCGATTGGAACTTCATTGATCCCAACGTCTAATCACTAGATCATTCCTAGTCCAATGTCACGTCTCGGGTCTTCCGACTAAGACCTACAGGGTTGAAATACCCTAATTCAGATAATCATCTCGCTTAACATAACACCACTATCCTATTCTACCCATACGATTTCATAATTCAACTTATATTTATATGTATTATTGAAATACACATAGCAATTATGGTTCACATCCTCGAAACTCGGTTCTGTATTAATTTTCGGAAAATACGTATACTTGTTATTTTGAAAAACTGGTAATCGATTATTTATAAATTTTTATGTCTCAACCGTAATTAAGTTCGTATATTTTAACTATATATAGTTATTTGATGTCTCCGATAATTATAGGTTACGTTCCCGTATTTTTTCGGAATTAATTTCTTGAAAATCGGGCAGCGTCTCCTTTATTTATCGGCCTACCCGTCGAACATCCCGATGTCAAATCCACAACAACAATTCAATCAAAACAACAACCAACCACCATTCGCAATCCCAATCACCGATACAATTCAGTTATTAATTATTATTTTTTTATTCGCATTTTTATATTTTCATTCGTAGGACTCAGATAAAAATCATCACCATCCACCGTCGGCTCGCTGAGGCTCATCGCCGACGGCGGTAAAATTCGCGGGTTCCCGTTTACAGCGGGCGTCCAACATGAATCTCACCGATTAATTATAAAAATGTGCCGCAAGAATTTATTTGATTTTCACGAATATTAGTCAAATAATTTTTCCTGCAAAATAATCAAAAGTTCGAATAAGAATTAACAGAACCAAGCAACACAGCAACTGAACAACACAGGGCACGGCTTCCACGCGCCTCACGCGCCACTACACACATCGCACACACGCACACATAGTTCACACACATACACACAGTTCACACACACACACAGTAACCCACTCACATCGCACAGATATACACACTTATTTATATATATGAATATATATATATGGACAACAGAAACCAGGATGGAGTTATCACCGGAAAACATAGCGGCCCGGAAAGGACAGGCGGCGCCATTCGCCGGAAAGGAAGAAAACCGGAAGTGGGAAGAGAAACGAGCGAAGGAGATATACAGAGTGAGAGAAAAGAAATTAGAGAGATGTAAGAATTAAAGAGAAAGAGAGAGAGAGACGAATTCGAGGGATGTGAGGGAGAGGGAGGGATGGGAGCCGAGAGAGAAGAGAGATTTGGAAGAGGGGTGAGGTCAAATGAGGTGGGGGGGGTTGGGGGGTAGATTTATGATTTTATTTATTATTTTTTTTCTTTTCATTATTATCCCGATTCGTACTGCCATTTACGGTTCCAATAGATTAATTTATGAGTAACACCTGCCCAAAATTTGTCAGAACAAATTCAAAATTCCCGAGATAATTCAAACTAATTATCGTAAAATTTTTAAAGTTTTAACATCATTTTCGAAGAATTCTGGAATTGATTTTTACAATAAAATCAGAAAATCACTTAGAGATAAATAATGACTAAAATATTGATTTTTAAATTTTATAAACCCCTAAAAATAATAAATAAAATTGTAAAACAATAAAAATAATTTTAAAAACAATTTTAGCATTTTTAAGAATAAATATTCAATAAAATCACTAAAAAAATGAATTAAATTCATACAGCTCGATAATTAATTATAAAATTAATCTTCACGTTCAACAAATCACAAACAATTAATATCACAACGACACATAGCTGACAGAACCATTACATATTTTATTTGTTTAATAATTCAATAATTATATGAACATTTCGGATTCGAAAATAGGTTACTTAGCCGCTAAGTAACTGAAAAGACGATACAATTTTAATACTAAATTTAGATAATTATCAAAACAGAGCTTCCTTTAAAATAATTTATACGAAAATAAGATAATAATGTCTCGTCTTTTGAGAGTATGGATTCTTATCGATATATAAAATGATTTGTGTATCGAAAATTTTACACCGGGACTCGTACAGGTCAAACCGTACGCCGGATTAAAAAAGTCAAAACACGGAAAGTGTTCAGAATTATCAAATTAGGTTAGAAAGGGGTTTTCAGAAGAGGTTCGGGTTGTAAAAATGTAAAAACGATTGAAGTGGGACGATTTCTGATTCTAAAAATTAATTTTATAATTATGTAAAATAATCATTATTAATTCTATAAATCCTTATAAAATCATGTGGTAATCCAAAAATTACCAGAAAAATACCCAAATTATTTACATTTAATTATGGATAATTAAAAATTAAAATATCTTATTTTTATCAGAAATAAACATCCAAATATTAATATCAATTATCAAATAATTCACCAAAATTCACATAATAATTATTTATTGATAAAAATAAATACATAATATTTCCCAGACGTTACAGACAGCAAAAATGGTATTTTTTGTTATGCTTCACTTTTTTCTTCAACATATTGGTAATTTCTGCCCTGATTCTATATTTGTAGGTAAAAATATTTCAGAGATGCCAGCACTAAATGAGTCGCTTCGTGATTTGCTTGACAGCATACAAGTACCAAAATAATACTATCTATTTTACTTTTTAAGTTAATATATCTGTCTGGAAAGTCCTGAATATGTGTATATGCATGTACAATGTTTGAGATGAATGACAGTAAAAGTCTTTCCTGTGAAATCATGTATGTTAATTATGTATCCCTCTATGACTTGGCTTTCACCTCTTTATCATTTTTTTAAAGTTTGAAATCGATTATGCCTATTTAGGAACCTTATTATACCACCATTATGAAGTAAAGATGTTAGATATATTTGTGATATCATGTCTAATATGATTGGTGTTTAGTTTTTCAGATCTTACTTAACAGGACAAATCAGTACTTAACTGGAAATCAGTACTTATACTGAAGTCAGGACTTAAGATATCAGAACTTAAGTTGTCAGAACTTAAGTTATCAGGAGATATTTATCAGGAGATATTTATCAGAAGATAATATCAGGACTTAAGGAGACGTTCAGATAAGGAAGGCGGCTGTTTGAAAGGAAAGAAGATCAAGACAAACATAAGAAGAGATATGCATGGAGAAGAATTCTATGAAGAATAAAATAATTGGAAGAAAAGATAACTAGTTGATATATATTAGGAAGCAGAATTATATTCGATATCAATTAGAAGATTATCTTGTAACTGTGTAGTATATAAACACAGACATAGGGTTTACACTATATGTGTTATTTTAATCGAGTTTGTTATTTATTGTAACCCTAGCAGCTCTCGTGATAATTTGTTCATCACTGAGAGAGAACAGTTCTTTGTAATAGAGTTTATTGTGTTGAATAAAATCTGTTTTCTGTTACTTGAGTTCTTATATTCGATTTGATTGTAGTGAACACTGTATTCAACCCCCTTCTACAGTGTGTGTGACCTAACAAGTGGTACAGAGCAATATGTTAACATACATACAGTAAAGATCCAAAAACAATCATGTCTGAAGAAGCACAAACTTTAACCAAGCCCACCAAAACTGAAGAAACTCCGAAGACTCAAATCCATAATCGAGATAAGACTATAAGGGTTCCCATACTGAAACCTTCTGAGTATCCCATATGGAAGGTGATGATGTCTATGTTTCTGGAAGCTACAGATCCAGAATACCTTGACAGAATTAATGAAGGACCACATAATCCAACCAAGCTCTCTGTTATAGTTGCAGATCAGCCAGCACAGACTGTACCAAAGGAGAAAAGTGAATATACAGCTGAAGATATCTCATCTATTACAAAGGATGCAAAGGTAAGACATTTGCTGCACAGTGCCATTGATAATGTAATGTCAAACAGGGTAATTAACTGCAAGACTGCAAAGGAGATATGGGATGCCTTGGAGACAAGATGCCAGAGAACTGATTCAATTAAGAAGAACGGGAGGACTATACTCACTCAAGAGTATGAGCACTTTGACTCAAAACCTGATGAGTCATTAACTGGTTTATATGACAGATTTTTCAAACTCTTGAATGATCTGTCACTGGTGGATAAGGAATATGATCTTGAAGATACTAATCTCAAATTCCTTTTAGCTCTTCCTGAAAGTTGGGATTTGAAGGCCACAACTATAAGAGACAACTATGCTCTTGATGAAACTACTCTTGATGAAATTTATGGTATGCTCAAGACTCATGAACTTGAGATGGATCAAAGAAGCAAGAGGCATGGGAGAAAGTCAAGGACAGTTGCTCTTAAGGCTGAGGAGGAATCCCCTAAAGTGGTTGTCTCAAAGAAAGGCAAAGGAAAGGCTCTCATCACAAAGTCTGATACTGAGTCATCAAGTCCTGATAGTGATGAGGATTCAGAAACTGAAAGTCTATCTGAGATAGATCCTGATGAAGAGATGATGAATCTGTGTGCTCTTATGGTGAAAGGAATCATAAAGATTGCATACAGGAAATTCAGAAGGGGAAATATGTTTTCCAGGAAAGGAGCAAGTTCTGATAAGAAGGGTTTAAGAAAATCTGAAGGCAAGGGAGGAAAGTCTGACGGAGGAGATTACTCAAATGTCAAATGCTATAACTGTGGTGAGAAAGGCCAAATATCTCCTGATTTCAAGAAAGTGAAGAGTGACAAAAGCAAGGCTCTTGTCACAAAGAAGAAAAGCTGGACAGACACTTCAGATTCTAAAAATGAGGTGAACTATGCCTTGATGGCAAATGCTGATAGTAGTTCTGAAGCTACTGAGTTAAAGGTACCTCAAACAACTTATGCTTTTCATACTGATGATATTACTGAGTTGAGAAGATATCTTAAAACCGTGTTCATTAGTTATAGAGATCAAACTTTAACATGTGAAAGATTAACTTCTGAAAATCTTGCTTATAAAAAGAGGAATGATTATTTAGAAAAAGAGTTAGTTATGTTCCATCAAACTCAGAAAGATAGAGATGATGCTTTCAATGTTAGAGATGAAGTGCTTAAAATGAATGAATCTCTAAAAACTGAGTTAGAAAAGGAAAGAGAGATTATCAAGACTTGGACTAACTCTGGCAGAACAACTCAGAATTTGTTATAGTGGAAACTGGAAAGAGGGCTTAGGTTATGGAGATGATAAGAATAATAAAGGAACTGTAGAGATTGAGCCTATAGTTGTTAAACAAAAGCCAAAGGCAAATCCTGTTAAGTTTGTAGCTGTAAAGTCTGATATTGATAAATCAGAAGTGAAAGAGAAATTAACTTCTGACAAACCAAAACATGATAAGCCAACTGAAGTTAACATAGGCTTAATGACAAAGAAGCAGCTTAAGCATAAGCTGAAAGATGTTAAGAATATAAACAAGGTAAAGCCACCTAGGAAAAATAGGAATGGAAAGGAAGGTGTGAATAAAAGCAATGATTATAAGCCTGTTCCTAATGCTCTTAGAAAGAAATATTATAACTGTGGAAATTCTAACCATCTGGCTTCTTTTTGCAGAAAGAATAAGAACATAAACTCCTTACCTTCAAAATCAGGAGTTAAGAGTCAGTCTGTTAGATATAGGCCACAAAATCCTTGTTTTCATTGTGGTAGTTTATGGCATTCCATTTATACTTGTAAGTAATATCATAGTTTGTACTATGATTATTATCAAATAAAACCTTCTTTAAAGAAAGTTAGCATTATTCCTACTAGTGTAAGTTCTGATGCAAAGTCTGATATTGTAAATCCTGATAAGAAAACTGTTAACATAAACTCTGATGCTAAATCCGTTGCAAATGTTAACAAACTTAATAAGGCCAAAGGATCCAAGCAAGTCCTGCTATCAGACTTTGTGGAGAAAGCTGGCCCGGGTGTTTCTTATGGAGATGGCAACATGGGAAAAACTCTGGGATATGGCAATATCAATCTTGGGAATGTCATCATTGAAAAAGTAGCTCTAGTCTCAGGACTTAAACATAATTTGCTGAGTGTTAGTCAAATCTGTGACAGAGGTTATCATGTGGATTTCTTTAAAGAACACTGTGAAGTTGTAAGCAAATCTATAGGCAAAATTGTTCTAAAAGGATACAGGCATGGTAACATTTATGAAGCCAAGCTTTCAACAAGTACTGATGGTTCTGCAATCTGTCTGTTAAGTAGAGCATCAATTGAAGAAAGATGGAATTGACACAAGAAACTCTCTCATTTAAATTTCAACAATATAAATGAACTAGTCAAGAAAGATCTTGTGAGAGGACTGCCAAAATCAGTATTTGCTCCTGATGGCCTTTGTGATTCATGTCAAAAGGTAAAATAAAGAAAATCTTCATTCAACAGCAAGACTGAATCTTCAATTCTTGAGCCTTATCACCTACTACATGTTGATCTATTTGGTCCAGTGAATGTCATATCTATTGCAAAGAAGAAATATGATATGGTCATAGTGGATGAGTTCACCAGATACACATGGGTGTATTTCTTGCACACAAAAAGTGAAACTGCATCTATCTTGATTGATCATGTCAAACAACTGTATAATTTGGTCAAAGACTCTGTGAAAATCATAATAAGTGATAATGGCACTGAGTTCAAGAATTTGATCATGGAAGAGTTCTACAAAGATCATGTAATAAAGCAGGAATTCTCTGCTCCTGGAACTCCACAGCAAAATGGAGTTGTTGAAAGAAAGAATAGAACTCTTATTGAAGCTGCACGAACTATGCTTGATGAAGCAAAGTTACCAACCTATTTTTGGGATGAAGCTGTGCAGGCTGCTTGTTTTACTCAGAATGCAACACTTATCAACAAGCATGGAAAGACACCATATGAGATGGTGAAGAAAAAGAAGCCAAATCTGAAGTATTTTCATGTATTTGGATGCAAGTGTTTTGTTCTTAAGACTCATGCTGAACAACTATCCAAATTTGATCTAAAAGCTGATGAAGGAATTTTTGTTGGATATCCACTTTCCACAAAAGCCTTCAGAGTCTACAATTTAAGAACAAGGGTTGTCATAGAATCTATCAAGGTCTCTTTTGATGATAAGAAGATTACTGGACTTGAAGATTTTAATAATCATGAACAACTGAGATTTGAGAATGAAGTTTTAAATTCTAATTCTGTAAATCCTGACAGTCTAAATCCTGACAGTTTAAATCCTGATACTGCAAACTCTGATGGGTTAAACTCCGATGTTATTGAAACTGTGGTGACTATACCAAAGGAAAATGCACCTGTGCAGGGGGGGCATATTGAAGATCCAACCACATCTCAAGAAGCATCAGAACCAAGAACATGCTCTTCAAGTTCTGATTCGTCAAGGTCTAATAGGGCAAGTTTTGATAATTTAGGAAACTCAAATTCTGATTCATCAAGTTCTGATGGGTCAAGTTCTGATAATTCTGGAAACTCAAATTCTGAAGGATCCAACTCAGAGAGCATAATTTCAGGGGGAGCATCAGAAAATGTTGATGGAGACAACATGAATCATGGGGGAGCATCCAGTTCTAGAAATAATCTTCCATCTACAAGAAAGTGGACTAAAGCACATACACCTGACTTCATAATTGGAGATCCTGAAGCAGGTATAAGAACTAGAATAGCAACATCAAATGAATGTCTCTATCACTCTTTTCTTTCTCAGACTGAACCAAAGAAAGTGGAAGAAGCTCTTCAAGATGCTGATTGGGTGCAAGCAATGCAAGAAGAGTTAAATGAATTTGAAAGAAATAGAGTCTGGACCCTAGTGCCAAGACCAAAGAACAAATCAGTTGTTGGTATAAAGTGGGTGTTCAGAAATAAAACTGATAGTGATGGCATAATTACAAGGAATAAAGCAAGGCCGGTTGCAAAAGGATGTTCTCAATATGAGGGAATTGATTATGATGAAACATTTGCACCAGTTGCTAGATTGGAAGCCATAAGGATATTTTTGGCTTATGCTGCTCACAAAAAGTTTACAGTCTTTCAAATGGATATAAAAAGTGCTTTTCTTAATGGAGAATTAGAAGAAGAAGTATATGTTGAACAACCTCCAGATTTTGTAGATTCAAAATTTCCTCATCATGTCTACAGACTTGATAAATCACTTTATGGCCTTATGCAAGCTCCAAGAGTATGGTATGAGACACTAGCTCAGTTTCTTCTGGAAAGTGGATTTAACAGAGGGACTATTGACAAAATATTGTTTTATCTCAACCATGGAAAAGACTTACTTTTGGTGCAGATATATGTTGATGATATCATTTTTGGTTCCACAAATGACAGACTTTGTAAACGGTTTGCCAAGTTAATGCAGTCAAGATATCAAATGAGTATGATGGGAGAACTTAGCTATTTTCTGGGCCTTCAAGTCAATCAGAATGAAGAAAGAACTTTTATTTGTCAATCTAAGTACACCAGAAATTTGTTAAAGAAATTTAGAATGCAAGACTGTTCAAGTGCATCCACTCCAATGGCCACTGCAACAAAATTGGATAAGGATACTGGTACATCAGTAGATATTAATGATTACAGAGATATGATTGGATCACTACTCTATCTAACTGCAAGTAGACCTGATATTATGTATGCCACCTGTCTTTGTGCAAGATTTCAAGCAGATCCAAGAGAACCTCACTTAACAGCTGTAAAAAGAATTTTCAAGTACCTTAAGGGTACAGCTGATCTAGGATTGTGGTATCCTAGGGAATCAGACTTTTAGCTAATAGGTTACTATGATGCAGATTTTGCAGGATGCAAAATTGACAGGAAAAGCACAAGTAGAAGCAGCCAATTTCTTGGAGGCAGATTGGTTTCTTGGTTTAGCAAGAAATAAAAGTCAATTTCCACATCAACTGCAGAAGCAGAATACATTGCTGCAGGAAGCTGTTGTGCACAGATTCTTTGGATGAAGAATCAGTTACTGGATTATGGGTTAACATATTCTAAAATCCCTATTTACTGTGATAATCAAAGTGTTATTGCTATGACAGGTAATCCAGTTCAACACTCAATGACAAAGCACATCAGCATTAGGTACTACTTCATAAGGGAGCATGTGATGGAAGGTACAGTGGAATTGCATTTTGTTCCAACAGATCAACAACTAGCAGATATCTTCACAAAACCACTATGTGAAGCTACTTTTACAAGATTGGTAAATGAACTTGGAATGGTTTCAGGTTCTTTCTCTAAATCTGCTTAGTTTATGTTCTGATACATCAGACTTTATGATCAGTATTTACATAAATTACTATCTTTGTGTATTCTGTGCTTAAATTGAAATTTTCTAAGTGCAGATTGTTGTCTGATGTGAATTTCTAAACTCTGATAGTGATATGAATATTTCTGTGACTATTCAATCCAATGAGGATAACTGTGCTAGATGCTGACCTAGTAGTCTTGAAAATACTAAAGATCCCATGTTTGAAGTAATTGTTTATGTGGATATCTTTTAACACAAGCAAATTCTGATATTGAGCTTGGTTAGGTTTACTTTGTGTATCTTATTACTAAGTCAAAAACTAGAATGGTGCTTCTTATCTGTTAAGTTCTGATGTTGATAAATCTTATGGATGTACTAAGTGTTGATAAACATCACTTATCAAAAGAAAAAGAAAAAGAAAAGAAATATTAATCAGGTACTCCTTTGAGATCTAGAGAAAAATACATGTGGAAGGGAAGACCCAAGTGCATTGCTGGAATTAAGTAATATGCATTAGAAAAGCAAAATAAATTTTCTTGGTGACTTTTCACATTCTCTGATTACTGGAGAAATACTCTGATAATAACATAAATTCTGATAAGCAGTTGTTACTCACTTACACTGAGAAGCCACTGTAAAAAGGAATTTCAAAAGATGCATAAAATGAGCACAAAACAGTTGAGATGGACTCATGCATGAACTCATTCTATTGTAGACTTCAGAATAATGACAGATTTTGAGCAAAGCTCTTAGTTATGCCTTATTTCTAAGATGTACTGAAGTGAATCAGACTTTACTCTTTGTCTGATATTTAGCTTAATGCACACACTTACACTCCATATGAATGATGAAAATTACTGTGGTGATCAATGTTGTTATTAGATGAACAGTTTAAGTGTCAGTTGCATAAATTCTGAGGACAAGTTCTGATGATTAAGTTATGATGTGCTCATATCAGTATTTATGTGAAGAATTACAGAAATAAACATTCACTTCTCGAGTGAAGGAGCCATATTCTGATGACTTTTAAAATCCTGATAATAATCAAGTTCTGATGTTGATGTGGCAATATTTATTTACTTGGTTTATTTTTGGTCATTACTTGAACGGTCTTATTTTTACAGAATATTGGTTTATGTGAGATAAAGCAGTAATAATCATTTGTTTAGTGGGAACATTTTTTTAAAAAAAACTGAACGTGCAATGTAATTATTACTTATTTACCGTGCCCATTAACTTTTGCCTTAACTGCTGCATGGCTGACAGGTGTAAAGGTCTGTTCCACTACTCATTAACTGTTGTCACGTGGGGTGTCTAAGTAAAAGAGATAAAAGATTTTCAAATCTTTTATTTTCATTTTTATTCTACTCACTCTCTCTCTTTTCTTATTCTCTCTCACATTTTCTGACGGTTCTCTTTACAGACATTTTCTCAAACACCTTTCAGGCAAACAAATTTCTCACTTATTTCTGATGGCGCCCAAGGATTTAATTGTTGATGGAGCCAAGTTTGTACCAAATAACTATGCTGCAATCCTGAACAAGGCTGAAGCTCCATCAGGTATGCACTTTGTGCAAGATTTTTTAGCCAATAGTGAGATTGGGTATGCTTTGACCCAACCTCAAACTATTTCAAGCCAACAAATGCTGACATTTTGGCGAACTGGGCTTTTTGATGATGGTGGTGTTGCTGGTACTCCAAGCATTGTTTTCACATCAGGAGATGTCGAGCATGTGGTTACTCCTTGAGCAGTTCGTAAAGCTCTCCGCTTACCTGAAGGTTGTACATTCTCAACAGTGGAGGATCCTGTTTTACAGCAGCTTATGGCCAGACTGGGCTATGAGAAAGGTTTGGGAAAGCTGGGTCAACTGAAAAGATCAAATATCAGAAAGGAATGGAGCTTTTTCTTTGATTGTATCACTAAGGCATTCGCCAATAAATGCAAGTGTTGTGCTAGGTTTCATAGGGGATAGGATGACAGAAGATCGGAATGTAGTATATTTTTCTAGATTCTGTCAGCTTATATATAGTTTCTGTTGTGATGATGAACCCCAACTAGCCAGTAGTTTAATTTCACCCTTTAAGCTTGCAAAAAGGGCTTTTAATGATTTGTTAAATGCTGACAATAAGAAACAAGTGCTGAGACCCTTACAGATTCCTCAGTCAGTAAAACAGATCTTGGTAAATGCTGATCCACAAACATACACATCTGTTTATCCTGATGTTCAACCCACCAACACATCACAGCCAACACAACAACCATCAGAATATACCATCTCTGAACAACCTCAAACATCTCAACCTCAACCTTCAGCACATCCAGTGAAGCCTTCATCTTCCAAACCCAATAGGACAAAGACTGTACCTCAGTCTCGGCAGTAGAGAAAAAGAATTATTCTGAGAGATGAGTTAGATAATGAGGAACATGTTCCAATATTAGAACCTGTTATTGTAGAAGCTGAGAAGATCACTTCTCAGAAAGATACTGAAACTGGGATTTCTAGGCCCCTCAAAAGGCTTAGAAAGATAAATTCTGATGATAAAGCTCCCACAGTATCTCCTCCCTTGAAGAAAGTGAAGAAACAAAGAGCTCACAGGGACACAGTTGAGTCAGATTCAGAAGATGAGGAAGCAGCAGCTAAGGAAGGGGGTCAGGAATCTCTGATCCCAAAAGACCTAATTGTGATTGAATCTCTTCCTTCTGTACAACCAGAATTTCCTGAAGCCACTGAATCTACACCACCACTGTCACCAACTCAAGTTCAAGAAACTTCTCAGGACAGAGTTCGTGTCTCCTATAGTTGATCCAGTACATGTTGAAGACCCAGGTACAAGTGCTGAAATAGACATACATAACTTGGTTGTTACTGAGGTTCTGTACTTGGAAGATCCACCAACTCAACTCACTCCACCAACAACACCAATTTTGGATGCTGATTTCAATACAGATATTCCATCAACACCAGTCCTGAATCTAGATGATGAAGATCAGATTTTAGGTGGGCATCAAAATTTGGATGTTGATCAGAACTTAGTTGTAGATCAGAATTTAGAGGATGATGTTGAAGCCTCTATAGCCTCACATATTATTATTTTATCAGAGGATGCTGATACTGCAGACTCTGTAGGTTCTGATGCTGACAATGCTGAAATTACTGGTGAAGCTGCTACAAATGTAGATGCTGATGCAGCTGGTCCTTCAGGACATGCACCTCAACAAATAGTTAACAAAGCTGATTTGATCAAGAAGTTTGTTAGAGAGGATGCACCAGTACCTTGTAGTGAAACTCCTAGAGGAAAGGAGTGGACTAAGGAATGGAACACAGTTAATTTTGTTCCTACAGAAAAAATTCTTGCTGAGCACCTTGCCAAAGCTGATGAAATGCTGATAAATGATGATTTCAAGGCATAGCTGAGAGCTACTGCAATGAGTACTAGGCACCTTCAAGGTCAACACTAAATAACTCATGACAAGGTGAATAAAATTTAAGAATCTCTAATCCAGCAAGATATGAATATAAAATTGGAAAAGAACAGATATTTCAAGCCATCCTTTGACAGAATTGGGTATATTGAAAAGACTCAGGAGAAGCAACAAGATCAAATTTCTGAAATTCTAAAGAATCAAGCTTCTCAGCAAGCTCAACTCAATGAGATCCAATCCTCAGTGGAATTGCTTGTCTCTCTTCTTCTACCTACTGATGCCAAAAAGGGGGAGAAAGTGATTAAGTCCAAATGCAAATCTATTCAATCACTGAAGGGTAAGGATGATGGAAATAATGACCAGGGAAACTCTGGAATGGGTAGAGGTCATGGTCAAGGCAAAGGTTCTTCATCAAAGACAGTTGAAACTTCTATACAGAGATCAAGTTCTGATGCTGGGAGAAGAATAAGTTATGATACTAGTAAAAGGATAAGTTCTACTGGACATCTGGAGCTTGATGAAGAAATTTCAAAGAGATTATTTCTCAAAGAAAATCCAGGAATGGACTTTGAAAGTCTAAAGGAAGAAGAAGCTAGACTTAAAGCAGAAAATTTCAACTCCAAGTCTAAAGCTTCTATTGTTGAAAAGAAACTTCCAAAGCCTAAGGGTATTGTGATTAAGGAAAAGACAAATTCTGAGGAAACCAAAGCCAAATCACAAGTGAAGGTAGATCCAAGATCCAAGGGCAAAGAAAAAATTGGTGAACCTGTAAAGGTATATATGCCAGTTATGGATCTGGAAGAAAAATCTGATGAAGATGCTAGTCTGATTTTGAAGAAAAAGGATATTCAAACAACCTCTGACATAGCTCATGTTGTTCAAGATCAGGACTTAGTAAATTCTGATATTACAGTAAAGCAAACAACCTCTGATATAACTCAAGTTGGCTTGATATCAGAAGATAAAGAAAAGGAAACCTCTGGCATTGCTCATGTTAAACCTTCAAGGATGTTACTACCTGGTTTTACAAAAGCTCAACAGACTCAATCTTTGAAGACTACATCAAGTGGTTTTGAAGCAAGAGTTGTTATAGGAAAGGAAGCAAGAGACAAATCAGGATTGGGTAGTTCTAAAGAGAAGAGAGTAAACAATACTACCAATGGTCCAAATTCCTTGAGTGAATCAGGAGTAGGAACAACTCCTGAGAGATTGAATCAACTTGAATTTGTACAAATGGTTTACCACTCTGTTTTGAAAGAAGATATTATGTTATACTTTATGACAGATGGGAGGGTATTACAGATCAGGGAGAATGCAATTTTATTGAAGTATTTTGAAGAACTGGAACATATTCTATTTCTGCTTCAAGTGAAAAACAGATCAACAGATGATGCTGCAGGGTATTTAAAATCAAATATTCAAAGACAGAAGAAGCTTTACTCTGTAAAGTGTGACAGCCCATACTGTCCTAAGTACGGATCTCACATTGGAGAAATTGTTGAAATCAAGCCTAATACCGCAAAGATCATCACTGCATTTTTGGTATTAAGGGACTTGAATTCAATCTAGAGTCTGATAAAGCCTTTATTGTGGCGCCCTCCAAACCCGGGTCAGAAGTTTGGGGTCCACACACACACTATTTATAACCTGCTTATAACAATAATAAAGATAATAATATGCAGTGACCCTACTTACCAACTACCACGGACCGCAACAGGTTAAAGTATGCACACAAGCCAAACACACTTACTTATATTACAAACATTCGAATCCCAACTATTCCAACTCAGAGATGAGTAATTAACAATATTACAAACTTTTACAAACTTAAATTATTCCAAAAGAAGCCTACTAGCTCAACTCGATCAACCTGAACCCCTAGCTCTCGCGCTGGACTGGGGATCCTCGGTACCAACCGGTTCCTTCTTAACTGGAAAAGAACACAAACAATATCGCACAAATGAGCTAACTAGCTCAGCAAGTCACAATGATAAAACTGAGAATAATGATCATCAGGTGAATATGGTTATGATGTCAAGTGAATAATAGATTATGATTTAGAATTGGATATTATATTTTTATTTTAAAAACCAAGGTTAGGCTGCTGATCAGTCACGCACTAACCCCGAGCAAAGCACACAACACTGCTCTAACTACCGGATCCAAGGCACACATTGGCCTAACTTGACCATTATATGGTCTGACCACGAATCTGGTCCACAATTTTATAAAAAAAACAATCCAATTCTAACATAATAACAGAATAAGCAGTAATACATAATAAACAGAATCATTAACAACATTGGACGTTCAATAATGAAAATGGTTTCAATCTGCATAAAGATCAATATGGCATTTCCAAAGCTTGGCTGTTAGGTAATGAAAGAATTGGATAACAAAGGAATCAATATTTCAGGGTTTCAAGGATTTGGCCTTTCAAAGCATAAGATACAATGGATTGAGTGTGTAAGCAATCTGGTTCAGTATTTAATATTTAGTTTGTATGTATTTATGGAGTAGTATCGTATATTTGAGGTTTGTACTTGGGTATACAACAATCAATGGTCTAGAAAGAATCAGGTTTACGGCTCAAGATCAATAACTGGAATCAGGGTTTTGGGTTTAGTGCTTCAAAGCACTTGCAATATAAAACAAGATTATCAATCAATACAACATCTCGAGAAAGTTCAGAACACTTGCCTGGTACTAGCTTATTACACTGCACTCGCTTTCAGTCACGACTGTCTTACTCCTCGACTACCTGTTTCCCTTTCCTATGCCTTGCCTCTTCTGCTCACATATCATAAGCATCTATCAATATTCAACTTATACGATTCTATTCGGCACATAGGTCTATCTACCCTTCGTTTCACCCAAATCCGATTAACGGATTGAAAGTTAAGCAATAAACAAGTAAACATCGAATATATAGACCGACAGTTAACCAATCAAGTCACATATAACACTTAACACGTCACATAATCAATGATATAACGTTTATAAGGAAGTCTCAGGTCATAAATAGGCTTTCGGATGTTTAAAATGATTTTTAAAATATTTTTCGGAATTAAAACGGGTCGTTGGATCAATTTTGGAGTAATAAACAGGGTTCGGCTGGCCAATTCTGGCTTCAAAACAATTTTATAATAATTATTGAGCCTTGAAGACAATTTAAAATAATATTTAAAGCTCGAAACTATTTTTCGGAATTTTTAAATCATTTTTAAATAATTAAATCTAATTAAATAATTAATTAAAATCAATTAATAATTAATTAAATCAATTAATCAATTAATTTTCGAATTAATTGACTAATTAATCAATTAAAAATTAACTGAAATTAATTAACTAATTAATTCAGATTTATTTTTGAATTAAAAATAATTTTTGGAATTAAAATAATAATTTTTGGAATTTTCAAAAATTAAAATCGAATTTTTTAATAAAAATAAATAGGAAATATGATTTTTGAATATTTTTAAAACAGAAATCCTAAATTTGCAAACTCTGGAAACTTCAGGGACCAAACTTCATCGTCCCCAAAAGTCCGGGAACTAAACTGAAATTTTTACACCCCCGTCGCCGGAAAATACAGGGGTGGCCGGAGAACTCGATTCCGGCACTCTCACCTCACCATCTGCTCCAGATTTACACTACACAATACCAGGAATTTATTCGTGCAATCAAAACACATCAATCATCCCTGTCCTGACCGGAAATTGGCCAAGAACATCACTGGTTTCTGGCGAAACATCGAAAACTTAAAAAGACAACTCCCTTCGATTCACTAATCCTCTGTTAACGAGCTATATACCAATCGATTGCAAATTTCATAAGGAACACAACCCACTATAAATCAACAGCTAATAACCCCTAGATCAAAAAGGCCCAAATTTCAATTGAAAACATTCATACGGGTTATAAACCCTAATTTTAAAATTCGAGAATTAAACCCACTTTTGAGCATGTTATTAAACTCCAAATCAGACGTATGACATATGAAAATCATCAGGAAAACAAGCTCTACAACATGCAATCATCAAATCATTCAAACAATCATCCGAACAAAAATTCATATTTTTAATAAAAATAATTCGAAAATAAATAAATTTTCAGAAAATAAACCTTGATTTCTGCAGTGATATGGAACACAAAATCTGATAGTACTCCTTGAGACCTTGATTTCTGATAGAATCTGATAGAACTTTTCCAACTGATTTCAATAACACCTTGAAATTGTAGTTTGATTCTCAGAAGGTTTTATGAATTTAGGGTTTTTCTCTAGAAAATTATATATTTAGCTGACTGCAAATGATTTTGATACGAAATAAAATACGGAAAAAGGCTATTTATAATTACGGAAAATTAGTATCCCGTTGGATCATTCCGGATATAAAACGGTACATTTATTTGTAAAAACTGATCCAAACGGTATCGGTTTTCGGGATAATTATCCAAATTAGTACAATTTGTACTGCGGTCTTGGTCTCAGCGCCTAGTTACACGTATTACGAGGTGATAATTGTGATAATTTAATAAAAAGCTCCTGTTTCTCGAAAATACAAGTTTTATTGATTTACCGAAATGAATATTGTATCGAAAATGTTGCGTTGGGACCCGCGCAGGACAAACCGTACGCCAGATCGAAAAAGTCGAAACATGGAAAATGCTCAAAATATTATAATTATGTTAGGAAGGAGTTCTCAGAAGAGTTTCGGGTTCTAAAAACATAACAACGGATGACGTCGGTTGGTTCCCGTTTTTATAAAATAGATTTTAAATACCCGGAAAAAGATTTTATAAAATTCATATGATTTCTATAAATTCATAAATCAACATAAAAATAATTAGGAAGATATAACAATTATCTATATTTTATTTTGGACATATAAAAATTAAAGTACTCAATTAATAATATTTTTAAACATCCAAACACTACTCTTAACAAATAATTCACAGAATAGATACAGAACACATATAATAATTATTTATTAGCAAAAATAATTACACGTACATTTATAATCAGACTGGATCAGGATATAAGAAAAGCTAAGATAAATGATCTCAGGGCTGCTATCTTTCAAACTGGTGAAGATACATTTGAATTGAAAAATGCTAAAAGGAGGATGGTCAATGAACTTGAATATGCTGAGAGATGTCTGTTGAAGAACTATCTCTGAACAACTCCTGACATCAAAGAGATCAGAAATTGAAGCCAAGTCAAAGATCTACAACTGCTTAAATTTTGAAGGATATACAGACTGAAGCTGAAATCAAACTTTAAGGATGGTAAAGCTGTAAGGACTGTAAGTTGTAGTTATTTAGTCAAATTCTCATGCATTTGTACTTAATGTTTTTGACATCATCAAATATATGTTGACCTTGTATATTATGCTAATTTACAAGTTGGGAGAGATTGTTAGATATATTTGTGATGTCATGTCTAATATGATTTGTGTTTAGTTTTTCAGATTTACTTAACAGGACAAATCAGTACTTAACTGGAAATCAGTACTTATACTGAAGTCAGGACTTAAGATATCAGAACTTAAGTTGTCAGAACTTAAGTTATCAGGAGATATTTATCAGGAGATAATATCAGGACTTAAGGAGACGTTCAGATAAGGAAGGCGGCTGATTGAAAGGAAAGAAGATCAAGACAAACATAAGAAGAGATATGCATGGAGAAGAATTCTATGAAGAATAGAATACTTGGAAGAAAAGATAACTAGTTGATATATATTAGGAAGCAGAATTATATTCAATATCAATTAGAAGATTATCTTGTAACTGTGTAGTATATAAACACAGACATAGGGTTTATACTATATGTGTTATTTTATTCGAGTTTATTATTTATTGTAACCCTAGCAGCTCTCGTGATAATTTGTTCATCACTGAGAGAGAACAGTTCTTTGTAACAGAGTTTATTGTGTTGAATAAAATCTGTTTTCTGTTACTTGAGTTCTTATATTCGATTTGATTGTAGTGAATACTGTATTCAACCCCCTTCTACAGTGTGTGTGACCTAACAAAAGATTTTCTTGAATGTAACTTCTGTACCAATTAAGCGCTATATATACGTGTAAGTTACTTGTTTAACTGATTTTAAATTTGGTACAACATTGTTGCTCATTAGATCAATTAGACTTATGCGTATTAGTTATGTTGGAATATTTGTAAACTTGAATGATATGTGGTTTGATAATTACAAACAGAGTTTGGAGATTTTAATTAGTTGGTTTTATGTTTATGTTTTAGCTAGTTTTTTTGTTTTGGCTCTTGGTATGTTTGGGTGGATATAATACAATCAGTGTATAGGCTAATTTTTAGGCCTGTAGACATCAGTTTTTACACAGAATTTCTAAAAATAGATGTCCAAAATATGATTAGACATCATGTCCTACATGGAATTTCTTAAAAAATGTTGTTAAAAAGGTATATGGACATCAGTTCTTAAACAAAACCACAAAGAAGCTGATGTAAACATAAAAAAATACATCGGTCAAATGTTAAAAACTGATGTTACATACGTAGCCAGACAACTGTTCCCAAGACTAAACCGATGTTAAAAAGGAAAAAACACATCAGGTTAGAAACTACAACCGATGTCAAAAATAAGAACTTACATCGGCTGTTGTTCAAAAGCGATGTTAAAACGGGCTTTGACATCGGTTTTTATTTTTATAAATGATGTAAATACTGATTTATAATTTGTAAATTAATAGTTAAGTTTCATAATTAGATCATATACAAGCTATTTAGAAAAGATTGTAATGCAGTTTCTGTATAAAAATAGAGAATATACATCGGGTTTTAATCCAGAACCGATGTTAAAGTTGTTTCCAGACATCAGTTCACAATTGATGTCATATGGGGGTACCTTTCTCTACACCCGGATAGACATCGGTCGGGAAAACTTTTAACATCAGTTTCTGGCCGATGTCTATTGAAGGTTTTCTAGTAGTGTATGGATTACACTAAGAAAATGACTTAGATCCAAATATGAAAGTTTAAGTCCTCATTAAAAGGAACAACCTCCGACAATTAGTTTTAGGAAGTTACATCAAGAAAATGTCTAAAACATGCCTCAAACTTTCCATTTTCTAACAACTTCTTCATTTCTCCTGACTTATCTCATATTACAACATCCCAATTCACCATGTCAGCACCCCTTATCATGTTGCCAGGCCAAATCTCGTGTCCAAAGCTGGAATCTCCACTCCACAGCCAATTTTCACATCCATGATCCATGAATTTGCAATTCCTTCTTTTGAAGCCCTTTCGCCTAATCCGAATGATCCAACCAAGTTTTCTACCCATATTTTACCATTATTCCATGATTCTCATCATGAGCGGAACTAAGGGGGAACTAGAGTGAGGCCCGATACTTACCAAGTGTCAAAATTCTTCAAAATTTTAGTGTAAAATTTTGGAAAAGTATGAAATACTCGCTACATCTCATATTATGTGTCCTTGACTATTATGTAGTCAAACTGATCACATTTTGATCAACAATTAAGACAAATTTATATGTTATATTAAAATATTGAAAAATATATTTTGAAGAGGATTAGATATATTTCTAATGATACAAGTTTTGAATCATATTTAATTATAAAATAAAGTGTAATTTATGGTTAAAATATAAAAAAATTGACCATAAACTAGTCAAAACAAGACACTTGCACAACGCATAAAGTGTAATTTACGGTCAAAATTTTGAAAAAATATGAAATAATTTGATTCGGCCCCCTACACCATAATCTTGGTCACACCCCTGTTTCTCGCCATCTTCACGAACATGTGACTGCTGTTTTACACTCTCTTGCAGCTACTGCACCATGCACATAGAGTTGTTGTCATTCATGATGTTCTGATATACCCGGTTGTTCAAGATTTGTCAAATATTCCAAATACCGAGGCCTGTGTATTGCAGAGTGTATCATGTTTAATTATTTTGCAACAATTTTGAAAATGACGGGGAAGCCTTCGTAAGTTGAAGATGAAGCATTCAGTCACCTTTTTTCTCAGGAGGGTTGTGTTCGTATGGAATTCATAGAGGTTTTAATGGGTCAGTCTCACCTTGCAGGTCAGTTTGCCAAGGGTGTTATTCATAATACGCCGACTAGGGCTGTCAATGGATCGGAAATCCGGTCTGATCCGGTCCGATCCGAAGGTTAATGGAGCGGATATGGATCAATTAAAAAAAATCCGATCCGGTAACGATCCGATCCGATAAGAACCGGATATGGATTTAGGTTGATCCGATCCGTTAATGATCCGATCCGGATAATTTATTATTTATTAAATATATATATATATATATTATTAAATTATATATAAAAATATTATAAATTGATCATTGTCTAAAGGTTCTAATAATAGACTATAAGTTAGCATATCCAAGTGGTACAACAACATCAGTGCTTATCAATGGGTTTCATACTCCCAAGAGAGACAAGAAGGCGAAGTAAGAAATCTTATTTGAGTATATAATCCTTTTCTGAATAAGAAATTGATATCTAGATAACGAGAAATAAAAAAGTTATCTACTTTCTCATCATCTTTTTGCAGGAAGCAGATTCATGGATTTATATAAGAAATTATATTTGTATTTTATTTTTTAAAATATAAATGGATCGGAGCTCCGATCCGTGATCCGGTGATCCTAATAGATCCGGATATGGATCGGGTTATAAAAAATCCGACAAAAATCCGATCCAAATCCGAATCCGGTAAAATTAAATGGATCAGGATATGGATCAAGGTCGATCCGATCCAGATCCGATCCATTGACAGCCCTACCGTCGACGGTTATTTAAGTAAAGTGTTAACGAAAGAATTTCATTTAAGTGCCAACTTAAATTTTTTAAGCGCCGACTCCCCTCTCATACAAGTGCTTATGTACCCTATTTATACGGATCAAGCCTCACGTGGTTTTTGGTTAACAAGTTACCTAGGCTAGGGTTAGGGTTTTTCTACCCATATAGCCCAAGTCCGTTTCTTAGTTAGGCCTTCAGCCAATTAGTCACGCAAATACCGACCGACCCCACACGCTCCCTACAATCTCGCGGCATCTCCGTATTTTTCCCATAATTGTAGGAATATCCCGTGTCGGCCCCAAAATTTATGAATAACTCAGTAATCTCTGAATCATTTTTTATAATGAAGCTAGAATCTACATGATGCGAGCCGGCCTGACCACTTCGCTCGCATCAATAATAATCATTTAAAAAGTTCAGAGGAGAGCCCGTCTGCTAGCGTAGAGAGCCCGAATCTCTGAGATAGAGGGGAGCTCTCCTGCTATCATAGAGAACTCAAATCTCAACTAGTGAGGAGAAAGGAGAGCCTATGTGCTAGCATAAATAGCCCAAATTCTTTAAAGTGGTGAGCTCGAATCTTTGCTAGAGAAGTGGCTGGAATCCCATAAAGAGGAGCCTGGACCCCTTGAAGAGGTGAGCTTGAGTTTGGAGTGATGGGCCCAAATCATTTTTAGCATACAGGGCTTGCCGCGCTTGCCTTGATTTCATGTTTATCATTAGGGCCTTTTTCATCTACCATGTGTTCATTAGGCTCCACCTTACCGTTTTATATTAAACAAGGTGGGCAGGGGCCCTGGCTCAACTCTTCAACTTGATTTGTCTTCGTATGTGATGAAGAGCTCATGCTTTCACTATTTTTTGTCATACTCTTCAAGCTATATTTTCACCTTCTCGTCAATGTGATGAACGCTCAACTCTCTTCACCCTCGATTACCTGAACTCATGTAATGAAATATAAATAAAGTGCTTCGTGGTCACAAATACCATATTCTTCTAAAAGTAACCAAATGGATAGAATTCTACATCTCTAAACTTACGTGAGCTAGACTTGTAGAGCTAAAGGGTGCCTAGAATGGGCCGCACAGGCAGGGGGACCCGGCTCATTACACTTAGAGCATGCATATGCCCAGATTGCATCACGCCGAGCGGAAGGATGCCAAAATGGCATCATGTGTAATGGGTGGAGACCCAGATCTATCACATAAAGTGGGAGGAGGCTCAGCTTGTATCGCATCGTGCAGAGCGAAGGATGTCAGCTCACATCACTCGGAGCGGGCTAAGGCCATATTCTCGTCAAAAAACGGGGAAAGGCCCGACTCGGGTCGCGGAGTAGGCAAAAAGCTCAAAACACGTCACGAGACGGGGGAAGGATCAGATCGGGTCATGCAGGCGGGCGGAGGCCCGACTTGCATCAAGAGACGTAGAAAGGCCCTACTCGCGTCATGTAGGAAGGTGGAGTCCCAGCTCGCATCGCGCAGGCGGGCGGTGGCCCGGCTCGCATCAGGAGATGAGGGAAGACCCAACTCATATTGTCTCAGCGGGAAGAGGAGCCTGAATTATATCACGTAAACGGGAAGAAGCCCGGATCGTATCGCGCTAAGTGGGAAGCCCAACTTGGGTTGTGTAGAGCGGGAAAATGCAGCACCACAATAGCGATGATTCAGATCGTGTCATCATAGAGGTAGAATCCCGGCTTCGCATTACATAGAGTAGGCTAAAGCCCAACTTACACCAAAAGACGTGGAAAGGCCTGGTTCGAACCATGTAGGCAGTCAAAAGCCGGCTAATATTGCATTTTATGAGTGGTGACCCGACTCGCATCACACGTATAGGGGTAAGGGCTCGGCTCACATTACAGCACACGATGGCCTTGCTCGAGTCGTGAGATCTGGTGGTGCCCAACGCACATGATATCGAGTGTCCAGCGTTCTCGCCTTGCGTCATCGTAACATGTCGAGGCCGACTCACATAATAAAATACAAAGGCCTAGCTCGAGTTATCAGACCCAGCGGAGGCCCGACTCAGGTCGCGCATGTGGGAAGAGGCTCGACTAGCATTGCCAAAGCAGTCGAAGGAGGCCCGGCTCATAACGCATAAAGCGGGCAGGGGCTTGGCTCACATCGCGCCGAGCGGGAGGACACCCCGCTCGCATCACGCTGAGCAGCCTCAGACCCAGCTTATATTGGGTAGAGCGGGCGAAGGTCCGACTCGCATCACGTTGAGTGGAAGTATGCCCAGCTCGCATCACTTAGAGTGGGTTAACACCTGGCTTATATCGGGTAGAGCCGAAGAAGTCCCGGATCGCTTCGCGTGGAGTGGAAGGATGCCCAGCACACATTATTTGGAGTGGGTAAACACCCGACTTATATTGGTTTTAGCAGGTGAAGGCCCGACTCATATCATGTTGAGTGGAAGGATGCCCGGCTTCCATTATTTGGAGCGGGTGGAGGAGGCTTAACTCATATTGTATAGAGGGGGCAGATACCTGACTTGCAGTGCTTTAAGTGGGAGGATGCCCAACTTGCATCGCGTAGAGTGGGCTGATGTTCAGCTCGCACCGTGCAGCTCGCATCGCGCACATCGGTAGACTGGGGCTAAACTCACACTATGCAAAGCGGACTTGCATGGTGCGGAGCGGGTGGAGGCCTGACTCGTATCAGGCGGAGCGGGTGAAGGCCACAATAGCATCAGGCGGAGTGGGCGAAGGCCAGACTAGCATCAAGTGGAGTGGACGAAGGCCCGACTCCCGTTGTGCAGAACGGGCGAACTCGCATCAGGCATAACGGGCGAAGGTCGGCTCGCATAATGCAGAGCTAGCGAAGGCCCGACTCGAATCAGGCGGAGCGGGTGAAGGCCTTGTCACACCTGTGGCCTTGCTAGTCATTCAACCTAAAATTTTTTTTAAGGAGATATAGCTCCTCGAGACCTTGCTATCCAAACCATATTGGGGCCAGATTATCATAATAAATAGTACACTTCACTAAAAAAGATGACTACATGTTATAGTGGACCACACTTGCCAAACCGAAAAGGGGGCCTCGCCGGTCACAAATGCATACCTAAAAAGGGCATCTCACAAAGATGCATCTCAAAACCTAGCTAGCCAAGCTGGTTATCGGGCATTCCAAGATAGGCATATCACATAGAGGCGTCTCATGACCTCGCAGACCAGGATGGTCATAAAGGCATCCCATTAAGGGGCATCTCACGAAGAGGCGTCCCAAGACATCACTAACTAAGTTGTTCACTCGGCATCCCAAAAAGGGGCATCTCATGTAGAGGCGTCCCAAGACCTCATTGGCTAAATCGAGTGATAGAGTGTCGAGTGAAATACCGCGAGAAACCAGTGAGACACCCACCATCCAAACTACACCTATAGACATGTCACAATATGTTACAATTTACAAAGGCATATATTGAAGAGCAGTTGGCATTCGAAGACGAATACATCAAAGAACAACTGACTCTAAAAGATCAATTACTCAAGGCTGAACTGTATGTCATGGATCACCATATTGAACGTCTTTTCGAACAACTGGAAGTTCAACAAGCATTTTTTGCAAGCCTACGGGAATTCGTGGAGAAATCACTCTCTCATTCTGGAAAGGGAAAGACAATTGCCAATATTGAGCCAAAGCTCTCAGTTAATAAGCAAGCGTCAATTCCTACAACCACTGGATTAATTCTTTCCAGTATTGAGCCAATGACCTCAGTCAGAAAGCAAGTTTCTATTCCAAAACCACCTATTTCGAATGCCCCTTACTTGATCTTGACTGCTCAATCAACACCAACTTTCCAGTATTAATTCAAGATGCATTTCAAGCAGCTGGATCAGAATATGATGAGTTTGGTGATGAAATGGAAGAAGAGAGGGGCGAAGAAAGAGATAAAAGGGTGTTTATTAGAGCCAGAGCAAGTGAGAAGAGTTCTACAACTCAGGGGGATCAATCAATAACAAAGCAAGATCTTCTAAGCCAAGTTATAAAAGCTCGAAGGAATCTACAATTAGAAGTATATGCTCCGAGACCCTTATTCACATAACTTGAGGATGAAGGATTAAAAAAGGGGGGATCGATGAAAGTGATGTTCCTGAAGGGTTTGAACTTGTGTTTGAAGAAGTGGAGATAGAAGAAAGGAAGAAGATCTCTAAGGATGAAGAATATGAGGACGAAGATGCTTTCACAGATGATTGCTTATTCTATGGTGCTGCTGAAAAATATAAACTATCATTTAAAATAATTCAAAATGAGATAGAAAGATCAAGAGCAAGAGTCCAGAGAGCTGTTCAAAGAAAGAAATCTAGAGAAATGAGAGAATCATATCTTCAAAGAACCAGAAGAGGAAGCAAATGGGATGAAGTGAAAAGAAAAATGGACAAACCGAAAACCTATCTGAAGATAAACACCGATGACAGAAAGCTTCTAAATGTTGTGAAAAAATTCAGGGAATGTTTTGTGAAGATTCATGCTTTCTTTCACGAGTTCAGTCAGATAATCATGGGTGTCACGGTGAATACTTTGAATAATGGTTAAAGAATTTATGTTAATTACATTAACGGGATCCAAATGAAGATATCCACCAGTATACTGAGAAAACTAAACATAGTTGAACTGTTTGTCCTGAACACAAAAATCCCATTGTTGACCTCACTGGATAATGAATACTTCATAGACAAGTTTCACACGATATTGATGGATGTGTCTCCTCAAGCATTCTTTGAACTGTTTGTGATCAAGAGGTTTGTAGGTGGAAGAATGCAGAACATAACAATGTCTGATGAACATTTGAGGCTCATTCAAAATCTTCAACTCGCCTTCCTTGAAAGTCAAATTAGAAGCAAAAGAGCAAAGTTGGAAGCTTTTGGAGTGAAAAGATCAGAAGCAGATCTCAAAGCTGCCGAAGCACTGTATACTTATAGGTTGAATGACAAAATGATCAGAGATTCAGAAAAGGATATGAGGAAGTTGAACAGAGCATATCATGAGATGGTGTTTATAAATGGGGTGGCATAAATTGATCTTCTGAAAGATAGTGAACCTGTTATCAGCAAGGATGATGAAGGGGATCTAGTCTTTGAGATCAATAAAAAGAAGATTAAAATAAAAAAATTAGAGCAAGTGAATCAGACTCAAACAAGCAAGCCTTGTTGGATGTCAAAATATCTACATGCAAAGAAGACAAGATTTCCCTGATTCCAATCATGGAAATACTTGAGGAAGTAGTGGAAGAAGAGTCTATCGGCAACACTAAAAGAGTACAAGACCATCCTAAAAGGATAACTATCTTTGTAATGGAAAGAAAATCTACAATGTTGCTTAGTATTCAACACAAAGTCTCCAAGATCAGGTTTCTTCAACTAATGCTCAAAGAGCTGAACAATCCACCACCCAAGAATACACTTGAAATTGAAACTCGTGATTCTGTTCAAGCTAGATTGAATGAACTTCTGAATAGACAGAAAGAAAGGGATAAATGAGCATCTCATCCAGACTCTACACAGTCATCAGATCCTAAGAAGAAAGCTACCAAAAGAAAGTCTACTCAGAATGAATATACTCAAGAAGGAGAAGGTAGCCAAGGCAAGAAGCAGAAGAAATCAAAGACAAAGAAGACATAGTTTATTTGTTCAGGCTAGAGGAACACTTCTTATCTTTGTAATTTGTAATTTAAGAAATCTGAAATTGTATATGTGATCCAGAATATATTTAGTATTATTCTCTATTTTTCAGTACGTACTTTTTCTTATTGTCGGTTGAGTTATTCTTTAGGGATTTGCTTGTCGAATACTAACAAACAAATAGGGAGAGATTGTAAAGCATAATGTAATGTAATATATAAACAAGGAAATATAACTCAACATAAGACATAAACATATAACTACTATTGACTGTGAAGCACATGAACCCTGAAGATGAAGACTGGATAAATATAAAGAATAAAAAAATGGAATTAATGCTCTAAGTATGTAACCAGGTCATGCAAAGAAGTTCATTAATATGTTCAAGCCTCTGTGAATAATAAAATGTCAATGAACTTCTAATGCCAATGAAATGTATTAATTTGAAGTATTGAAGATCAAGGGTTTCAGTGATTGAAGCAATGAATGACCAACAAGTTGTATCAGCTCAGAATTGTAAATAGATTGAGTTAAATCAATTCATTGCTAGTTGTTTGTGAACCAGACCAGTGCACCAATCATCAGCATATCAAAAAAAAATTAATTTTATCATCCAGAAGAATTGAAGTTGATATAATATAGAGGGGATCAAAGGATGGAAGAATTGATCTATACTTGAAAAGGTTCGGAAAATTATTGAAGTACTCAAAGTTACACTCTAGGAGAAAGAGAATGAAAAAGTTTTTAAGCCAACAATGTATACAAGGAAGAGAAGGTCGCCGGTGAACTCCCCTAGGATGCTAGGGTGCGAAAGTGAGTGATCCAAGGAGTTTCCTAGTCATAACTTAGTATAAAAACTAAGTACTATACTCCTTGTGGTCGCAACTTGTGAAGAAATATAGGGAAATCTCTTCAAGGAACACCCTAGACGAAAGTGGGCATTTTAAGGCCTCTCTAGTCGCCACTTAGCACATAAACTAAGTGAAATCTCTCCAAGAAGCACTCAATGCGCAAGTGAAATTTCAAGGAACATCTCTAGGCGCAACTCAGAATAATTAACAAGGAAAATCTATCTCATGTGTGCGCAAGTAAATAAATAATATTAAGTGTTATTTTCCCTTTGGTTGCCACTTGTTACTTGGTGAATTCATTGAACATAGAAGCAATGTATTTTGCACTTGGCTGAGAATAATCCACATGTCCAAAGTAAATTGAAGACTACACAAAAGAAGCATAATAAATTGAATTCATTTAGTAATCTTCTTCATCTCCCAACTGTATTTTTACGAAACACCATTGAAGGTCAAATTTATTAGCTTGTAAACATACCATTATGCTGTTGAATTTATTGTAGCTAATCAATTGATTGATTAGAGTGTAGCAATCTCAAGGTTTATATTAATAAAATAATATATTCCTCGAATTGTTTTGTGTCTATTTTGATTCCATATATTTAAGAAAGAATTTGAAACGAATAAAAAAAGATTGTGTGTATCGTATTCAACCCCCACTTCTCGATACTTTGAGACTAACATCTCTTCTTCTACTTCACGGACTTCCGAGTTGGATCGACGTTCAACTTATGAGTTATAAGGTTGATGTCAATCCCAGGCATATCAATTGTCGTCCAAGAAAACACATCACCGTTCTCTTGCAAGAAAGTAGGGCTGTCAAAAAAATTCAAAAAATCCGATGTTCGTCTGAAAAATCCGCATTCGTATCCGAAATAAAGCGGATATTATCCGTATCCAACATAAAGCGGATATTATCTGTATTCGAATCCGACGATTGCGGATATGGATATGGATATAGGCATATTCGTATCCGTAATATCCGAATCCGAATAAATATATTTTATATTTAAATATTTAAATAATTTATTAATATGTTATGTTAAATTTATAGTGTGTTTATGTGTATATATATACATATACATACACACACACACATATATATATATATATATATATTAAATATTATGTTTATACAAATTTTATAGACATATAGAAAAAAATCATTTGAGATCAACAATTTAAAGATAACGATTATATTGAAAAGAAAAATAAAATTAATTTTTAAAAAATTAAAATATAATTAAATCACTTTATCTCTTATTTTAACTTTTTAAAATGATTTTTTTATTATTTTTAACTATATTTATTCAATTTTTTTTCATTTTTTTAATTTTTGATAAAAAATTAAAAAAAACTGATTGAAAATCGGATTCGGATCTGGATATTATCCGTATCCGGATAGTATCCATCGGATCCGGATTCAGATATTATTCTTTACATATTTCCGGATTCGGATACGGATACATATACAGATTTTCAGATTCGGATCTGGATATAGGCAGGTTCCTATCTGAATTATCCGTTTGACAGCCCTACAAGAAAGTTGTTAGTTGGCCCTTCAGGGGCTTGTTCAAAGATGCTCCAATGTATGTGACCTTCTCCGGGTCTAAGGAATATGGGGAAATTAGGACTAAGTCCTCCCCTAGCTTTCCCCGAAGTTCTTCATTCTCACGGACATCCATGTCTTATATGGGGAGAACCTGCCCCCCAGTTCCATCGGGCCTAAGTGCTGCAACATAGCAACTGCGGGCAATTTTATGATCTTCTGTTGCCTCACTAACACTGTTCCTAGTTGAGAACTTCAATATCATGTGGTAGGTTGAGGGTAAGGCCTTGAATGTATGGATTCCTGTTCTTCCCATGATAACGTTGTAAGTATAGGCTGCCTTAACAACCTGAAAGTTTAACATCTATCTGGCCTCTCTGGGCTCTTCCCCAATAGTCACGGGAAATTGTATTGCTCCTTCCACTTGGCACTCCACTTGATTAAACCCGTAGATGGGTGCGTCGAACAGAGGTAATTGGGAGTCAGTGTACCCCATCCTTAGGAACGTGTCATGGAACGGAATATCCACGAAAGCTTCATTGTCGACTAGGACCCTCATAACGGGACAATTTCCAATTATCGGAGTGATAACTAGAGGTTCATCCTGAGGAAACTTCAAACCTTCAAGGTCGGGGTCACCAAACTCAAGCATCATCTCTATTTTAGAAAACTTAGACGGCTCTTCGACTAAACTCATTACTTCTCTCGCATAATCATTTTGAGAGTTTCTTGTAGTCCCCGCTGCTATCGGGCCTCTTGAGATCATGTTAATTACTAGCCCTCGGAGTCGTGGGTTACGATCTTGGTCGTTACCCATTCGATCGTCATCTCTTCGATCATTATCTCTTTTTTTGGCCTATAGCCTTTTCACCCTTGGTGAAGCGTCCAAATTTTACTCTTCGTATTAAATGCTCAATATTATCCTTGAGTTGCCTACAATCATCAGTATCATGACCAACATTTTTATGTAACCTATAGTATCGACCCTTGTCTCTTTTTCGGGGTCTCCCCTTAGTGGCTTCGGCCATCTGAACTTTTTGTCCTTCTCAATTTCCATAAGGATTTGGCTCCTTGGAGCATTCAATCTTGCATATTCAGTGAACCTTCTTGGTTGATTCTTCTTAGAAGAGGAGTCAAAGCTTTTTCTAGTTCGAGGATACTTGTTCTTGGCGTTATACTCCTGATCCATGTTCCGCTTCTTGTTGTCTGCGGGCTCATTTATCACCACTGTCTTCTTCATACTTTCCTCTACCTCGATATACTTTCTGGCTCTATCATGGACCTGTAGTATACCTTTAGGAGGGTGTTAGGTCAGGGACATCTTGAAGAACTCATCTTCAGTCCCTCGTTGTAAGGCTATCATAGGTACTTTGTCCTCGAGATCCAGGACCTTCGGGGCCTCCTGCGTGAATCGGTTCAAGTAGTCTCTAAGGGACTCTTTTTCTACTTGGACTATACCCATGAGAGAAGCCGAACTCTTCTTGTGTACTCTTCCACTAATGAATTTCTTGATGAAAGTTTAGCTTAAATCTTTGAAAGATCCAATCGAGTTGGGAGGTAGTCGGATGTACCATCTCTGGGCCATGCCAGATAGAGTTTGAGGGAAGGCCCGACACTTAATAACGTCATTCACGGGCTGTAATAACATGGCATTAAAGAATGTCCTGACATGGTTTAGGGTCACCAGTACCATCATATGCTTTGATGATGGGCATCTTGAACTTTATTGAGATATGTGCATTCATTATCTCTTCGGTGAATGTTGGGTTTGGATCATTAGGATCTCCTAGGGGCATTAGATCACTTGGATCAGCCCTTGGGGTTGGAGCCCCCTGTCTTGGTGTTGAACCTTCCAGGCCTATTATAGGAGAAAAATCATTTTCTCTTGCTATCTGTTGGGGCCTTGGCGTCTGATGCATCTCCTAATCACGCTTCAGCCTTTGTATCTCAGCTTCATGAGCCTTTATCCTTTCTTGTACATCTTTGGGAATCATCCCTTGGTGCTTCTGTGTCGTCGATAACCACTAGGCATCGACTGCTTATCAACACGTCTCCTTCTTGGAGCGACTTCATCATCCGACGATTCGGATGGGAGCCCAGCCACGGATGTATAGGGGCGTCCGCCCTTGTCCTTCTCCTCGATTATAAAGTCCACTTCCTCCAACCTCGAGGTATATAAGCATCCTGTAAGGTGGGCTGGTGGTCCCTAGGGTCTCGATCGTTGAGTACTCATACCCAACGGGTTGAGGGTTTATCGTTTCCTGTAGTTTCTGAAATTGGGGATTCATCTCTTGAGGATCTGGGGGGTTCGTCCCTAGGGGCGGATCGTGGATTTGGGGATTTGTCCCTTGAGGTTGAGCCTCAGATTCCCCTGTATGGGTTCCTCCTTGGGTGGTGGCATGGGTTGAGTGCGGGGGTATCTCCATCATTGATGAGATTTTTTGTGATGGGATGGGATCGCCAGTTTCACTATTATTTTTGCTCCGTGTAAGTACCATGGCTGTTGTTATCTTCCCATTGACGCCGTCAAATGTTGTGGAATAAAAATTAGGGTTCGTTAGTATTTAATGTTAGGATTTATGAGTTTCAAGCTTTAATGGTTGTTCTCGCGGTGGGGACTGGCTGTCCTCGCAAGATGCCCACGTATCTCTGTGTTGTAGAGAATCAAACCAAAAATGTAGTTTTAGGTTGAGGGGTGGAGACCTTTATATAGAGATGAGTCTAGGGTTATACTTGTGTTTGGATACTTGGTGGACAAGTCTCCAACTTAGATGGTAATTATGACTTCTGTAAGGCAAGAGATTCTAGATCCTTTCTTGTAGGATTTAATGTCCATATTGGACATCATGTATGAAGGGGTTTTAGCACATAAACGCAATGAAAAACGTAAATTTAAATCTTAAAAATCGAAACCCTCCGCAGGATCCATGCGAAAAACAATATTTAATTCATAGTTCAGTATGTTTACCTTAAGAAGCTTTACGTTAGTGGAAAGATGGAGGTCTTGAATGATCACCATGTAGCCCGTCGCTGAAACGATTTACACCTTGAAGGTATCAACACGAATGATCGCCCGGAGGATGGGTGTGTACTAGCACGTTCTTGAGGCCGCCTTCTTGCTCTCTCTATCTCTCTTCAAGCTGCTAGGGTTTATGTTTTATCAAATAAAACGTGTAACCCTAATTCTATTAGAAAAAGATATTATATAGGCAAGAGCTAATGGGCCTCCAACCCTAAACTGAATTTTAGAGTTATTATTATTATTAAATTCGAAATTCTAATTATTATATTATTAAGTCTCACTTAATCATCCAATAACTTAATTTCAGATTTAATATTAAATTCGAATTTCCTATTTATTTAATTAATTAAGTCACACTTAATTAATAACAAATAATTCGAATTACTTACATTTAATTTAACAAATTGAACAAAAGAACTTGTTACCCAAGTAATAATAATTAAATCGGTGATCAATTAAACCTTTCGTGAATAATGTACAATGTAATATAATCCCTTTAGCCTTATATTATAGATCAAACTTGAGGCATGCATCGTGTCATCCTCTGTTAACGTTCAATCCTTCTTTCCTTAATCAATGAGTAAACTATTAAACACATCAGTATTTGAGCACGGCCATGCATTTTATAGTATTACTCAATCAAGAGGCCAATAATATCACTCCTTTAATAAAGGAGGGCTAAATCACATCTAGATCATTCATATTTCTCCTACGATTCATAATGTAGCCAGTGTCTACTTTTATTATTACCCGGTCAAGGATAACTTTTAATAGTATCAAAGTATATTAATTCTCGTATAGAAATATAATGATTTCAGGTCAAAGGACCAATACATTATTATCACTGTGAGATTAACTTATGACACTATAAACATGTAGTATCTCACAACGGGTCAATCCAACACCATGTATTTAATACATGTGCCTGTGTTTTGACTTTAGTATCACCATACCTATGATTAATGAGATATGATCATCAGCCAACAAACACATCAGTCTCAAATGTATTTATTATCGTCCCTTAACAATAATACTTGACTAGGGATCTTTAGGAATATCAATACTATTCTCATAATCTCATTTCTAAGTCACGTACTTGGAGATATAGATTTATATATCATATTCCAAGGACGTTTATTAATCTAACATCTTATCACAGAAAATAAAGATATATTAAATTATTAAAGAATAATCCATATAATCATAATTAATAATCCAAATGCTTCATAATATAAACATAATAGTGTTGTCTCTAGGGCACAAACACTAACAATCTCCCACTTGCACTAGAGCCAATCATCCATGTATCTAATACCCATGGAACTAGTATGACATTCGGGCTTTTGCTGCGACAAAGCCTTAGTCAATGGTTCTGCAACATTATCATCAGTATGCACTTTACATATATGTATATCTCTTCTTTCATTAATCTCTCGAAGGAGATGATATATCCTAAGTATATGCTTTGCCCGAGAATGGGACCTTGGTTCTTTAGCCTGCGCGATGGCTCCATTATTATCACAGTAAAGATCAACTGGATCTGTGATCGATGGAACCACACCAAGTCCCGTTATGAATTTCCGTATCCAAACAGCCTTTTTGGCTGCTTCACTGGCAGAATATACTCAGCTTCCATTGTAGAATCAGCTACTGTCTCTTGCTTTGAACTCTTTCAGCTTACAGCACCTCCATTAAGGAAAAACACAAAACCTGACTGAGATACCGAATCCTCTCTGTCTATCTGAAAGCTGGTGTCAGTGTAACCCTTTACAACCAGCTTCTCATCTCCTCCATACACCAAGAATGAATCTTTAGTCCTTTTCAAGTACTTAAGAATATTCTTGACAGCTGTCTAGTGACCCTCACCAGGATTAGACTGGTATCTGCTCGTCATGCTCAAGGCATACGAAACATCAGGACGAGTACATATCATCGCATACATTATAGATCCAATTGCCGAAGCATATGGAACTTTGCTCATACGACCCTTATCATCTAATGATTTAGGGCAGTTGTCTTTTGAGATCAATATCCCATGAGACATTGGAACATATCCTCTTTTTGCCTCTTGCATCCCGAAATGATGCAATACTTTGTCGATGTATGTACTCTGACTTAGGCCGATTAATTTCCTTTATCTATCTTTATAGATCTTGATCCCTAATAAATAGGTAGCATCACCTAAGTCCTTCATCGAGAAACTATTTCCCAACCAAGTCTTAACAGCCTGTAGAGAAGGTATGGCATTCCCTATTAGTAATATGTCATCTACATATAGTACTAGGAATGCCACATGGCTCCCACTAACCTTCTTGTAAACACATGGTTCATCTTCATTTTGAATAAAGCCAAATTCTTTGACTGTTTCATCAAAACGGCGATTCCATCTCCTTGAGGCTTGCTTCAATCCATAAATAGATTAGTTTAACGCACACACTAAACTTGTAATCTAATTTACTTAAAAAAATAGGGACGAATAAAATTAAACAGAATAGTAAAATAAGGACAAACTGAACTTGTAATCTAATTTACTTAAAAAAATAGGGACGAATAAAATTAAACAAAAAATTAAACAAAATAGTAAAACAAGGACACACTAAACTTGTAATCTAATTTACTTAAAAAAAACAGGGACGAATAAAATTAAGCAAAATAGTGAAACAAGGAGCAAGACCATTATACAATCAGACTTATTAAATTAAACAAAATATTAAACAAGGAGCAAGAAAATTAAATAACAATTGGAATCAAGCACAACTCTTAAATTAAACAAAAATAAAGATCATCCATTGCAAAAAATGGGAAAAAATCCATTTAAATCCAAGCACAATCTAGAATAAACAATTCAGGTAAAACACCCTAAATTTTACAAGCTAATATATGTTAATTTTTCACTTCTGGAATTCTCCAATCGGAATTTGTTTTGTCGGGACATCATCCCTGAACCAGCTCGCTTCATCATCTTGGTTTTCAACAACTGGAAACCTCCTCTTATGTGCAAACTGCCCATTTATGTCATCTTCACTTGGACTATTCTCGGCGTATGAATCATCAAAGTATGTTGGCAGCTTCTTAATAGGATAATAAATATGATTTTAAACAGGATCTTGAATGTAAAACACTTGATGGACTTGTGTTGACATGACAAAAGGGTCATTTTTTTGGCAAGCCCCGTTAAAGTTTACTCGGGTAAAACCTAAATGATCCTTCTCATCAGCATACCAGGTACACCTAATAAAAACCATATTAAAACAGCCCCAGTAGTCAACCACGATTATTTCCTCAATCGAACCATAATAAGTAACCTCCCCGGTTGTTGGTTTTTGGTCCTTTATACTAGCAAAACTGGTGGTTAAGGTTGTTAGATAAACGCTGCTATTTTGTGTTATGCACTTCTTATCTCTACTTTTCGTATGGAACTTATACCCATTTACTACATATCCTCTGAACCGTCTAGCAACTCGTTTAGGAACTATCGTCAACGATGTAATTTCCCTCGAAACATTCAGTTTTTTTCCAATTTCAGTCTTGAACCACTCACATACTTCATCTGTGTGTATTCTTGCTCTTTTGTACTTGTTCAACTTTGCATTTATGTCAAATAATGAACGATGTTGCCTACAATATATAAATATACAGTATGTTAAATAATTTAAATTAAGTTAGTAATAAATACTTAAATTAACAGAATTAAACTAGGATTCTAGGACTTACTCAATTAGCGCATCTACTTCCTTATCATCATAGTTAAACAATATATACCGATGAGCCGCAGTCCATACATCATCAGGAAACTGATAAGCTTTCCCTTTCTGGTTCCTCCCTGAAAGAATTGGATATCCACTGGTTTCGTGAATTCTGGTTCCTAACTCATTCACTGCACTGATCTCGTTATCGCCTAGAAATCTTGCAAAAAATGTTACACATTCATATGCCAAGTATCCTTCCGCTATTGACCCTTCTGGCTGACTCTTATTACGAATATATCGTTTTAATTTACCCAGGTACCTCTCAATTGAATACATCCATCTCTGGTGGACTGGACCACCAAGTTCAATTTCATTACATAAATGAATTGGTAAATGCACCATGATGTCGAAGAAGGCAGGTGGGAAATTAATTTCAAGTTGGCATAATATTTCAATAATTTCCTTTTGCAGCTTCCCTACATCATCCACCTCAATTACCTTGGAACATATACCTCTAAAAAACTCACCAAGTCTTATTAACGGAATCGCAACTTCAGGCTTCAATGTTTTTTTCACAGCGATTTGTAACAAGTATTGCATAATGATGTGTGTATCATGACTCTTGTACCCGACAACTTTCCTATCTTGGACACATTTGCTAATATTAGAAGCAAAATTGTGTGGGAATTTCACATTTTCCAAAACTAAACAAAATATGTCTTTTTCTTTATTTGTCATGTCGAAGTTTGCAGCCCTGATTTCAAGGTACTTCCCATCAATAGAGGTGGTCGGGTGCAGGATCTTTCTTATACCCATTTCTTGCAAATCTAACTGAGCATTTACATGATCTTTTGTCTTACCACTGATATTTAATAAAGTACCGAGAATACTATCACATATATTCTTTTCTATATGCATGACGTCAAGATTATGTCGTATTGAATTTTCACTCCAATAAGGTAAGTGAAAAAATATCGACTTCTTATTCCAAGGATTAACGTCACAACTGACTTTCCGTTTCCCTTTCACCTTACCAAAAGTATTCTGGTAACCATCCAACAGCCTCTTGATCATTATTCCTGATAAAACTGCAGGGGCCTGCCCAACCTCAACCTGGCCATTAAATCTTTTTTTATTTGATTTCCACTTATTATTGGAATCTAGGAATCGTCGATGATTTATATAACACACCTTCCTACTATGTTTTAAATAAGTTGACGATGTCTCGTAATTGCATATAGGGCAAGCCAGATATCCTTTAGTACTCCATCCCGATAATATTGCGTAACCGGGGAAGTCGCTTATTGTCCACAATACACTTGCCCTTAACACAAAATTCTGATTCGTCGCTGCATCAAAATTCTGATTCGTCACTTGCGTAACCGGAGATGTAGAACCGACCACACAACCTAGTGAAAGAGGAGCTTTTTTCAAAAACCGACCACACAACCCAGTGAATGGAGATGCAGAACTTTAATATAGAACTGAATGAGTGTTTGTTGTTTGAACGGAGATGAGAACGGAGTGTTCGACGGTGTGAGGGAATGAGTGAGTGAATTAATTGAGGTGTGAGTGCTTGTGAATATTTGTCTGAGTGAGCAAAATACTTTTTAATTTTTAATATTTGATTCCCCGCTTTTTTCAATATTTTAACTCTCGGGCAACCAAAATTAGAGAGCGGGATGTTTCCCCCACTTATTTTGAGTAATTTTTTCATCTGTGTAAGGCAACACCAAGAAGAGTGTTGGCATGGAAAATCTAAGGCAACACTTTTACCAACACTTGATTATGATGTTGTTGTATATCATCATTTTCAGTTTTTAGCCACCTAAACCAAAAAAATTCTTGGCAACACCGATTTTGGATGTTGATGTAGGCCATTTATGTGGTAGTGCGAAATAGGGTATTCGTTTGCGTAAATCGGACACCAGACCCAGATTTCAGCAAATCTGCAGCAGCCAATTCAGAATCTGTATCTAATATGATTCTCATAATTAGAACAAATATAAATCATGTATATATCAGTATATATACAAATTACATCATCATCTTATGATTATACAACTCAAATGAATATCATATATTCAAAACCATACATATACAAGCATATTATATCAACATCAAATCATGACAAATCACGTACATGCTCATATAACGAAAACGGTTAAACACATAAACGAATTAAAAACTTTTCGCAAGTAGCTCTGATGTCATTGAAGGGTTTTTAGCATATAAACGCAACGAAAAACGTAAATTTAAATCTTAAAAATCGAAACCCTCCGCAGGATCCATGCGAAAAATAATATTTAATTCGTAGTTCAGTATGTTTACCTTAAGAAGCTTTACGTTAATGGAAATATGGAGGTCTTGAATGATCACCACGTTGCCCGTCGCTGGAACGATCTACGCCTTGAAGGTATCCACACGAATGATCGCCCGGAGGATGGGTGTGTACTAGCACGTTCTTGAGGCCGCCTTCTTACTCTCTCTATCTCTCTTCAAGCTGCTAGGGTTTATGTTTTATCAAATAACACGTGTAACCCTAATTCTATTAGAAAAAGATATTATATAAGCAAGAGCTAATGGGCCTTTAACCCTAAACTAAATTTTAGAGTTATTATTATTATTAAATTCGAAATTTTAATTATTGTATTATTAAGTCTCATTTAATCATCCAATAACTTAATTTCGGATTTAATATTAAATTCGAATTTCCTATTTATTTAATTAATTAAGTCACACTTAATTAATAACAAATAATTCGAATTACTTACATTTAATTTAAATCCGAATTGAAATTAAATAATCCTCCAATCATTTTTTGTGCGACCCTTTAGGTTATTATTACGCTAGCAACAATTTTAAATCTAATTTAAAATCATAAACAATGAGCGGCATCTAGTAATACATCATTGTTACCCAAGTAATAATAATTAAATCGGTGATCAATTAAACCTTTCGTGAATAATGTACAATGTAATATAATCCATTTAGCCTTATATTATAGATCAAACTCGAGGTATGCATTGTGTCATCCTCTATTAACGTTCAATCCTTCTTTCCTTGATCAATGAGTAACTATTAAGCAAATCAGTATTTGAGCACGACCATGCATTTTATAGTTTTACTCAATCAAGAGGCTAATAATATCACTCCTTTAATAAAGGAGGGCTAAATCCCATCTATATCATTCATATTTCTCATACGATTCATAATGTACTCAATGTCCACTTTTATTATTACTCGGTCGAGGATAACTTTTAATAGTATCAAAGTATATTAATTCTCGTATAGAAATATAATGATTTCAGGTCAAAAGACCAATACATCATTATCACTATGAGATTAACTTATGACATTATAAACATGTAGTATCTCACAACGGGTCAATCCAGCACCATGTATTTAATACATGTGCTTGTGTTTTGACTTTAGTATCACCATACCTATGATCAATAAGATATTATCATCAGCCAACAAACATACTGGTCTCAATGTTTTTATTATCGTCCCTTAACAATAATACTTGACTAGGGATATTTAAGAATATCAATACTATTCTCATAATCTCATTTCTAAGTCATCTACTTAGAGATATAGATTTACATATCATATTCCAAGGATATTTATTAATTTAACATCTTATCGCAGAAAATAAAGATATAATAAATTATTAAAAAATAATTTATATAATCATAATTAATAATCCAAATGTTTCATAATATAAATATAATATTGTTGTCTTCAGGACACAAACACTAAAATAAACGGATTTACTCAATCCCGTGAAATTAAGCGAAATGAGTTTAATTAGAGATTTATGCTCGATCATGTGAAATTAAACGTGTCAACTTTTAACACGTTTAATTTCACATGATCGAGCATAAATTAAACGTGTCAACTCAGTTGAGCACGGTTGGATAACTCAAGTGGTAAAGGGCTTATCCTCTGTCGTCCCAAATCCTGGGTTCGATCCTGGCTCACCTCGAGAATTGTTGAGAATAGATACTCATTTGTAAGGCTATAAGCCAAAATTAGTCAAAAAAAAACGTGTCTTAACTCAGTTTGCCTCAATTACGGTGCTCGAAACTGGGCCCGAATTAGCAACCTAAAAGGCAGTTTATTTAGTAGCAAAAAGCCCACGCGATTATCCTCCTCGACGTCTATATATATTACCCCCAAAAATATCCCAACAAACACAAGTTCCCCAAATTCACCTGCACAAAATCAAAACAATCCTCTAAATTTTCAATCCTCAATGGCCGACGCATATTGCTCCGATTGCAAGAAAAACACCGAGGTCGTATTCGATCACTCGGCCGGTGACACAGTGTGTTCCGAGTGCGGACTCGTTCTCGAGTCTCATTCAATTGACGAGACATCCGAGTGGCGCACTTTCGCCAACGAGTCGGGTGATAATGACCCGGTCCGTGTTGGAGGTCCGACTAATCCGTTGCTTGCTGATGGTGGATTGTCTACTGTGATTTCTAAACCTAATGGTGTTACTAGTGATTTTCTCACCACTTCTCTCGGCCGCTGGCAGAATCGGGGATCCAATCCGGATCGCTCGCTTATTTTGGCGTTCAAAACTATTGCTACTATGTCGGATAGGTTGTTGATTTTGATTTGCTTGCGTAACTTTGTGTTTTCGAGTTTTCGTGTTTTATAGAGTCTATTATGTGTGTGTGTATGTATAGGATGTGCAATATGTGTGTGTGTGTGTTACTATATATGTTTGTTGTTTGGATCGGTAATTTGATATGTATGGATATTTTTGGATTTCGTTTATCTGAGCTGAGATTGTCGTTTTGTGTTGAGTTGTGAATGCTGGATTAGTAAATGATCGCTGATGAGGTGTTGGAATTATAAAGGGAAGTATTACGTGAATTGCTTGTTTTTGTATGTACCGTGTTGAATTTGTCATGTTTTGTATGAGCGAATTGAATGATCCTTGTCATTTCGTGTTTTGAATGATCTTGCATGACGTGTGAATAAATTGGCGGGGAGTGTAGAGTCTGTAAAAACTTGGCAGAGGAGGTTTTGTTTTTGGATTCTTTTATGTTTGAAGAATGTTATGATTGATTAGTTTGGTTAAATTTGAAGTAGAGTCTTAGTATAAATTGGTCTAATATGGTATTTTCAGTTGTGGCAATTTTTCGGTTCTAGTGATTGTATGCACAATGTTGCTTCAGTTTCCAGAACTAATTATTAAGAAAGATATGTAGCAATTTTTTTAGTCAATCCAAGCTTGAATATTACATTTTATTCTTTAAGATATTCGGTCTACTATGTGGTCAAATATAGAAGTACAAGCAAACCGCCTTTTTAGGGGTGAGCAAATCCGAAATGAAACCTAGTAACTACTTTATCTCGCACGCACATTTATTTTCGGTTCTTCCTCTCTCTCTATAAATTATTAATCTATAGACAAACCTTTTACATTCTTACCACTATGTGATTCCTCCCTCCTGTTTGTTTCTCCTAACAAGTTATAGATAATATTGAACATTTATTGGAAGAAGGATATGCATTGTGCATTGGATCTACTATGTACTAAATTTATATTCCTATTAGGTATGAGTTATTCTGGGGGTTGGAGTGCTAACGTAGCTCATAAGTTTTAATTAATGTTATAGTCTTTTTTCTTCTTTTCCGATTCTTTAGGAGGCAGCTGGAAGTATGTGCATTCTTTCAGTTTGTGGAAGTTAAATTGATACTCTTATTAGTATGCGCGTCGACATGTTGCTCTCAAATTTTATGTTTAATTAAATGTCACGGCATTTGGTGTTTTGACCTTTTCCGTATCTTTCACCACAAGTCAGAAATTGTTGAGAAACGACTTGTATGGGTTTTGAACATCAAAGAATTTTGTTTAATACCTGATACGACTAATTGTACAATATCTTGTATCCCTCTTATAATATTCCCCATGGTTTCTATATGTCATCAGAGTTCGAAATATATGAATGCTAATTCAGATTTTTTCGTTACAGGTTGGGCCTTGTTGCGACTATTAAGGTATGCTTGTGTTTCAACATTGACGTCTTTGATTGTGCAAATATTTAGGCATTGTACAAGTTGATTTTGGATTGAAAATATGAATATTGGATTGTTTGGGTCATTATTGTCATAGGTTTTACCTAAGCCAAACCATATTTGTAAAATCTAATAGCTTCTCTGGTAATGTCATTTTCATTTTTTGATTATTTCAATTTTGAAATTTATATCCAAGCAATAAGAACATCTTTATTAAATGTTTCCCTCATTTTTTCTCGCTTAAATTGTATATCTTGTTTTTATTTTTTTATGTTTTCTCCTGCAATTTATTTTTGGAACTTCGGATAATGATGTTGATCAAAAATTGGTTCCCGTGCTCGCTGGTTCTTCCCCCAATTCTAGTATATCATTTCACATTGTTCTCATCCTAATCATATTGATGTAATGAAGCTAAAAGTTAACATCATATGATTGCAGCTTCCTCCTTCCAATCCGTGTCTTTACATGTTGAGTTGATAAACAAATGCTTTATTGTAGCAGTATAAATGTGTATGCACAAGTTTTTGATAAGCGCCTGGCCTTGATTGATTCTGTTTCTTGTTTATGATTTATCCATTGTATATGTAAGGATCGGGCTAATGAGATATACAAGAAGGTAGAAGATCAGAAATCTAGTCGAGGAAGAAACCAGGACGCAATATTGGCTGCATGCCTGTATATCGCTTGTAGGCAAGAAGACAAGCCACGTACTGTTAAGGGTACAATCTAAGATCGTTTTTCAATAATATGGATGCATCTTGATTTATCTGTGCAAATGATCTTTCCTAAGCCTGTGGATTTCAAACTAGAAATTTGCTCTGTTGCCAATGGAGCGTCAAAGAAGGAAATTGGCCGAGCAAAGGAATACATAGTGAAGCAACTTGAGCTGGAAAAGGGTCAGTCAGTGGAGATGGGAACAATACATGCTGGGGATTTTATGGTGAGCTTCCTTTAAATTAAGTTTTAGTATCTGGTTGGTCATAATATTAGTCTGTAACCTTCATAGTTTTATAATGTAGTTCTATTGGTTCTTGCTCTGCTTCTATTTACATGCTTCTGTTCTGCAGAGGAGGTTTTGCTCAAATCTTGGTATGACAAATCAAACTGTTAAAGCTGCCCAAGAAGCAGTTCAAAAGTCTGAAGAATTTGATATAAGGTAGTTTGTTTGTTTTTTGTTTGTTATTTATGTTGTAAGCTTGTTTCAGGCATTTACTGAATCAATGTTTTCATCTATCATCAAGTGTTCTGTGATGTGCAATTGATTATCCATATGATATTGCAGCAAGATTCTGGAACTCAGTTGTAGACTATTTTAAATGGAGGGGGGGGGGGGGGGGGAGTGTAATATAGCCAGGACATACTAGTAGGCAGTAGCAGGGACAACAGTTTTTGACTTGACACAGTTATACTTCATAATAGAAAAGTAGGCGTAGTGTCAAGTATTAACAAGTATAGTGACATTGACGGGTTAAAGGGTGTGAACTAAAAAGTAGGGAACCCATACAATGACAATCTATGACATGGCAATCATATTATAAATTAAAAGCTAATCTCTAAATGCAAGTGAAGTGAACAGGACATGTTTAATAGATATTATTGGTTATAAATTTTAAAATGGGGATATACTAGTAACTACTTTGACTAGGAACCCGTATATATCTAGGTGAGCTATCTGTCTTTGTTTGCTATCAATCACAGTTTCAATTCAGTTTGTAAGTAGTTAAACCCTGTACTATTCTTATTTATCCATATACTATAAATATGTATTGAAGTAGGTCAGTATCAGTATTAGGGATCTTGTATATATATATATCAAATGAGCTTGTGTTATCTTGTTTAGTGGTATAGGTGTAAATCATCACAAAACTGGTTTGCCCAAATAGCAACCCCTGCTTCATAAAATAACACCAGGGCCCGCGTGTTTAGCATCCATCAACTTGACTGTAATTTATGAGCATAGAAAAGTAACTGAATGACATGGCGGTTTACTTACATATTGTAATTACAAATCATCTTCTAACATCTCTTTAGCAGACAATCTGCTCCAGTATTTGTTCGAGAAATTATTGTTGCTGTTGTTTTTTGTTTATAACTGGAGATATACCGTTTTGAAACCATATATCGAGATATAATCTAGGCATATGCACTTATAAAACCATTGTTCTTCCCTCCACTTTTGAGATTGCTAAATGATCCAATATTGCTATCTGTTTTTTATAGTAGCTGATTTTTGAATTGCTCTCTGATCCAATGTTGCATCTCATCAGAATTGGTAAATTGTCAATATGAATAAACTCTTGAAGACATGCTTGAGTATTAGAAATTGATTTTTTTTTTTTTGCAACTCATTAATTGGACCTAAAAAGCTGCGTCCAGATAATCAAGCTAGATCTGCTCCTAGATGCTCATCCAATTGATTTTAAGAAACTGCAAGCTAATTTTCCTGATTACTCTTGGCATCTTTTACTAAAATAATTGATCATTTTTTTATTGTAGGAGGAGCCCTATATCAATTGCCGCAGCAGTTATATATATTGTAACTCAGCTTTCAGACGAGAAGAAACCCCTGAAAGGTAACTTCTGCATAGTTACTTGTGTATGAGTATGACCAAGCACCGACTTGAACTAGATACTTGGTGCATACTGATGTGTTTGATGGAAATTTCCCGATTAAAGAAATGGATTGATCTGTTCCATGATTTTGTTCGGCTAGAGTTTTTCTACATGGTGATTTTCACTGTATGGTTCAGGCCAGTGATATATTTACCTCTGCTTACACACTACTATGCTTGCATAACTCCTTTACGTGTCAAGCTGTTGTTACTCGATCTTTAGGAATATGAAAAATTCAATGTGAATGCAGATGTTTCACTTGCAACTGGAGTTGCAGAAGGAACAATCAGAAATTCTTACAAGGATCTCTATCCTCATCTTGTGAAAATCATACCTAGCTGGTATGCCCAAGAAGAGGACCTCAAGAATCTCTGCAGTCCATAAAATGTAGAGCAGAGCACAATTGCGGGGAAACAAACAATCTTAAACTTGAGTTGGAGTTTTTTTTTATTCTAGTTATTTAATTTGGGGGTTGGAATGGAAATTTAATAACTATAGATGGCCATTTTGGTGAACTCCGGTAGACGGTAGCAAAGCGTGTCAAGACTAATTGTTAACAATTTCAAACTTGTACATTTACAGTCTTGCTTTTAATTTGATTTACATTCTTCAGTTCTTAGTTGACGATTTCCGTAATCTCCGGCTCCAAAGAAATTACTACTCAACATGAAAGTTTGTAAGATATAAAATGATGTCTCATGCTTTTGTGCTGATTGATATGAAAAGATTATGTCATATGTGTTTTCTCAGTTATATATAGCAGGTTAGAATAGTTTCAAGCTTCTAGAATGAGGCTTATGGAATATGGACCACTTTTCTAACACTTCTGCTAGTATTGATGTGGTTTTTCCGATCATAAGTTTCTTTTTACTATTATATTTCTAGAACCAAGCAATTACAAAACAATATTCTCACAGCTGAGAGCTGACAAAGAATCATCACTCTCTTGTCTTGTTATCCTTTCATTGTCAGTCTGTCACAGTAATGGATGTTTGAATCAATCTACTCTCACAAAACAATATTGATTTATTTCCTTAGCAATCCTGTTGACTCACCTGCGATGTTGCACAACCCTCTTCTATGTAGTATATAGTCAGTCAATAACCCTTCCCCTACAACAAAATCCAGATCAAACTACACACTGACCGCTTCTTGAAAATCAATCTCATGGCTTCTTCTAATGATCAAAATCAGCTGTCCAGTCGAGAATCAAAGTCCCAGGTTATAGTTGTTATGGCACCTTTTCCTGCAGAAAGCCATTTGAACCAACTCTTCCGCATCTCCCAAATTATCTCACTATGTCAGCACCCCTCTCATGTTCGCCAGGTGTCCAAAACTGGGATCTCAACTCCACAGCCAATTTTCACATTTTTATGAATTCACAATTCCTTCTTTTGAAGCCCTTTCGCCTAATCCAAATAATCCAGCTAAGTTTCCTACCCATCTTTTACCATTGTTCCACGCTTCTCATCATCTTCACAAACCTGTGACTGCTGTTTTACACTCTCTTGCAGCTACTGCACAATGCACATGGAGTTGTCATTCATGATGTTTCGATAAGCTCGGTTGTTCAAGAAGTGTAAAATATTCCAAATGCTGAGGCCTGTGTGTTGCAGAGTGTATCTGTCTTTAATCATTTTGCAACCATTTGGGAAATGATAGGGACGCCTTCGTCAGTTGAAGACGAAGCATTTAGTGACCTTCTGTCTCAGGAGGGTTGCGTTCCTATGGAATTCATAGAGATTTTAATTGGTCAGTCTCACCTCACAAATCAGTTTGCCAAGGGTGTAATTCATAATACGTCGACGGTTATTGAAGGAAAGTATGTTGATTTCTTAGATAAGGAGGAATTTAGTGGGAACATGTAACAGTGGGTGCTTGAATCACGTTTAAATAGTATAAACTAAGGGAGTGCCAGTAGCTGCATGGCCTATGCATTCTGATCAGCCTAGGAATGCAAATGCTTGTTGTAGATGTACTAAAGATCGGTACATTTATGAATGACCGGGAGAAGAGAAGTGAGTTGGTGAGCTCTTCCGTGATTGTGAAAGCTGTTAAAAAACCCAGTGTCAAGCCAGGAAGGTGATGAAATTAGAAAGAAAGCCGTGGAGATTGGGGGTGCAGTTCGGCAATCTGTGGCTGATGGTGGCGTTCCACGCACGGAACTCGATTCGTTCATTGCTCAAATTATTAGGACTGAAAAATGGGTCTATTGGAGAATAAAGGAATAGTTTAGGGGTATTTTTGTAGATAGTAACAGTGTTCCATATTTCGGAAGTCGGAACTATGGTACCGATTTACGATTTATCGGACGATTTTTAAAAAATCGGATTATTAATCGGCGATTTATCCGAAATCGATCAAATCGGACAAATATTTTTGACCAATTTTTGTTGTAGAATTATTGAGGATAACTTGGATTATTCTGAAGTCTTGACAAACAATTTTTTCATATTGAAACAATTTGGTGGTTATCCAAACTTTTCAACCGGATAAAATCAGAATATAACAACAGAGAATGATGTATTTTGTGTGAATTCAACAACCAACCTTTTATTTTTTTCTTCTATTAATGACCAAATCTGTTGCAAGTATTATATAGGTGTCCAAAAAGACATGTCCTAAGACACGTCCATACATGTCCAAAAGACATGTCCTAAGACACATCCATACATGTCCAAAAGACATGTCCTAAGGCATGTCCAAAAGACATGTCCAAAAGACATCCATACATGTCCAAAAGACATGTCCTAAGACACATCCTTTGAGGTATGCGGTTGTGTCTAAAATACATGTCTTTTCATATTAACACCAACCCCCGCCAATACCGAAAATCATAATAAATTCAAACAAACATGCACTCCGCACTCTCCCGACTTGTTTGATGAAATATTACAATCACATTGGTCAACTAGTTAATTTAATTAAACTAAAATATCTAACAATCCTCCCCCATTTTAGCGTAATCCATGATTAACTAAACAAAATCACTACAAATAACAAATTTATGCATAAATGAAATATCATGATGATTGAATTTCATATTAGTATATTACACATTCCAGATATTCGAATATCAAGGTATCACAACTGATTGAACCTCTGTTATTCATAATGAATACATGAAGATAATATACACATAAATTTACATTCTCAAATGTTCTCACTTTGACACTATCTTTTACTAGCCTTGTGTCTTAATCCTTCATAAGCATAATAAAGTCAAGTCCTAACTTCTTGAAGCGGCTAAACTTCATGCTCACATAGGTAGCTCTTTTATTCTTGCACCTGCATATGCAATTTTTCAAAAAAACTATTAAGAAGATAAACTTCAACCTCCTTAACTTGCAGGTCTGAACACATACCTTAGGATGATACTATTAATGTGTTCCAATTTCTAGATGTTAAGCTTTCCGCATTGAATTCAACATCTAATGTCATATTAGATGGGAATTGTGTATCTCAACATGAGAAATTTTAAATGGACTTTGATCCCACCCCTACAGCCGATTTGTACACAAGATCTCTTCTCAGCCCTTTTGTCAAATGATCAGCTAAATTATGTTGAGTTCTTATAAACTCCACTGATATAACACCATGCATGATAAGCTCTCAAATCATGTTGTGTCTAACACGTAAGTGTCTAGACTTGCCTTTGTACACTTCTCTATAAGCATTAGCCAAGGCAGACTCAATATCACATCTGATAGATATGGGAAATATCGGTTTAGGCCACAATGGAATTTCATAAATCAGATTTCTTAGCCATTCAGCTTCTTTACCAGCAGCTGATAATGCTACAAACTCAGATTTCATTGTTGAGTTAGTAATGCAACTCTGTTTTTTTTTATGCCCAAGAAATAGCACCTCCCCCAAGAAGGAATACCCAACCACTCGTGGAAGAATGTTCTTCTTTATTGATTTTAAATTTATCAAGAGTTTCATCCTTAGTATTCAATAAATAAACATAGCAATATCTAGATGCATCGTCAATAAATGTAATGACATATTTTTTATTTCCCAACGAAGGTGTAGCATGAAAATTACGTAAATCGCTATGTATCAGTTCCAACACTTCAGATATTCTGTTTACGTCTTTGAAAAGCTTTCTGGTTATCTTAGTTAATATACATGTTTTACATTTCTCATTGTTTATATCAATAGCCGGTATGAGACTCATTTTAGACATATCCTTTATTCTTTTATAATGTACATGTCCCAGTCTAGCATGCCACAATTTAGATTTATTCGAATTATTACTAGCACTATTAGAAGCCATACAAGCAGATTCACATCAAATAAGACATTAACATTCAACATAAACATGCCATTACATAAATAACCAAAGCCAACAAAAGTACCATGCTTTGACAAGATATACTTGTCACTTTCATACACTTGTTTGTAACCACAATAATTCAACACAACACCAGACAAGAGATTCTTTCGAATTCCAGGAACATACAACACATTATTTAATAATACATATTTTCCAGAAGTAAAAACAAGCTTTACATTTCCTAGTCCTTTTATTGGTTCAGTTGCAATATTTCCCATCTTTAACATAGATCCATCTTCGATTGGTTAAAAATCTTCAAACCAACGAAGATCTTTACACACATGACTTGTTGCTCAAGAATCAATCCACCATCCTGCACATAAAATGTCTCAGATATTAGTGACACATAATTCTGCCCAGAATTATAGGGCAGAATTATAATTTTGTACTAAAATCTGACCTTGTTGATTTTCTGGATCCTTAGATCCACTTGGACCAGCGATATGCTTGCCTTTACCAACCCGGCAATCCTTCTTGAAATGACCAGGTTTGCCACACTTCCAACATGCCAATTTTGGTTTCTTGTTGGAAGAGGTATTGTTATTTCCTTTAAACTTCCTCTTCTTACCATTGTCTTTGTTAGAATTCTTAGAAGATCCACCATCTTCAACCATATTTACAAAAGAGTTATCGACTTGATTCTTTCCCTTAGGATTATTCTCAATTTCTTGAGCCCTTAAAGCCTCTTCAATTCTGAAGTGACTTCCAAGTTCAACCAAAGTCATCTCTTCCTTATTATGTTTCAGGGTGTGTTTGAAATCTTTCCACGAGGGTGACAGTTTGTCTATAACACTAGAAACCGAAATGGATTCATCCATTTTCATGTCGTGTTGAACAAACTGTCCCAAAATCCTTAACAGTTCATTATACTGTTCCATGACTGGTCTAGTATCAACCATTTTATAGTTAATAAAATTACTAAACAGAAACTGTTTGTTAGAAGCATCTTCAGTCATGTACTTGGATTCAAGGGAATCCCACAATTCTTTTGCAGACTCAACATTTTGGTATATATCAAAAAGAGAATCAGACATACCGTTCAAGATGTGACCCCGACAGATGTAGTCATCATTCTCCCATTTGCAGCGTCTTCTAGTCTGTTCTACAGTTTCCTCCTCAATCATTTCCGGCATTGGAGTACTCAAAACATACACAACTTTTAATGTGGTTAACAAGAAATGCATCTTCTTTTGCCATCTTCTAAAGTCATGTCCCTCAAACTTGTCTAGTTTTGCAAACTTGCTAGTCATGTCTTTTACAGATTCGTTGTTCGCCATCTTCAGAAAACAAATTTGTTTCAATCTTTGTTGTAGAATTATTGAGGATAACTTGGATTATTTTGAACTCTTGACAAACAATTTCAGATTGAAACAATTTGGTGGTTATCCAAACTTTTTAACCGGATAAAATCAGAATATAAGAACAGAGAATGATGTATTTTGTGTGAATTCAACAACCAATCTTTTATTTTTTCTTCTATTAATGACCAAATTTGTTGCAAGTATTATATAGGTGTCCAAAAGACATGTCCTAAGACACGTCCATACATGTCCAAAAGACATGTCCTAAGACACATCCATACATGTCCAAAAGACATGTCCTAAGACACATCCTTTGAGGTATGCGGTTGTGTCTAAAATACATGTCTTTTCACATTAACACCAACCCCCGCCAATACCGAAAATCATAATAAACTCAAACAAGCATGCACTCCGCACTCTCCCGACTTATTTGATGAAATATTACAATCACATTGGTCAACTAGTTAATCTAATTACACTAAAATATCTAACAATTTTTGACCGATTTATCGGCGATCTTTGAAAAATCGACCAATTTCTATAACAGAGGATAGTAATAAACCTCTACAAGTTTGAAGATTAAAAAAAACTACAAATAATTCAAAAATAATTTAATCACATAAAACAAATATATCCACATTCCATAAAAAATTAAAATTATTCATAGGCATTGAAGCTTCTAGATCCGATGACGATGTTGAAAACTCAAATTAGCTGAGTATGATGGAGTATGTAGAAAAATTAGAAAACATGCTAATTAGTAAAAAAAAAGGAAAACAAGAAAGCATACTCAATGATTAAATACTGAAGTGTTCATTTTCACTTGCAGAAGTGTTAAAAACACTTGAACGGTTAAAAAAAACTTTCAGGAGGTCAACGGTTAATAGATTTGTCACAACATTTATTAGAGCAATACATTGAAGAACTCGTTAACGACTGTATAATCTATTATATATCTATTATATATATAATAAGGGTCATGTTTCCTGACAATCATGTGGCAGTGAACTGTTAACCAATGATCAAACGGTCAGAATTATAAAAAATATTTTCCCGGTCCGCACATATTTATCGCGGAACATGTCCCTTTCCGCGCTTATTTTCCGCGGAACATGAAATGACAAAAATGTCCTTAAAAGGACTCCACACTTATTTTGCGTGGAAGGCCTGGAGAACGAATAAATCCCAGTTTATCACGGGTGACAATTATACATACAAATACATACAAACGACGATTTAAGGGCGGTTCAATGCGATTACATACTATGTTGCTGCATAAGGTCTTGTTCTGGCTTCCTTATCTATTCAATGTTCTTGTATATAATCGGGTATTTAGGGTTCCAAATTGACCCGATTTGGTTTCGAAATCGACCCAATTTATGTTTGTACGATCTTGTATAATCGGGTTTTTAGGGTTCGAAGTTGATTGTGATGTTGTGGACTGTGATGTTGTATATAATCGGATTTTATATGATCTTGTATAAGTGATTCGTTTATAGTAATTTGATATGATGTTGTGGAATGTGATTTAGATAATTGTGGACTGTGATTATAGTAATTCATACAAACGTTTGTAATTGTGTACTGTGATTATACGGTGAATTTATGGAAATTTGTGTATATTCTGATGGGTTAGTGATTACTGATGGATTATGATGGGTTAGTATTTAGATAGAGTAATGTGTATTAAATTGTTATGCAGCAACCTTTATGAAAATTGACTTGACTTGACAATAAGATGATGAATGTCTTATTGGTAATGTGTACTAAATTGTTAGTTAATTGGACGAACGTGTGATGTATTATATGGTTGGACATATGTTGTTACAATGTTGCAATGTATGACATCTTATCCATAATTACAACAAGAAAAAAGCAAGAAATTGAGCTTATCAAATGTAATTAGTGAGTAAGGATGAATAAAATCAAGAATTCCCTCAAATTTCCTCTCCAATTTGACAAATGTTGCACAAAAAGGAAAGTATGATCATTTTAGGGTTATAAACTGCAAGTCAGTCATTCCGCTATTATTATCCGCAGAAGGGAAAGACCTTTCGCGGAAAATAAGCACGGAAAGGCAGAGTTCCACGGAAAAAAAAGCGCGGACCGGGTGAATATTGTGTGTTGGTTAACAGTCCCCTGACACATGATTGTCAGGGAACATGACCCATATAATAATGCAACGTCAAGTTTTTGGGGAAACATTTTATTCATAATTACTATTTTGCCCCTGTATTTTATTAGATATTAAAAATTGTTATTTTGGATGGGAAACAATTATTCATAATTACTATTTTGCCCCTGTATTTTATTAAATATTAAAAATTATTGTTTTGGATGGGAATCGAACCCATGTACACTGTTTGTAAATTTACCATATCAACCACTTGAGTTAGAGACACATTTGTTTAAGTCTTAGTAACATCAAGTGTTGAGATAGAGATTACTTGTTTAGACGAAGTGTGTCTTAATCTATATTTAATTTGATATTTATTTTAATATATCTATAAAGTATAATGATTTGAGACTTGATTAAATAACTCATTTTTATATACTAACTTTATACTTGGGCAAAACAACAAGAGTAGATATTTTTTAATTGTACAACTTTTTATTAATAGTTAAATTTAGAGTTCACATACAACTTTAATAAAAAAAACGTTTTAAACCCAAATTTCATGTGTAACATAGCCAACTTTATCTAATCAACGAACCGAAGCATGATCTTCTAATCATAGTAATTAAAAATATATATTTTTCTCGTAACCATTGAACCATGTTAGCCTCTTTATAATAATTTTATAAAAGAATAATGTAGGATATTCATAAGTATAAAATATACAGTATCGATAGACGAAGATTCGATAAATAAATAAACTCATCAAATAAATGAATAATCTCGATAAAAAAAATTACATTCCCGAATGTATTCATTCATCGAGATTTTACTGTACATGTTTGTGACTGTTCTAGGGATGAGCAAAACCGAGCCAAAATTCAAAATCGAAACCAAAACGAACAAAACCAGACCATTAAAAACGAAAAAGGCCCCAAATGTCACTATTTGGGGTAAAATGACCCTCAATGTCACTTTCTAAATAATTGGCCCCAAATGTCACTTCAAAGCGGAGTTTTTGTTGAAGTTTTTGTTCTTAATGAAAAATGGAGTTGCGTGTTACGTTTTCATTTTTTTATTTTTTTAAAAACTGAAAACGCAACTTCAATTTATGTTTATGGGGGCAAAACGCAATCTTAGGATGAGTTTTTCATATTAACTCATTTTGGATTTGCGTTTTTTTTTGCATCCTGAGAAAAACTCGGTTAGAAACTGCGTTTTTACAAGAAACTAAGTTTGAAAACCCGTTTTTATATCCATAAACTAAAAATGAGACATCGTTTTTGACCAAAACAATTTCTAAAATTGCGTTTTCATCCAAAACATAGTTTGAAACCACGTTTTTAAACAAAAACACAAAATAAAACTGCGTTTTTCTTTTATTTAAAAAAGAAATTGTTATAGAAAAACTCAATACAAAACTGCGTTTTTCGTTTATTTTGAAAAACTTTAACCGAAACCCCGTTTTGAAGTGACATTTGGGGCCAACAATGTAAAAAGTGACATTGAGGGTTATTTGACTCAAGAAATTGACATTTGAGGCCAACACCCATAAAAACCGAACCAATTAATAACCAAACCGAATAAAAATTAAAATGATAATATGGTTGTCGTTTGATTTTAATAATTTTTAAACCGAATACAAACCGAACCGAACCGAACCAAACCAAACCTTTCACAAATTTTCAACACATCTGTAATTCACCAGTCATTTGATTACCCTCCCTTTTCATTACTTTAGTAATTTAGTTGATTACTTTTTTACCATTAAAACTGAACTCTAATTTATATATATTTTACAACACAATCAAATAGTCAGGTTTATCCCAACATGAGCAAAATGTGAAGGGAGTAGGCCGATACAAAATAACTCGGTACTTTTTTTAGTCATCTATGGAAGGAGATCGTAAAAAATAAATTTGAGACAAAAAGATTTAAAGAATAAGATTATTATCTTTACCAAAATATATGTATATCCATTCACGATCTTATAATAAGAGTAGAGGATCATTCCATATGAATCGATAATTAGTTAAAAATTATGAACATAAAATCATATTTATGAATAGATAATTTAGAATCAATCTAAGCACATAATATGTGATGTCGAGTATGCCCATGAATTGCATGGGGGAAGTAGTTACCATCGCTAATATTTGAACATGGCGAGAAGATAAAAAAAAAACTCTTAAAACAACGCACATAACGACCGTCGCCCATTTTACGATAATTTTAAAATTTTCATTACCGTTAAAAACTAAAAACGTCTCGGTATGAGATATTTAGCTATCATCATTAATAATAATCTTGCTCCAATTCAATGATTTGGATCAATTCTTATTGTATAGTTAATTCAAATCATTTATTTTAAAAAACAAAATGTTTGGTAAAAAAATTAAAATATTGTTTTCCTTTATACTACAATCACTCTGAATATTACACGTTCTTACATTTTTTTTATAAATATACCCATATTCATCAGCTACAAATATTTGTAACATATATATAATAAATATCAAAATACTTAAAATTTAATATATAAGAACTGTGTTAGAAAAAAATGGATTTTTAGATCATAATTTTATTATGTTCTTGATGATAATCCTAATATCTAATGATTGGAAGTTGTTCCATGATATGTGAACTTAAACTTTCATGTATGGTTTTAAGATTTTTTCTTAATGAAATCCATAGAGAATTAGAGTTAAACTTAGTGGCTTGAAAGAGGTTGAAAAGAAAAAGAATGTGTTTTGTCCCACATTGAAAATAAATAAAGGGGGTATTAGCTTTATATAGTATCATACACATGGGTAGTGTACAACTACTAAGGTGTGTGATGGTGCATTGTGTTCTTGTATGCTTCACGCGTGCTCCGCCGCCCCGCCACGCCACGCACCGGACCGGACCGAACCGGGTCGGGTCGAAGGGTGATTTGGGCGAATGTCTCGGCGTCTCGCGTACGCGAGGCGACCTGGGCGAGGATTTTTATTTATTTGTGTGATTTAATATTTTAATTAATATTTATTTATTAGTTTGGGATGGGTTATAACTGTTAGGCTGGGTTCAGTTTCTAAATTTGGGCTAAGTCACTTTGTAAGTGGGCTTAGTCATAGTCATTGAACTTGGACATTTGACAAATAACTCTGTAACTGATATATATTCAAATTAAAATTAAATCTGAAATAATGTGAGGAATAATGAATAAGTTGTTACAATTTATTTTAAATTCAAATTACTAGTTTTGATTTATGTATTAATTGTATAGTTTAATTCTAATAATAAATGGGGTGGCAGTTTCACTTAGTCTCTACTATAAATAGAGGACTAAGGTTCTGTGTTTTTTACACCAAATCCTACATTCTTCTTCTCCTCTCTATACTCTCTGCTCTCCCATATTCAGATAGCGGTTTTCCGGCGAAGTGAGGTTCCGGTCGAAGTTGAGCTTTCGAGGTGCTGTCAACTCAAATCTCGGAGCTGTTTTATCCTGGAAGAGGTGTTGCATAGCATCCAAAGCAGCCAGGTGGGGGCAACTATCTCTTCAAGAGCAGTCAGGGCTTCGAGTAAGACCTGGCGACTCAGCTGTGTTCTTTCTTAGTGGTTTTGTATCTGCTAGCTACCATCTTTACCGGTCACTTTTTCAATATGTTAAAGCTATGGTTACGGGTACAATTTATGTTCTCTCCTCTGTATTTCAGTTACTGATTTGTTTATTGTTTACCTGCATGCTTTGTTTCGTTAACCTTTATCTTGGCCTTGCCTTGCTAAATTCAATATATAATTGCATCTATGTTGCTGTAATAGTTAGTATTATTTCCAACATTCTTGAAGAGATAGTTCATTATATATTATTTAGCGTAATAATGGTTAGCGAACCTGAGGTTCCCGTGGGTGGTGGTGGTAGTTCTGGTGGTGCAACTGTTGGGGCTATAGATTGGATCACTTATAGTTTCCCACAAGCTATTGAATTAACCGGTTTACTGGAGAAATTCAACGGTGGCATCGGCTTTTCTCGCTGGCAGAAAAGGATGAAATTGTGGTTGACTATAAAGGATTTGTGGTCGGTTGTGGAATATGAGAAATCGGTGGTAGATCAAGAGAAGGCTGAAACGGTTAAGGCTTTTGCGAAGTGGGCTGAGAAGGATGGGGTGGCTAGGGCGGCCATTTTGGCTGCTCTTTCAAACACTTTGTTTGATGTCTATTCTTCTGATGCCTACTCCGCAAAACTCTTATGGGAGAAGCTGGACCAAACACATAATATTGACTCAAAAGGTCTTGAAAAGTATTCTGTGGCAAGGTTCCTTGAGTTTAAACTGGTGGACAATAAGTCCATGACTGAGCAAGTGCATGAGTTCGAGATGATAGTGCATGCTTTGAAGGAGTCTGGAATGGATCTCCCTGAGAAGTTCAAGGTTATGCGCGTGATTGAGAAGATCCCGAAGTCTTGGGAAGATTTCTCTCTCTCCCTGAAAAGACAGAAAGGAGAGATCACCTGGACCAGCCTTATGCTAGACATCTCGGTCCAAGAACAACACAAGTCCAAACAGGGACATGTGATGCCAACTGAGCACGGTACCTCGAAGGTAAACATAGCAACTGTAGGACAGAAAAGGAAGGCTGTTGCTAAGAAATTGAAAAGTAATAAACCTAAGAGTGATAAGGACAAGGACAAGAAACCCAAGGCAAACAAACCATGCTGGTCTTGTGGGCAGGTTGGGCACTGGAGTAAGGACTGCCCTACGAAGAAAACCGAGGTGGTAGCGCAAGTGAACGTTGTGCTTGGAACTGCAAGTGGGCCCATAGTGAACATGGTCGTTGGTGAGGATACGGCTTCTGAAACCAACGATGACCGGTATGTATCCTATAACCCTTTAATATTTTCTACCTATCTGTCAAATGAATGGTTGAGAGATACTGGAGCTAATGTGCATATTTGTGCTGATATTAGTTTATTTGTATCTTATCAACAGAGTCATAGCTTGACTGTGAAGATGGGGAATGCTAGTGCCGCTCAAGTACTTGGAATAGGAAACGTGGATCTGAAGTTCCCTTCAGGACGTATACTATATCTGACTAGAGTGCATCATGTTTCCGACATGCGTAGAAACATAATGAGTGGAAGCTGTCTAGTTTCTAGTGGTTTTGAAATTTCTTTCAAGTGTAATAAAGTAGTTCTTCTTCATACTGGTACATTTTTTGGCAAGAGTTACTTGTCAAATAGTTTATTTGTCATTAATGTTGAACCCGTTTTGGGGAGTTTGAATAATGGTATTATTCCTTCTTTTAACTGTATTGAATCCTCAGATATATGGCATGCTAGACTAGGTCACTTAGATATTGGTGCTCTTAAGAATATGATGAACTTAGAGTTGATTCCAAAATATACCATAAAAAAGAATTATAAGTGTCAAGTATGTGTGTCTGCTAAACAAATAAGGAAACCTTTTCATAACATTGTTAGGAATTCAGACTTGTTAGATTTAGTACACACTGATATTTGTGAATTTGGTGGTGTGTTGACCAAGGACCAGTTTAGATACTTCATTACTTTTATAGATGATAGTAGTATATATTGTTATGTTTATTTACTTAGACATAAGGATGAAGCACTTAGTAATTTCATTATATATAAAACTGAAGTAGAATAGCAAACTAGTAAGTTACTTAAACGATTGAGATCTGATAGAGGTGGTAAGTATACGAGTAACGCTTTTAATGAATTTTGTGCAAACAATGGTAAAGTTCATGAAGTTACTCCACCATACACACCTGAGTCTAATGGGGTTGTTGAGCGAAAGAACATAACATTTAAAGATATGATTAATAGCATGCTAATTAACTCTGGGTTGCCTAAATACATGTGGGGAGAGGCTCTAAATACGGTTTGCCATATTTTGAATAGAGTCCTTCTGAAACACATGGATAAGACACCCTTGGAGTTATGGAAAGGCAGGATGACTAGTCTTGAGTATCTTCGTGTGTGGGGGTGCCTTTCTAAGGTACTTGTTCCTGAACACAAAAGAAAGAAACTAGGTCTGAAAACTGTTGACTGTATCTTTCTGGGCTATCTTGAAACCACTACATCTATGAGATTTTTAGTATTAAAATCTGACATAGATGACATAGTGGCAAATACGATAGTTGAATTTTGAGATGCTACATTTTTTGAGGATGTCTACCCTATGAAGACTGGAATACCTGAAATAACTTCTGAGGAAGATCCTATTCACACATCGAGTTCTACTCCTGATCATGTGGAAAAGATGACAAATATGGGGACAGAACCTAGTAGTAGCTTTATTCCTAAGGAAGTAGAGGTACCAAGGAGAAGTAAGTGTGCAAAGGTAGTTAAGGACTTTGGAGGTGATTTTATCACTTACAATGTCGAGGACGAACCTTTAACTTTCCGACAAGCTATGGATTCTTCGGAGTCTAGGCATTGGAAGGGCGCTGTGAAGAGTGAAATTGACTCTATTATTTCTAATGAAATATGGGAGTTGGTTGATCTCCCTTCTGGGCGTTCTACTATTGGGTGCAAATGGGTCTTTAAGAGGAAGTTGAACCCTGACGGCTCAATAGATAAGTACAAAGCTAGACTGGTAGCTAAGGGTTTAAAGCAGAGGGAAGGAATTGATTACTTTGATTGTAAAAACCAGTTTTTTTTATTAAATATATATGTTTATGTAAGTCTAGTGATTTAATAATACAAGTACTAGAAATGATATTTATTTTTTTAAAAAAAGTGTATATAATTTGAAACGTTTAGTTGTTTTCTTTACTTGGTCAAAACCTGTTACTAATAGATAAGATATGAGTTAAACTTTAAAAATACAGATATGAGGTAGTTTTGAAAATAGTGGAGGGTGATACTGATAACTACGCGTTAACTTAGGAGTTAAGTACGTTATATTTGTAAATAAATAGATGTAATTTAGTTCATTTGTTTCTTGCACAGCTCTCTTCTTTCTCAGGTACTTTTCTTTTCTCTCGATTTTCTTTTGAACGTGTGTGTTTTAGGTTACTCATTGTTGTACTGTATTTATTTATGTAATGGTCAAGTTATTTTTAAATACTTAATATATGTGCTTGTTGATTTATATATTTTATTATACATTGATATTTTGTTAAATACTTAATGCTCTGTTTAAAAGTAGTGTTTAAAAGTAGTCTTTAATTTTAAAGAGAATGATTTGTGAAAAGAAATATTATGTACATGTGATATTTCTGGTTAATTCCTTTTATATGATTTTGTTAAATTATGTTGTTAACGTGATAAATGTGAAAAATAGTTAATTATGTGTATTATTTTTATAAAAGATTGTTAATATATAACTATTTATTTATTTTATGATATATTATTATTAGTGTTTTTATTATTATGTTAATGACATATGTGATGATTTTATCCTCTTTTATAAGTCTCTGTTTTTGTTAGTTTTATTTTTATAGATTGATCAATCATTTAATCATTCCAGAAATTTTTAATTATATGTACATACATGTTTATTTATTTAATTTTTATTTTTACTTATGTGTGTTTTTAGAAAATGGTATTAATTGACTTGTATAATTTTTAAAAAACTCATTTAGTAAATTCTTGTTAGTATAATATTTCATTATATTTAGTTTTTTTATATATTATCTTGTTGCCTGGTTTTGTATTGCAACACATGTTATTTTACAATGTTGGTTGATTTTGTATTGCAGCTCTCTGTATATGTTATTTTTATTGCCTGGTTTTTGTTTTAGAGTCCTTATTTTGTGTATATATAATTTTATATATATTATCTTTTGCCTGGTTTTTGTTTTAGAGTTCTTTTTTGTGTATATAATTTTATATATTATCTTTTGCCTGGTTTGTGTATTTGAGTGTATGAGGATAATTAATTATGTTTGTTTTTAATAATAACTACATAGGTTGGATTTCTCTGCGTGAAGTGATAAATTGTTAAAGTGGTTGTCAGTGTCAAGGTAAGTTAACTATTCACACTTTTATTTTTATTTTGAAATCTGTTAAATAGTTTTGCACTGCTTTTATTTTAACAACTATGGATCAAGTAATTGTTTTAGACATAAGAATTCCCAGTGAGTTCTGACCTATGAAACATTTAGTAATTGCATATAGTTCCGGAACTAGATTTTGATACCTTACTAGGGCGTGCTTTGCACATTTTATGATACCTTAGTCAGGGGCGCATTATTGACAGTTGTGAACCTATAATACTGTGTCACCAGGTATTTGTGACCTTAGCAAGTTGTGGAATTTATTTATGTTATATGTAAACTTTGGATTTTGAGCAATGATTTTGGCTTTATAAAAATTATGAACTCCTTGGTCTACTAGTGTCGAATTGTTTTCTTGCTGGGCTGTTTGGCTCATGACTTACAATTTTTCAGGTGCTAAACTTCTGGGATGGACAAGGAAATGCATTTGGCTTGAGCTTATTGTAATAATATTTTAGTGATAGTGTCTTATCTTAGAGCTGCGTCTCTCTGTATTTGTCTTTATTTCAGCTATATGATACTATTTCTGAGTTGGATTTCGGAATCTTGTTTGCTTATGTGAGACTTGTTTTAAGTATGAATAAAGTTTGATATATAAGTATAGTTGTTGTATAAAAAGTTGGGGTATTACAGTTGGTATTTAGAGCCTAGGTTAACTTCCTGTAGACTGCCTTTAAGGCGTGACATGTGAGTTGAGAGTTTTAAAATATTAATATTTTTTTGTGGCACTTGTAGATGGCAGATAATGATAATATATGGGGTTTTGAAGATGAGATATTTGATGAGGATGATCCGGAAGAGGAGTTCATGGAGGATGAAGATGAACAAGAGCAGGAAGTAACGGTCCCTACTACTATGGATGTGGGGGATTCGGCACCAGTTCCTGATTATGATGATTGTGACTCCGTTACTGGACCGGTAGTACCGCGAGGAGGAATTCTTGGGGAGTTGACAGAAATGGATAGTGATACTATTGTTTGGCTGGAGGAGCAGATTGATGAGTTGACTATTGAAAGTGGAAATTTGAAGATAGAAAGAGATGTTTTAGCGGAGGAATTGAAGGATGAAAGGAATAAGTCAAGAATTGCACAATAGACCTATAAAAAGAAATTGGATGAGATTGTCCAATTCGCTAACTTTTATGATCCAAAAACTTTAGAAAAATGGTGTACTGAAACAGGAGTTAGGGAGATTAATAACTTCATATCGGACATACGACTCCAAATGGAAATCACGAATCGACAAATTGAGCGCTTATTTAAGAAAGATTGAGCTTATCATTAGATTGTAGTTCATTTCATATATGCATTTGTTTTGATTGCTTGTATTATTTTAAGAGATTATAAATAAAGTTTCGAGCATTGATTTTACTTTATCATAAATATTTTGTATATTGTTATTAATATCGGGATTGAGTTTTAAATGAATTATGTAGGAACCATGCCTCGTCAGAATACTAACAACGTGATGATTCAATTGGCTGAAACATTGGCAACGTTGGTGGGGAACCAGCAAGGTGGACCTAGGAGCTTGATATCCGAATTTAAGAAGTTAAGTCCACCCATTTTTGAAGGATCTACAAATCCTTCAGAAGTGGATAAGTGGCTACAAGAGATTGAGAAGATTTTTGAGTTACTAGGAAGTACGGACGAGCAGAAGGTTAATTTGGCAAGCTACCAACTCCAAGGAAGTGCTTACGACTGGTGGCTAATGGAGAAAAGACGCGTAGAAAATAATGAAGAAGAGGCTTCCGGAGCATACACTTGGGAAACTTTTAAGGAGTCATTTAAGGACAAGTATTTTCCCAGGACGGTACGAGCTAAGTTGGAGCGCGATTTTATAAGGTTGGAACAAGGAGAAAAGCAAACTGTCTCGGAGTATGAGGCTGAATTCGCCCGTTTGGCTAAGTATGTGCCAACTTTGGTGGCAGACGAGATTAGTAGGGCACGTAGATTTGAGGAAGGATTACGTAATGAGATTAAGAGGCATGTGGCTGCTTTTGAGCTAAACAACTACAAGATGGTGTTGAACAAGGCTTTAGTAGTCGAGAGGGGGCTAGTGGGAGACGAAGGAAAGAAAGACTCTGAGGCTAAGAAGAGATGTGAGCCTACAGGTGGATTTAACGAGAATGATCCCCCGAGAAAGTTCAATAATCGAGGAAATGGTGGAAATTTTTCTCGAAACGTTTCAGGGAACAAGGTGACATGTTCAAGGTGCGGCAAAAATCACTTGGATAAAGACTGTCGTTGGAACACAGGAGCTTGTTTTAGTTGTGGAGAGAAGGGACATAAGATTTCTGAATGTCCAAAGCGTGATCCAAATCGTAACAAAGACAATACAAATAAGGCCACTTTGGCATCTCTTATTGGACCAAATTACGGACGGGTGTATCAGCATACACCTAAGCAAGATTGAGGTACACGATCAATTTCTTTCAATGATTATGTGTTACACTTTGATTTATGTTTTGTTAAAATTTGGGGACAAATTTTTTTTAAGGAGGGTAGAATGTAAAAACCAGTTTTTTTTATTAAATATATATGTTTATGTAAGTCTAGTGATTTAATAATACAAGTACTAGAAATGATATTTATTTTTTTAAAAAAAAGAAAAGAAAAAGTGTATATAATTTGAAACGTTTAGTTGTTTTCTTTACTTGGTCAAAACCTGTTACTAATAGATAAGATATGAGTTAAACTTTAAAAATACTGATATGAGTTAGTTTTGAAAATAGTGGAGGGTGATACTGATAAGTACGCGTTAACTTAGGAGTTAAGTACGTTACATTTGTAAATAAATAGATGTAATTTAGTTCATTTGTTTCTTGCACAGCTCTCTTCTTTCTCAGGTACTTTTCTTTTCTCTCGATTTTCTTTTGAACGTGTGTGTTTTAGGTTACTCATTGTTGTACTGTATTCATTTATGTAATGGTCAAGTTATTTTTAAATACTTAATATATGTGCTTGTTGATTTATATATTTTATTATACATTGATATTTTGTTAAATACTTAATGCTCTGTTTAAAAGTAGTGTTTAAAAGTAGTCTTTAATTTTAAAGAGAATGATTTGTGAAAAGAAATATTATGTACATGTGATATTTCTGGTTAACTCCTTTTATATGATTTTCTTAAATTATGTTGTTAACGTGATAAATGTGAAAAATAGTTAATTATGTGTATTATTTTTATAAAAGAATGTTAATATGTAACTGTTTATTTATTTTATGATATATTATTATTAGTGTTTTTATTATTATGTTAATGACATATGTGATGATTTTATTCTCTTTTATAAGTCTCTATTTTTGTTAGTTTTATTTTTATAAATTGATCAATCATTTATTCATTCCAGAAATTTTTAATTATATGTACATACATGTTTATTTATTTAATTTTTATTTTTACTTATGTGTGTTTTTAGAAAATGGTATTAATTGACTTGTATAATTTTTAAAAAACTCATTTAGTAAATTCTTGTTAGTATAATATTTCATTATATTTAGTTTTTTTTATATTATCTTGTTGCCTGGTTTTGTATTGCAACACATGTTATTTTACAATGTTGGTTGATTTTGTATTGCAGCTCTCTGTATATGTTGTTTTTATTGCCTGGTTTTTGTTTTAGAGTCCTTATTTTGTGTATATATAATTTTATATATATTATCTTTTGCCTGGTTTTTGTTTTAGAGTTCTTTTTTTTGTGTATATAATTTTATATATTATCTTTTGTCTGGTTTGTGTATTTGAGTGTATGAGGATAATTAATTATGTTTATTTTTTGGATTTCTCTGCGTGAAGTGATAAATTGTTAAAGTGGTTGTCAGTGTCAAGGTAAGTTAACTATTCACACTTTTATTTTTATTTTGAAATCTGTTAAATATTTTTGCACTGCTTTTATTTTAACAACTATGGATCAAGTAATTGTTTTAGACATAAGAATTCCCAGTGAGCTCTGACCTATGAAACATTTAGTAATTGCGTATAGTTCCGGAACTAGATTTTGATACCTTACCAGGGCGTGCTTTGCACATTTTATGATACCTTAGTCAGGGGCGCATTATTGACAGTTGTGAACCTATGATACTGTGTCACCAGGTATTTGTGACCTTAGCAAGTTGTGGAATTTATTTATGTTATATGTAAACTTTGGATTTTGAGCAATGATTTTGGCTTTATAAAAATTATGAACTCCTTGGTCCACTAGTGTCGAATTGTTTTCTTGCTGGGCTGTTTGGCTCATGACTTACAATTTTTCAGGTGCTAAACTTCTGGGATGGACAAGGAAATGCATTTGGCTTGAGCTTATTGTAATAATATTTTAGTGATAGTGTCTTATCTTAGAGCTGCGTCTCTCTGTATTTGTCTTTATTTCAGCTATATGATACTATTTCTGAGTTGGATTTCGGAATCTTGTTTGCTTATGTGAGACTTGTTTTAAGTATGAATAAAGTTTGATATCTAAGTATAGTTGTTGTATAAAAAGTTGGGGTATTACATTGATACATACTCTCCAGTTGCTAGGATGGTAACTATCTGAATGCTTGTAGCATTGGCTTCCGTCCATGGCTTATCATTCATCAGATGGATGTAAAGACCGCTTTTCTTCATAGTGAACTTGAAGAAGAGATTTATATGGACCGTCCTGAGGGATTTGTTGCATTTGGCAATGAAAGGAAAGTATGTAACTTAATCAAGTCCATCTATGGCTTGAAACAAGCTCCCAGAGATTGGCATAAAAAGTTTGATAAAACTGTATTGTCATTCAGTTATAAGATTAATGAAAGTGACAAGTGTGTCTACACCAAAGTTAAAGGTAGTGAGTGTGTTATCCTGTGCCTATATGTGGATGACATCTTACTGTTTGGAACCAATATTGAGATTATTAACGAGATAAAAGAATTCTTGAAAAGGCATTTTGAAATGAAGGATATAGGTGAGGCTAGTGTGATTCTTGGAATCAAACTGATTCAATCAACTGAGGGAATAACCTTGACTCAATCTCAATATATAGAGAAATCTATACTTGAGAAATATGGTTATTCACAGTGTAGAATCACTAGTACACCTTATGATTCTAAAGTTGCCCTTGTCAAGAATACTTCAGGAGTGTATGTGTCTCAGTTAAGGTATTCTCAGATTATTGAGAGTTTGCAGTATCTAGCTAACTGTACTAGACCAGATATTTCATATTTCGTATCTAAGTTAGCTAGATATACAAGTTGTCCAAACAGAACTCATTGGGATACTCTTGATAGAGTACTTAGATATCTAAAAGGCCAAATTTACCTTAGTTTACACTACAGGAGATTTCCTCGTATGCTTGAAGGGTACAGTGATGCAAGTTGGATAGCTAAGAAGTCTGGTTCCAATGGAGTGACTGGATATGTGTTCACCTTGGTAGGTGGAGCAATATCTTGGAAGTCAAGCAGACAGACTATAGTGACTCGGTCTACATTTGAGGCTGAGTTGTGTGCACTAGATGCCACGGGGACGGAGGCTGAATGGTTACACGGACTTATGTCTGCGATACATGTAGTAAGCAGACCGCTTCCTGCTATTGCTATATATTGTGATAATCGAACAACTATCGACAAGACTAGCAGTAAAAAGCATAATGCTAAAACAAAGAGACACATCCAAGTTAGACTCAAGTCTATAAGGGGTTTAGTGTCTGATAGGATTATAGCTATAGAGTTCATAGGAACTCAGAATAATATAGTTGATCATTTGACTAAGGGACTGGAACCTGTAGTGGTCCTCAAGTCAAGGTTGGGGATGGGACTGTCAACCCATCATAATTCATCAATAGTGGGAACCCAATACACATGAGAGGAGATCCCTCGAAGTGTATTCAATGTGGTAATAACAAGCTGTAAGGATGAATTGGTAGTACCTTTACTACATAGATGATACTACAGTATCTGAGTCTATCCCCTGTAAACCTAGAAGGTACTGACACTGCTAGAAAAGTAAGAGTGTTCAAACTCTGAATGGGATCAAGTCTTTTGACGAGATAGAGACAGTATATCTCTGGAGATGCCCAGCTAAGCGAATGTAATTGTGTGGTCACAATTAGAGGAAAGGGTTATTCCTTAAAGCATTCGACGAACAGGATTGAGACAAGACCATTAATGTCTCAAAGCCGTAGATTGGCACCAGAGCCGTTGACTTGTCGTCGTCTATCGAACATGGTTATACTAACGGATTAAGATTCAAGGTGAAACATTCCATCTGAATTCGGTAGCCATTGAAGTAGAGGACTTAGGAGGGTTCAAACCTGGAAGGGTACCAACTCTGAAAAACAAGTCATGATGGGAAAACCTGATTGCATTTCTGTATGGATTTGTGGGGGATTGTTAGAAAAAATTGAATTTTTAGATCATAGTTTTATTATGTTCTTGATGATAATCCTAATATCTAATTATTGGAAGTTGTTCCATGATATGTGAACTTAAACTTTCATGTATGGTTTTAAGATTTTTTCTTAATGAAATTCATAGAGAATTAGAGTTAAACTTAGTGGCTTGAAAGAGCTTGAAAAGAAAAGAATGTGTTTTGTCCCACATTGAAAATAAATAAAGGGAGTATTGGCTTTATATAGTATCACACAGATGGGTAGTGTACAACTACTAAGGTGTGTGATGGTGCATTGTGTTCTTGTGTACTTCACGCGCACACACACGCGCGCCGCCGCCACGCCACGCCACGCACCGGACCGGGTCGGATCGAAAGGCGGTGTCTCGTGTACGCGAGGCGACCTAGGCGGGGATTTTTATTTATTTGTGTGATTTAATATTTTAATTAGTATTTATTTATCAGTTTGGGTTGGGTTATAACTGTTGGGCTGGGTTCGGTTTCTGAATTTGGGCTAAGTCACTTTGTAAGTGGGCTTAGTCAGATTCATTGAACCTGGACATTTGACAAATAACTCTGTAACTGATATATATTCAAATTAAAATTAAATCTGAAATAATGTGAGGAATAATGAATAAGTTGTTACAATTTATTTTAAATTCAAATTTTCAGTTTTGATTTATGTATTAATTGTATAGTTTAATTCTAATAATAAATGGGGTGGCAGTTTCACTTAGTCTCTACTATAAATAGAGGACTAAGGTTCTGTGTTTTTTGCACCACACCCTACATTCTTCTTCTACTCTCTATGCTCTCTGCTCTCCCATATTCAGATAACGGTTTTCCGGCGAAGTGCGGTTCCAGTCGAAGTTGAGCTTTCGAGTTGCTGTCAACTCAAAGCTCGGAGCTGTTTTATCCTGGAGGAGGTATTGCATAGCATCCCAAAACAGCCAGGTGGGGGCAACTATCTCTTCAAGAGCAGTCAGGGTTTCGAGCAAGGCTTGGCGACTCAACTGTGTTCTTTATTAGTGGTTTTGTATCCGCTAGCTACCATCTTTACCAGTCATTTTTTCAATCTGTTAAAGCTATGGTTACGGGTACAATTTCTGTTCTATCCTCGGTATTTCAGTTACTGGTTTGTTAATTGTTTACCTGCATGCTTTGTTGCGTTAACCGTTATCTTGACTTTGCCTTGCTAAATTCAAAATATAATTGCCTCTATATTACTGTAATAGTTAGTATTATTTCCAACAAACTGTTCGTGCCTTGCACAGGTGCTAGTAAATGTGTTAAAGAATTAATACATGGTTTTCACTTTAGTAGCTACTTTAAAACTTAATATCTTAGCATGTATGCATTATCGTCCACTAAATTCCAATCACCGGTAATCATGATTGAATTGATTTAAGAACAAGGCAACATAAAAGCCCAACAAGTCATGCTCAAATTATAGAGGTATCAAAAACCTGCTTATTACAGTTTTTATAGTCTATCAAGATAGAATTGCCTATTTTGAAATACTAGTGATTCATATCAAGGATTTCACTAGCATAGGAGAATGGCAGCCAACAAAAGCACTGGCGTAACAACTAACAAAATTCCAGTGGTACTGGTGATGGTGCCATTTCCAGCACAAGGCCATATCAACCAACTCCTCCAGCTCTCCACCACCATCTCCTCCGCTACCAGCAATATCCCGATTCACTTTGTTACCACCGACACTCTCCTCCACCAAGCTAAGTCACGCTTTGCAGGTGCACCCCTTACCAACATCAACTTCCATGAATTTACTGTCCCTGTTTATCGCGACACACCATCACAAAACTCTGGAAAATTTTCCGGACTCTTTCAACCATCTGCAGAAGCTGCAATGCACCTTCGTCAGCCGGTGACTGAGCTTTTGGCAACACTCTCTGCTACTACTCATAGGCTTGTTCTCATATATGACTTTCTTTCATCCGTTACTGTTGAAGATTTTGTTTCGCTGCCAAACGTCGAGGGCTACTCGTTCCAGGGTGTTTCTGCGTTCATGGTCTTTACTTTCTTTTGGGAAGTGTATGGAAAACCAAACATTATTAGTGATGCCACTGTAGAGTATCTCCCTCCTATTGATTCTTCTTTCCCGCCCGAATTTGTTGAACATATTACCAAAAACATGAAACTCTTGAGTCTCATGACTGGGTTTCTTTACGATGGGTGTAGATTACTTGAAGGAAAATACATTGATTTAATGAACTCAGAGAAAATGATGGGTCCTGATGTCAAGCAATGGGCACTTGGGCCGTTCGATCTTCTGGATGTAAACCCGAAAAAAGAACCATGTGAACGTCATGAATCCTTAAAGTGGCTTGATAAGCAGTCGGAAAATTCAGTGATTTTTGTTTGTTTTGGTACGTCGGTTTCCTTATCGGATGAACAAGTAGTAGAGCTGGCAATTGGATTAGAGAAAAGTGGGAAGAAGTTCATTTGGGTATTGAGAGTCGCTGATAAGGAAGCTCTTCCTCGAGAAGAACGGGCAGAAGGGGCTAAGTTGCCGGATGGGTACGAAGAGAGAGTGAAAGAGCAGGGAATTATTATTAGAGATTGGGCACCTCAAATTGAGATTTTGGCACATTCATCTACCGGGGGTTTCTTGACTCACTGCGGGTGGAATTCTTGCATGGAGAGTTTGACAATGGGAGTTCCTATAGCCGCATGGCCAATGCATTGTGATCAGCCTAGAAATAGCTTACTTATTACCAAGGGACTTAAAACTGGTATTATGGTCCGGGACTGGGAGTTTGGCGATGAACTAGTGACATCGGCAACAGTGGAAAATGCTGTTAATAGACTGATGGCATCACCCGAAGGAGAGCAGATTAGGAAGAGAGCTGAAGAAGTTAGCTTTGATCTCCGGGGATCGGTAGCTAAAGGGGGCATTACTCGTGCAGAGTTGGAATCTTTTCTCAGGCACATAATGCGGTAGCTGATATAATAGACCTAAGGTAATCATACAAAATAGATATTATTCTACCATTCAATTAACAAGGTTTTCTACTGCCGGATTCAAGATTCTTGGAACAATACATCATCAAGCATTGTTCTAAGAGGTCTGCGACTTCATTTCCGGATCCAATGAATCTCAGGGAGGAAAAAGGAATCCCAAAACCTGCGTGTTAATGTTATTTTAAGTTGTTTTCTACAGACTACAGTAATAAATAATGTTAAAGTATTAAACTAATGCGGATAGAACTTGTCTCAGTATTGTTTGTATATCGTATGTGATTTGAATGTTAGGTGAGTTTTGACAAGTGACGAAACCAATCCCCAACCACTGCACTACGAATACAACGACCCTTACAAGCCAGAAGTTTTTCTATCATTATCAGGAAATTAATATATAATAGGAGTACTATAAGTTTGGATATCTACAACTACCCTTAGCCGGCTCCTGCCGTCTGACTATTATAATCCAGAACAGTCAGATCCCCCCAAAGATCGGCAAGCATTTACAACATTGCTCCTAGACCTTGATTATGGTTTATCACAGACCAGTTTACTTACATGAATAATTTATCAAGTAAAATAATGTTATGGACAGGTCTCACATTTGTATCGTATATATGCAGTTAATCTAACTAATTGGTGTTCATCACTCTATTTATATTAATATCCTATCAACAAGTAGGCTGCACAACGGTCTGCAACTGGATCACACTGCAATTAAACTGAACCAATTTGGTAATAAGTTTATTGCTAAAAGTGTAAAACATTCACGAGTGGATGGAAATTTGAAAAATCAAATTGTGAACCATAATAAAAACAGACCTCATCTGTAGTCACGGGCACCATATGGTCTGAGCCTCAGGCCCTCAGTTGTCGTGAGTGAGTATGTTTTGCAGGTAATCTTTGGCTTTTTCGCAAGTCTGTCACATATCAAAATAACCCATTACTATCTAAAAGATAAGGTAAAGCAAGTTCTGGCATCCTATATTCAATTGATACGCAAAACTAGACATCCACATGTATGAAGTCTACAAGCTGGTAGCGAATTTGCATAGTAGTCTCACACTCGTAATAGCGTCCACATCCATGCATCAGTACATTCAATCACATAACTTTTAACTACATATGAGCAACAATATTGTGACCAATCTAAGAACTGTTAACAACAATTAATGAGCCATGCAAGAACTTTGTCAGTCATCAAATGATCAGATGCTAAAGTCCAATATAAACATGCATATGAGTACAATGAGAAATATGAAACATAATTATGCTGAAAATCAATGTAAATAAGTAATACATGAATCTGTCGATAGAGTCTTAAATTGACTATAGAGTTGCTCATGCCTTAGTATAATTAATTGTTTCAGGTTTTACTTGAAAGATAAATGTACAGGTACAAGAGTAAGTTAATTAACCATATCTTTTCCTTGTATAAAAACTATTCCGACCAAGCCTCCTATCAGTACCGCCTTAAGAATGTAATCAGATGTCCTTCTCTACAATGCTAACATTTTGTCCTACTGCGGCCAAAACCTTCTTGAGCTCCACTTTAATAATATCCTCAACCTCCTTAACAACCACTTTAAACTCTTCCACGATTTACACGCCCTTGACATCCTCTACCAAATCCATGTGAAAGCATTGCTGAATTTTCTATGATTAGGGATTTGTGCATACTGTGGCGCTCATGATCAAACCTTTAACTTCTACCAAATACATCATTCACAGTTCTAAGTGTGAGGTTGTAAGCTACCAAGATATGTCAACATCAATATAAAGCTCTATCCTCTATCAAGGCATGTCATCTTAAATTTAGATGTGATGGGCAACAAAGCAATAACAATTAACAAAGCATAAAAATGGCAACTTACTGACTTATCTCCCATGCAGGCTGGTCAAAGTCTTAAGAGATGGCTTCATACACCCGTCTAGCATTTCTTTTCTAGTCCCCTCAACTTCCGGTTGGACAATTGAGTGTGATAAACATTAGATAAAGTATTATTGGGAGTAAAAATATTTGCTGTGCTTATCAAATGAGCAGACCTTGCAGGATTTCCGGACTCACCCATAACATAATACAAAACGAACTCAACAGTTTCTCAACAACAAAACATAATAAAACTAGTTAGGACACAGTTGATTGCAGTCGATTGATCTGCAAATTTACTAAGCCAATTGTAACCATAAAAGCCTACTGCTAGTTCAGGGGTTATCATCATCATTTTATTGATCAAATGAACTAATCTGAGTCAATTGTATCAGCTAAGAAGTTCAGCATACTCAAATTTAACACAATCATTTCACATTAAAAAGGAGTTGAACAGAAGCCGAATTCGTCTGAGCAGAGCTGTAGACCAAAGGAACTAGTCTAGAATCAATTGCAATTTGCATCTAAATGATTTAACACCAGCTGTTTGAAGCTCAGTAAAAAGAGAACATCAGAGAAGACATGTGATGACTGATGAAATCGATCATAGACAGGAGAATCCATAGCACTGAACAAGAAGTCATATCTAACTATCATATAAACAAATCAAACCTGTTGATATATGTTTATCTTTCAACACAAGCTAATATAACCCCTAATAAAGTTATCAGGTCACTGTAGATAACTAAGACCCGGCTTAGTTTCATACCCCTTAAATTTCATTTCTTCTCTCACTATCTTCACATCATCCCACCTATCTGCTAAAGCATACATATTAGATAAAGCTATATAGTCTTCACTCATATCAGCTACATCACCCGAGCACATGGTTATCTGCTCCGTTTGCATGTGCAGGAGGACCTGCCTAACCTTCTCTCCTGTCAACAAATCCCCATGGACATTGCAAGCACTTAGTAGAGATCTCCATAGAATCGCATCCCGTTCAACCTGCATATTATCTATAAAATTATAAGCTTCTTCTAAATGCCCAGCTCGACCAAGAAGATCAACAATACAGCCATAGTGTTGTCTTTTTGGCACAACTCCAAACCTTTCCATACTGTAAAACAACGAAAGTCCTTCTTCAACAAGCCCCGAATGGCAACAAGCAGATAGCAAACTCGTGAAAGTCACTGCATTAGGTACAATTCCATGACCCTCCATCCTATCCAGGAATTCCATTGCCTCTTTCCCTCTCCCATGAATAGCCAACCCCGAAGTCATCGCTGTCCATGTCAAAACATTCCTTTCCTTCATCCTCTCAAAAATCCACATAGCACTATCAACGCACCCACATTTCGAGTACATATCAACAAGTCCAGTTCCAACATACACATCATTTTCCGGCTCAAACAACATTTTCTCAACATACCCATGCACACAAATCCCACTCTCTAAAACACCCAACTGAGAAACCGCAGATAAAACACACACCACCGTAGTCCCATCCGGCTTCAAACCACCACCCAACATATCACAAAACAAACTCAACCCAACCCAACTTGCATTTCCCACAACCCTTTCCCTCTGTGAACAATACCCAGAAATCATAGCATTCCAAGTCTCTCTACTTCTCACAGACATTTCATCAAACACCTTATGTGCAGACCCAATCTCCCCACTCTTCCCATAAAAATGGACAGCAGTAGTTTGCACCATAACATCTGACCAAACCCCATGTTTCACCACCCTACCATGTATTTGTTTCCCCTCCAACAACAACCCAGACCTAGCACAAGCTCCAAGTGCAAAAACATACGTAAACTTATCGAAACAAACACAAGACCTGGAAAAATAATTTTTAAAAACCTGAACAGAATGCCTGGGAGAAGTACACCTGATTAGCACATTTAAAAGATACACGTTTGGATTAGTGTCGAAGTGTGTGAGAATTAAGTGTGCATAATTAGTAGATTGTGGAGATGGGAATGTGCAGTAGTGTTGGATTAGTTTACCAAGATTAGAAGGTGAGTTTAAGGCATTGGTGATTAGTTGGGCATGAAGTTGCTTGACTATGTTTATGTTTTTGAGTTTGAGGTTTAGTAGAGACACACATTTTACTCGTGGTAATGGATGCATGCAGTACTTGTAACGATTTTGTTCTTTAAAGGTTTGTTAGTTAAACTCGCTCTGGACAAACAATCGATCAGTATACAAAACTGAATAGTAATCGATATTGTCTCCAATCATTCCACTGATTTGTATTGTTCATTTGGCAACATCAGTTTCTTTAGTTCTTTTGCAAAATGTTGGGAAAAAAAATAGGGCCCAACCGGGTTCGAACCGGTGACCTATTGATCTGCAGTCAATTGCTCTACCACTGAGCTATGGACCCTTGTGTGTGTCAGATTATTTGAAAAATGAATTTTGATACCTATAAAATGGACTGCTTCGGTTAAATAACGAAAACTAGCCTGGATGTTTCTTGACTCTTAATCTCATAACAGCAAATAGTCCAAAATATAACAATCAAGAGAAATTACCCTTAGTATCACATAAAAACGTAATAAAAAATGCGTTTATCATTTTTTACAAAATTATTATTTTTCTCATTGGGCCAAGGAAATGGGCATCTGGATTCATTTGACAACGCATTTTATTCATAAGTTTAGCAACTTAAAATACATTCAATGGTGGTGTTTGTAGTATAAACGCATCTTTAACATGCGTTATCAGAAAATTAATTATTTTTAATATTTTTTTGCTTTCATAAATAATTTAAATCAATAAAACGTATAATATAGTTGTGTTTCTTAAAAACGCATATCAAAAATGCGTTTCCGCGTGATAAAAGGGGTAATTTTATCGCGTTTATGAGATTTTGGGTCTTTTCTCCCCTAAGGGACCCGTTCATTTATAAATTAATTTCTTTGTTACAAGAGGGCCAATTTTCTTCATTCCGATGTTGTCAAGGAAATGAAAAAGAGGACTTTACTGAAGTTGCTGCAGCAAATGTTCGGTAATCTGCTTGTCTGGGGTTGCTTTGTTATATATATCAGCAAATAATTGAATCATTTTAATCCCAAAGAATCAGTGCAGCAGCTGCTGGTGGTGGCAAACCCGATATTTCCTAATGACTTGTACTTAGCTCATCCTTCTAGCTCTCTGCAACATCTTGACTGCGATATTTTTGGGCATTGGCCAATTGTTGCAGATTTAATATTTGTTTGCAACAGAAAGAGGTCAAGCTATCCAAATTACTATATTTTCAACACCATGTCTCCCAAAATTTAAAAAAAAAAAAACATTTCATACTCATTATCTTCTTCAAAGATGATTTTTATGTGCGAGCTACTTATCTTATTACAGAGTTCATCTGCATATCTAATCTGTCCCGGTGGAAGTGGAAGGAGCTCAAAACAAAAATTTCCTGTCACTGCCTGCTTTACAAATTTGAGTAATTTAGTGTTATTATGTCCATACACTAGGGCATAGAGATCATTTATGTGATATTTCAATCAATTATCTATACATAATTAGTCATAATTCTAATACATTACAGCACTGAACAATATATTACATGTTTAATTTTACTGACATACATTGTCCAAGGCACATACATACCTTAACACATGAATTTGTTTTCAGCAACACAACAAAATGCTGTCATGTAACTATTGTACTCAGCTTCACTTGTAACATAACCAAAGGTCTAATTCAGATAATCAAGCTGTGTTTCCAGCTTTGACATATTTGTGGCTATTTTGTCCTACATTTGAGCAAATCAAGGAAGTTGCGGAAGTTCTACCGAGTTGAACGAAAAGAAACTAACACGTCCATGCTCAATATTACAAAACTTTAAGGGAATGCCATTGCACCGTCTCTCAAGGTTGCTTATCTCTTGTTTAGATGGTGGAAGACTGCTGCAAAAATTTAAAAAGAAAGTTTCACTATTCACTGCTTATAACAATCTCTACCACATGAGAAAGGAGAAAAATGGCAGTCAAATTCACTGCTTCTATTAAAATAGTTAACACCAATTTCAAGTAGGATTTGTAAAAATAAAAACTGAAGGTTGGGATAATGCGAGTATCCGGCTTATCCAACCCACCCCAGCTTTCTTGCATGTAGAAAATAAACAACATGGAAATTAATTTTATTCCATATAAAAACAGTAAAATATGAAACATCCGACAAATGTTTTTGGCAAAAAAATATTTATTTAGAAAAAAAAATTATTTGGCAAAAAAAATATAAAACTTTATCCGACATGAAAAAATCTTTCTGTTTTTTAGTCATTTTATTTTCTCTTACTAGTTTACTGTTCATCTATCTTCCATCCTCTTTCTGTCCATTTTTCTTGCATCTATTTAGTAGTTACGATTGTTAAAATTCAGTTGTCCAGTTAACAGACAACCTAATCCGGTGCAAATGCTTAGTTCAATAGACTTAAAAATTAGTAGATAATTAAGTAATTGTTTATTTTCAGATTGGATCAGTTGGTCGCTGATTTCCTAAAAGCCAGCTAGCCGAAAATCTATACCCCTTCAGAAGAATTAAAAGTGCATTATATTTATTTAGATGAAATAGATAAATATTCATGTTAAAGGGGAAACTTAAATATGACCACAGCAGACATGTAACACACGATGATTGCCATAATTAACAACATTTAACATGGGTAAAAAACAGAAAAGATACTACTATATCATAGCTTTTTACTTACCTGGTGAAGCAGAGCACACAACTTGGAATGCCGGGAGAAGATTTTTGGAAATTGCTGTTAGGAGGATAGACATCAAAGACTGGTTTCACTTCATCAAAGTGCATACCTTCAAACATTTCAACAACGGTACTTGTGTCTTCATGTTCTCTGTCACTCTTTACCATAATTTCTTCCATGGTTTCGTTCGATTTAGATTCGGTTTTAGTAAGACGCCTCAAGGTCCATGGAACACCATGCCTACCAACAATGTAACCCAATAATTTTAGGTGCCTGTAAACCTCAAAAAACTCCCAGCAACATCCATATTTTCCTTGTGAAACCATCTTATATATTTCTTCTAATAAAAGACAGTGATCATCTTGCAGTAGATGTAATGCCCCAATTTCAGCCATAAACCTTAAAAAAGGTGCAAAATGTTAAACATCTATCACATGCATAAAATTATACTATTTTATTTCTGCATTTCAATGTTATACTAGTGCATGTGGTGTTTAACTAAGGGTTTGAAAATTATAAAAAGGTTGTACCAAGTTTAATTATTTGAATTTTTTCTTTCATTTCAAATCTGAAAATCCGATATGAGGTTCTATTACATACTTACGTAACTTTTCGTTTGTTCTAAAGTAAACAGGAAAACACATAAATTTATCACTCACATTTATCACTCTGTACATCTCTCAAATTATTTTACTTCCAAGTAACTCAATCATTAACTACATGACTAATAAGGGACTAAAGCACCAACTCAAAGGGAAGCGCACTCATACACTTTTATCAAGGGAATATATTTTAATGAGTTGATACCTCTAATCCAACTTTCCAAGTATCTACAGCCAAGAGTATGCATATGAAAGCGTAGTTTCACAATGTAACATGCTCAAATAAATACAGACCGGAATTTCTTCAAATTTGTGATGCGACCAGTAAATACAATAAGCATCACGAAAGGATAGAGGAGAAAGATACCTCTCTACCATATCTATGCAAATATGGAGAATGAAGCTAATAACTAATATTATCAAGAGTTACAAGGGACTAGTAACTAGTACTGAAAATTATAAATTTCAACTTGCTTGAATCAGCAAAAACTGAGCTTGAAAAAAACTCAAATAACAGGACGTGTTTAGCCAACACAAAAACTTGAAAAAATAATACACATTTATTTAAAGTAATGAAAAGGAAGTAAAAATATAATAGCACATACAAAGTCTCTTCAATCGAGTAGTAAATCTTTCCTTCACGGACTATCCCAGTACTCCTCCAGCTTTTGCCTTTATAAGAAACAATTTCAGCCATTCCCAACTCATCCTTCCAATAAGCCATAGAGGTTTCCTTCCTAAGAACCACAACAGAACTCATAATTGGACAGAAAACATGGTAAACTTCAATCTCACTTATGCTTATAATTCACACCTGGATTGCAACTTTGACAGCTTCCCAGAATAATCGCAAAGTTCTTCATCATTGGCGTCTTCCACAAAAACCTCAGAATCACTCGTTCCCCCAGATGAAATCGCAAATTCCTCAAATTCCATTCGCAAAAACTATTAAACTGAATACAAGATATAAATTTTTTTATCAAACCTGGATTCGAGGATACATCCACTGCTTCTCTTTTACTGACATGAAACTTAGCTCAAAGCAACACATCAAACATCGCAAATATTCATTCTGGGTCTCGTCTTTTGTATATGTGCCTTTAACTGTCTCGTATTAAACAACTACTTTTAAATATGTCCTAATATAAATCTATTTTGGTAGTCCAACCAAAGTTGTTTAAAATACATCAATTGTTTATAAGAATTAAAAAGTTGAATAGACATTTTGGCTTAGAAATTGAAATCTGATCAAATCAGTATCTTCATCTGAAGTGTTACATTTGAACTGAAGTGAATAATTATAATTGTACTAACTAAATTAATTTTCTTTGTGTAAAACAGAAATGGTCAAGATTAACAATTTATCAGCTTGTTATTCAAATACACATATGCACAACTTTGCGGACTGGAAAGCAAAGGCGATATTTGACGTAGTGATTGAGCAAAAATTTTATACTTTCTAAATTAAATTACTTCGGTTTGGCAATCCATCCAACACCTTGCATTCAACCTTTGATGCAATAACTATCTTATGGGACTGTTTTATATATGGTTCGAGTTATGCAATTTGTTATTGATACAATGATACCCCTTCTTGTAATACATATACAACTTATATGTACAACAATTAAACTTCTAACGTATTTAGCTATAGAATGAGATGATATTTACTCATATAAATATATTTCACTCAAACAATTTACAACTATTTCTAATTCTTTTAAATGATTTTTTGTTTAAGAAGATTATCGAACTGCCTCTTTTCTACCACATGGAATCTCTTTTTCCTATAACCATAGTGGCATCTGCTAAACTTCGATAAGATACCTTAAAGTTAATCAAGTACAATAGATAGTTACTAGTCTCATTAGTATAAACAAATAACTAATAAGACACATAATTTCATCCTTCCTCATTTTCCGGGCACTCTACACTTAATTTTATGTATAACACATATCTTCATTACAATGTGAAAAACTTTACTTGCACTTGACATTCATATTTGTTTACAATTGTAACAGGACTTTTATCAAACACTTGACAAGCATATAATTCAAAACTTGCTTTGAATCCTATAAATAACATAAATATACATTATATAGAAAAAGCTAAAGGGATAGAAGATTACGTGAGGTATTTATTATAGGTGATGTTTTTGTGTCTGTGTCACAGACACTGATTTTGATTAATCAAGTTAGTCTTACCGTAAAAAAACGTCTGCAATGTCCGACCGAACTCGCATGTGTTTCCGGATTTGATATTCAGGTGTATTTATTTAATTAAAAATTAATTTCATAATAAAGAATTTAAGTTGTGTATACTTGCGAATTATTTATTTTAAATCAACTTTTATCTTGATAAAAAATATCGAGGTATATGTCTTTCTCGGAAATAACAAATGTGAGATGCATGTTTTTTGTAAGTAGTGTATAAAAATAACTTTCAAAATAATTCTTAAAATATACATAACATATTTTATTTGGTGGTACACAAATTCACTTTGAAGGAAAGTTTTGGTAATTTTTGTTAGGAATTCTAGAATATTTTTTTTTATCATATTTTTGTTGATTGCTACAGCCTACAGGTTGTATAGTGTTAGTGGCACTTTTTATCCCAGAAAAGACTTAAAAAAATTCAAGGTTGCTTGCAAATAATAAAACTACTTTAGGTTAACATTATTTTTCCGAGGTAACTAAAACATAACGGATAACTCAAAATTTTGTGAAAAAATTAAAACTCCAGTCTCTATGGGTTAATCATCAGAATTCAGAAGTCACGTATTGGGTTCGAAATTCTAGTATCTGTATGTGTCAACTGTGCTATTTTCTTTTTAACATAATGCCATGATACAAAAATCGCAGAAGAATATCATACAATGAATCACATTTCACAAACATAATTTTCTCCTTCACATATATCAGATCCATTACAAATATTGTAACATTAACATCAAACTTAGCAATTAGCAGTGTCTTTCCTGAGCTACTCCGCACAAAACTAAGTCATTACTGTGAAAGCAAAGCATTAACAGAACAATTCCTCACTGGAGCTAGGAGCTACTCAATAATAATCAACTTCTACCAACTTGTGTACACGTCACTTATAAATTTGGCATCACAGGCTTCTAGCAATTTTTTCATACAAGTCTTGGGGCCAATTCCTGTTCAAGTTGTTTGCAAGGAAATTTGCAATCTGCATGGTAAAAAGAAAAAGTCCATTATTATGGAAAGGATATGGTACTAAATGCAGAATAAGGATTAATCACAACATTTGTATTTCTTCAAAAAAAACATTTATGTCTCAATGAAATAACTTGTTTCATCACAGCTTCAACATTTGTCTGTAAATGTTCAGGGACAAATTTTAAATATACAGCGTCTCTGTTCAGTAACAGCTTTAACAATCAGTTCCATTACAAACTTGTGCTCTTTTGAACCAGTAAAAATAGCTTTGTATATGAGCCCTCAAAAACCTTGTTAAACTATGAACATATGCTACACTGAATGAAACCGAAAATGATTTGTGTAATTTTACCAGCAAAATGGCATCAGTTGTAAAAAAAAATCAGCACAGTGAGCTGAAGTGCTATTAGACCGGTGATGTTTTCCATCTATAGTAATAATATAACAAATAAATTTCCCTTAATCGTGATTAAACCTCTCCTTAGTTTCAGAACTTAAGCCACGAAAGCTTAGAGTGACTAAACATGCGTAAAACTTAATACAAAGAATATACTAACTCTACTACATGTAGCTTCTGCAATGTAGTCTATGTCTCTACTACATGTTTAACAATGAACACTAACTCTCTTGCCTGCTTAATGTTAATAAGCTCTATAGTCTCTTTTTATTTTGCTAAAAGCTAAAGGAATTGATCGTAAATTATGAGATTTAATTATTCCTTTCCTTTCTAGCGAAGATAATAATTGGAGATAAAACGGAATTTCTACAATGACTGCAAATCCTTCTGATATCATTTGAAAATTAAAATTCTTGTTGTGCCCCAAAAATGGATTTTGGTTTAAATCATTAGCAAAAAGAATCAACAGTCACTATCGTCAAACTCATAAAACTAAAGTTATCAAAAAACAGGTTTCTTCACGTTAAAAAAATCTTTATCTCTGGTTAAACAAAAGCAACTAATATTTGTAGTCACAAGGTAAAAAATAATTAAAAACATAATAATGCGTTAACAGATATTCGTGCATGACGCGAGCAAAAGAAACACATATACCACAACCTGGTCCATAATTACAAATATGCAATTTCGAACTTGTCAAAGAAACTCTTCAACCAGTAGGGCAGCGAAAATAGATTATTGAAATAACACTGAAAAGTATAAATAACTATAGCCATACCTTGGTTCTTAGGGCACGAAGTGATCCATCAGTATCAATTGCATTGTCTAAACAATGAAGAGCAACTTTAAGAAGGTCAGGCACACAAGCTTGGACATGAGAAGATAACCTCTGAAACACGTCAACTTTGTCATCTGGAGCACGTGGATCAAGAGGAAGAAACGAAAGTTTGGCCACCTCCCTTAGTGCATCTATATGATTACCCAGTCTGGACAATTTATGGATTGACAGAATGGTCTCCAGCTGTCTTAACACCATTTGCTGCTCCAGAACTTGTTCTCTCTCTTGAAGGCTGAACGATAAAAGATCAATAATTGCAAAATATGAACAGCAGAAGAGAACACATACTACTTCAACAACAAGAGCAAAATTAACCAAGATGAAAGGCAGATTACTGAATGTTATCACCATGCTGCCATTCTAATATCTAAAAACATTAAATTCTTTGGCCTTTTAAACAATTGAAAAATTGCACAAATTTTGCAAAAAATACAGGTTTCTATAAAAATTGAGAATTAGCAAGCTTGCAAAATAGAACTAAGTTGGATTCAAAAAAAATCACTTGAACATGATTACTTTTTCAATCAAGTCAGAACACATACCAAATATACATCAATACAATAAAACGCAAGGTAAAAGAAAAAGTGTCAACAACCTGATTTCAGGATAATATTTAAATGTTTCCACAAGTTCGTTTCCTGAATGGATGAGCCCAGCAGTACGACTCTCACCATCCAATCTTCCGCGTGATAGAGCACCAATTGCTTCTGAAAGGCATTTGTTTATCGTATCCAAAGCAGCTGAGAATGCGCCAACTCTTTTCTGAATCTCTATAGACTGAATTTTAATTGGAACAAAAGGAGGGTAAAAGAGATATCAGAAAAACCCAAATCAGAATCTAGAATCCATGAATAACTACAGATTATAACTGAAAGGTTAAAAAAAGGCTACCTGCTTGTAACATATTTGACGTAAAAAAAAGAAAGGATTTAAAGGTTGTGAGTATAGGAAAGAAGCATAGTGTATTGTAGCAAATTTAGATGGTAGAAGTCCTCTACGACCCATCTTGCCTCAACGATAGCCAAAGGGAACAGGCTAGTTGTAAGGTGTTATTTAAACTATATTTTTTGTAAAAAAATTACATATTTATATATATATATATATATATATATCCAATAAATGTAGGCCCCGCCTTATAGAAAGTCAAGGAGTCAAAGTTTGCATTATTAAGACCACAAGGCATGGAGCTCAATTCAGCTCATTTGCAGCCGTTCGATTCCTATGTCTGATAAGCAGAATGCATTGTGTTGAATGGCTAAAATGATTTATAACAAGGAACAAAGAAGAGATTCAATCAGTGCAGCTGCTCAGCAGAAAATATGGTGAAGCAACGAGCGCTAATCTAGAGCCATATATGTCAGAAGAGAAGACGCGATAACTGAAATCAGGGTGCATGTGTCCTTTTTATGTAATGCAAACATATAACCAGCAGAGAGGAATAAGGAAAAAGAAGCTATTACTTTTTCGTATAGTCCAGCTTCCTGACACTGCCGAGCAGCTTCAAGCAAAAACTGTTGCCTTGATTTTCCATCTGTCAAAAATCTTCCAAGCTCGCCTTCTTCTCCTGCACCTCTTGAACCGAGCAGAAGATATATTCCACCATCACGTAACAGTAGCTCCATCAGAAGTTGCTTCAGCATTGAAGTTCTCTGCCATTGCTGATCTACATTTCCTCTCCCAGTCCATGAAAGCTGCCCTCCACCCATTGTAGCAGCAGCTTGTGCATAATATTCCAATGCCATTGAAAGATCGTCATGTTGTAAATACAGTGCTCCATACTGCCTAACCAAACTAGATGCCTCAGCAAATGCATCCATCATCCCTAGTGTCTGACCTGTTCCAAAACTTTCAGCAAGTATTCCATGGTCCCCCAGCACAATTGATATATGAACGGCATCTATGTTATATGCTTCATTTCCCATATCCTTGTACAGATACATAATAGCCGGTAGCAACTGTATACTCAATAACAAAACGTATGGATACACCAGGGGGTCCTTCCCATTCTTTGTATAGTATGAAGGTTCAAATTTATTCAGGTAAGCTTGCAAATCATTTAAAGTGTAGGGAGACGATCCAGCATCCAGGGCAAATGAGGATCCACCGGGTTGGTCTCGTACAGCACACAATTTGAACCACAAGAAGTCCTCGATTGTATTAAAAAGAGTAGGCAGTTCTCTAAGCAATCGATCAATCTGCCTGCGAGAACCAGAGACGATTGCATATAAAAGCAACTTCTTTTTGTCATATGCAGTTCGCCCTACTCGATCACCCATTCTTAACATTTTTTCACATTCTTCAGCAGCAGAAGCCGCAGTCTCGGCTGATACCGTACCTCCAGAAGAAATCCACTCTTTCAGCTGTTGAGATAGGAAAATATATAACTGAGGATGAAAAAAAAATTGTTAATCAAAGTGATGGAAACTCGCTACCTGAGAAGAAAATTGTTGCGACACGCGAGAGGATGATGCAACGTCTTTAGCTTCATCATAGTATCCGGTTCTTAAGCAGAAATATATCTGTAATTTTAAAAAATGAATTAAAACACAGAGATACATATACAAAATATGCTAAATTTGAATCAGGGATATGTGAGGAAGACGGAGAGGCAAAACTTTACACACTTGAGGAAAGATGTTCAAGGAAAGTCAAACTGGATAACTGACAATATTTGGGCGGAGAAAAGAGGGTGAACATGTATTACACTTTATATAATGTGTTTTTCATCAGCTTTACCTTTACTTATCAGCAGGTGAATAATTCATTGTTCATAAAAGGTCCCGCTCCATTATATTCATTTTCGTATAAGAAAAAACAAGGGAAGTTCAATTTTAGCACAAGGCCAGCAACTAACAAAAGATTCAAGTAGTTTGATCAGGAAAGGTATAACGACAAAGAATCGTGATTCAGAAATTAATATATAAGTGACATTATAGGAAGTGATTTATGTTTGCTCCTAAACAAAGCTCGGTTACAACATCTTACAGCTTTAGTAACAAATAATAAGGTTGAGAGAGAGAGACGGGGGGATATTGAAAAGCCTGTATATTGGCAGCCAATGCATGACTTGCTTATAGTTATCCTACTACAAAACTAACAAACAAGCTCCAGGGCCACCAATGGAAGACTCCAAACTAACAAGTCCTTTGCTTAACTTGATCCTCCCCTTTGGCCCTCATCTCCCAGAATACCATTTAATACATATGGGGGTAGATCTTTCCTTGTCCTCTAATTTCCTGATCTCTACTTCCAGTTATAGTTTTTGTTTTGGTAAATAATAGCTAAGACAAGAGACCTTTGGTTGTCCCAACAAGTTCTCAGTTTGTAAACAGTTCAGAATGCTATATCAATGTGATAGAACCAGATACGAGCAATCAAACTTTCCCTTTACCATGGAAAGAAGAAAATAAGTAAACTCTAGTTACTCTACATTCTTGATGAAAACCTTGTTTTTTGGTTGTCCCAACAAGTTTTGACAGAAAGGGATTCAATTCCATAAACAATTCATTATGTCACAGGGACATGATTGAACCAAATATGAACATTTGGAATTCACTTTTACAACCAAAAAAAGGGATAAAGAATGTAAAGTATAGTTCTCAATGAGTAACTTGTTTTCTAGAGCTGAAGTCAACAAAACAATTCTTAGAAGAAAGAAACAGTTAAAGTCCAAGACCAAGAGATAGAATATTCGCCATTGTAATAAAAACATATTAACATGTCTCGGAAAAACTCTTGACGGGTTATAATTGATATTAAAAAGACTTTTGCAGTAATGACCTGCTGCCATGTGGTATCAACAGGAGGTTGCCTACGAGTATCTCCAGCATCAAAATCAAGCACACCATATTCCCTCAACCGAATCTGCACAAAAAGGAATTAGCAAAAGATACATACATGTTTATGAAACATCATGCAACAAGTAAAATTACAGATAAGAATATACGCTGCAACAAGCCCCATAAGTCACAGCATGTAGTTTATTTGTAACTGAGACATACCCGTAGAAAGGCACGAATTCGCTGCATTTTTCCAACCGCTCCACCCAGAGCAGCCTATAATGAATTCAATATATGATGAGGAGGATGGAATATAGGTTTGTTTAAAATAACAATAGTTTTTAATGTATCAAGAAGTAATACATATTACCTACAAAACACTGCAAATGAGACCTTGAAATGAAGCACAATTCTCCAGCAAGGTTTTATGCGAAAACATATATGAAAAGTAAGACAAGTTGCTTACCTGGGCAGGATGGCTTTGTATTGTCTCTATGACATGTTTCTCATGCCCATACTCAAGGTGACGCCTTGCACCAATTATCAGTGACATTTTCTTTGAAACATTTTGCTGTAAATTTGAATCCTCACCCACCATCGTCTGTGAATTGATTAACAAAATAAATAATTTTTGAAGAACCGTACATAAAAACTTTTTTGGACTTCGCCATAATGATATATTAAGAAGAATTCATATAAATACAATACCTGAATTAGGTGCCATATTTTTTGCATGCTCACTGATTTACCACCAGAAGTATCCAGATTCAAACTTTCATAGGCACTCTTAAAAGCTGTAGCAGGCTAATAAGAAGGATAATATTATTATGTGTGTGTGTGTAAATATATATATATATATATATATTACCAAAAATGGATTAGCAATTGAACGAGTATCAATCAAATTAATAATCAATAACATACAATAACATAGTTAATATCATCATAGACTCGTAGTGTCTAACTATATAACTAAGAAGCCTATAAAGGTGAAGTCAACTATTTCAACCATAAGAGTTAACTAACACCAAAAAGTCTAATCTCCCCTAAATAAAACCAGATTACTGCTACTTGTGGCCTTCCAAATCAATGTTAATCGCATAACATATATACTGTAAAAATTGTTTTTTCTTACATATCCTTTCTATTTCTAGTGATTGCTTCTATAACAATCGGGGTTGACTTTGTAAATATCATATGGAAAAGTGATAAAGTTGTATACCTACCTATAGACATAGCTGAAAGGAATCCCAGAAAACAAATAATTCAGACGCAAATGCCCTAGTGCATTCGACAAATTGGAGAGGCAACAAAAAATAACTTGTTTAATAGCGAAGTGGATCAACAGATTTATCATGTAAATATTGTCTAAAAGCTGAATATTAGATCAAATAATTCAGTAATGTCAATAGTTAATGCAGTATCAAATGAATACACACCAGGAAAGTGAAGCAAATTCATGTTGGAGCTGTTATTTTTAGAAGTCTCAAAAAGATAAGCATGGATAAAAAAATTAAGATTTAAAGATTGCAGAAAGATTCAAGTTGACTTAAAAAACTTGACATGCCCTTACTTTAAATGGTAATCCACGCTCCCTAGCATCGTTCAAAGTCTTGACAGTTTGAGCGTACAAAGTAGCTTTTTTCTCAGCAACGGACTTATCAGCTAGAGGTGCTAGCTCCATCCTAGATGGCATGGGTGAAAGTTGGGGCCTAGAACCAGACACTATTTGATTGTAATGACCACTCGCAGGACTTGATTCACCTACATTGGTCCTAGGTAATGATGTAATACGACTTAAACTCTGAAGGAAGTCCCGTTTTTCCTTTTGCCAATCATCCTGCCAGAGTGGATAACAATACATCAAAATAAATTAAAACAGAAGAATCATAAACAATACTTGATTTATATTAATTTAGTGGGTAAGATATTAATGATCTAAATAAATTGCAGTTTCAGGTAGGCAGTTATGATAGTATTTCTACACTACGCAGCTAGCAACTGCTTCTTCTGTGCTCCTTAAAGTTTAGAGATCAACTTAAAAAGCAATACGTCAGAAGGTCAATATTGGAGGAAAGGTCGTGTAATTGTGTCATTGCATAACAACTCACCCCTTAAAAAACTTTAACTTGCATCAAGTTTAAAAATAGGAATCAATATCAATAATTAAATAATAAGCATCAAACATAAGTTCTGTTGATGCTGCAACTTATTACATTACATAAATTTCATGAATCCGATGCCAATAACAGCATTACACTTGGCACTGAGATCCTCACTGTGTTGGTAGTCAAAATTTGGCACCCTAATATCAATTTGTTCAATAACTAGCTCAAATTTCAACGAAGCGACATTCAATTACAACAACGATAAAAGGGACACCTTAAAAAATGACGGTGGGTTAAATTGGTCATCTAAACAAAAAAGAAGTCCAAAGAAGTTGTTACATTTTTGGCCAGCTTTTAGATAATAACTAGTCCCCAGCAAAGCTACTTGAGCAGATTTCCCACCTCAGCAACTTGGGCGGAAAGCAGGAATCTAACTATTTATTGCAACTAAAACGCAAAAGGTTTTAACAACATTCTAGGAAAAGCAACCAAACACCAAATAAACTTAAAGAGCACTCATCGGATTAAGATAAGATAAAAAGACAACAGCACACCAATTTAACATGAAAAAAATTCAAATAAACTTTTAAAAATATATTACTTCAGGCTGCTGCACATCATACTGGGGTTGTCGGAGATCGACATAATTGCACCATATCATATCCAACACTCCCCATCGCTCAAACAAGTGGGCAAACAACAAACAGACTACATAACTTAAATATTGGGGTGAGAAGGTTCAAACTCAAGACATCCCCAGACCTGGGCTGTGATTTATTTTTTAGTTATTTTCTACATTCTTTATAAAATTTTATTACCATCAAATCAGATGAACAATATTTTAAATAAATAATTATGAAATAAAAATTAAGAGAATAACTGAAAAAACAGTTGTCTAGAGGCTTGCAAGAAGGTAAAGAGTCCGGTTTAAACATGAAGTATCCAACTTACATACCATAACCACCCAATTACCATGAAATGTTAGAAACATATGACAAAATTAGATAGTTCAATTAATTATTCAATCCCCACATCACTATATGGTCATAGCTGAAACTGAATATTACTCGTGTGGTGTGGTTATTCGTAGCTACCCATGTTTCCCACTCTTATGCGGAAGCAATGCGCTAAATGTAATAGCATAACTCTTTTTCTTCTAGTTACTTATTCATTAATGAAATCATGTATGCCTCCCCTGCATCACAAACATGTCATAGACAGATCATGGAATAGAAGATAGATAATCAAATATTTCCCCTCTACTTGTTCTTACTTTTTTCTAGTAGTGCCATTAGCCAATGCCTCCCTAATATATTTTAGATAGATTCCATGGCAGTGCAATAATCTCAAATGATGAATCAATGTTTTCTTAACTATTTACCATGAGATGCTACAAGTAAATGGATGTAATTGCATAGTGAATTATGACATAAACTAATGGGCTAAATCGAAATAGATACTCAGTTATTATGCTCAGACTCTTTTAGAAGGATCGGACACTGACACAAATTAGAGTGTCCAATTATTTGAACTCTAAAATCAAAGACCCAAGGACACATTTTATAAGGATACGAGACTTGGATTTGGACACGGCAATTATTATTTTTGATATATTATGATAATTTTTACAAACAAATACCTATCATTTTATATAAAATAATATATAAACTTTTGAAAAACAAGGCTAAAATAATAATTATTATATATAAAAAAAAATTAACAGGTACAATGTCAAAAGTCAAAGATTTAAATTACTATGTATAAAACAATTAGAGATAGACTATCATGTCTGAGATGAAGTGTTCAATTTCCAGATGTCATTTGGATACGGCCGGCACAGCAGGGTTTTCTAAAGAGTCCAAGAATCACAAGATAGGAATAACAATGATAAGTTCAATAGTACAAACCTCCAATACTGTCATCATATAATCATTAAAGCTCCTAACATTATCCTTCTGAGCTTCCTGGACAGCTGATACCATTGCCATTTCATGGACCTGGTGCACCAAAAGAACATCACAAATAAGACACTTGCTACAATTATCAAACGCTTAAAGTCATAAATAATGTTATTTAGATGCAAGGACCCTTCAAGTGTCAGTCATCTGTATTTCAAGATTCATAATAATTAAGCACGAGGAACTTTAACAAACCTGTTGCAGATACTCCTCAACACTTGTTGCTTCAGCAGGGAAAACATCTTCATATGTTGTCTTCAATAATAAAATAAACAGTGTTAGGACTAATAAAGTGGCATTGATAGTGCAAGACAGTGCAAAAATAAAATTTAATTGTGAAGGCTACAGATTACTATTTAGAAAACTCATATACAAATATGATTAGGCTAGAGATTACCATTTAAAAAACTCATATATAAATATGATTACAGACGTGCAATGCATGTGCAGGACATAATGTCAGCAAAGTGACAATCAAAGCAAGAAATGTTAGCCAGATATATCTTCTATGTATACATTCCGCACAAATGTGGAAATTTTTTGGTGTTCTCCTGAACTTCCTGAGTTATATAAAGAAGTCATCATTTTCTTCCAGTCTATCGAACTAACTAATGAAATTCGAACAATATTATATAGCTGTATAATAGTAAGCGCAGAAGCAATCACGTAAAACTGTGATCCTAACGACACTATTACAAGGACATACAAAAATAAATTTCCAAGCATCATGCTGTTGCACTTTTAGTTACACTAGCTACATTATTAATTTATTTCACAGGTCTAACTGGAATGCAATTATAATCGCTGATTATATAGTCTTACGTACCTTTAATTCAAACGACTTAAGATCTCGAGCAAGCTGCTCAGCATTTAACCCCTCGCGTGCAAGTAGCCTGCAACAAACATAACAAATAAAAAAACTAAAACCGAAACAAAACACCTCGATATTCGCCACGCCCAGTAGCTAACACTGAATTGATAACGGAATAACTAACAAACACTCACATATATGTAAATACATTACCTAGTAGCAGCAATAGATTGGGAGGGAGCTTCGGTTCGCAACGTTTTCGATTTAAGCTTTTTCGACAATGCTTCTAATTGATCTAAGTTCCTCTAAAACACACAAAATAAACAATTTCAACAATTAATATGAAACAATTTGAAAAAAAAAATTAATAGAAATAAATTGAGACCTGAAGAGGGGGGAATTGAGCGGAAGGAGCGGCTTGTTCGACGAGTTTGGAAGAAGAATGGAGAAGATCGGTCCAGCTACTCATGTCTGCTTCGTTCGCCATGTTCGAATTGTAGATACAATGTGTACACACAGTGAGCTTCGATAGGGTTTTTCTGTATTTTTTACGACCTCAAAATGAGCCCTAATTTTGAGCGGTAAAGTGGGAATTGGATGCGCCGATCCAGTGTTATAGCGTGCACTGTGTTACATGCGGCTCACTTCATTTTTTGTCTATAATACTTATACAAGTTTTTTTTATAAAAGTGCCGTTTTTAAAATTTAAAAATATGTAAATTATAATTTAAAATAAATAAGTGAGTTATAAGTGAAAAATATATAAATACTTATAAGTTATATAAATATTTGGATAATTTTACTTGTAAGTCATGATTACTTTTTATTTAATAAACCAAAATATATAATTTTTGAATATAATTATCTTAACTCGAAATTTTTAGATTAAATTAACAATAAAAATATATATTTTAAAATTAAAATTAATAATAAAGCGAAAAATTAAATAAGTTGATAAAAATTACGTCGTTACCAACATTTAACTATCAACTTATGAGTTCTAAATTCAACTTATAATTTTCATCGACAAAACACTCGTCGATAAGTCGTGACGACTTATAAGTCATAAGTAATATATAAGTTTTTTTCAAAAAAAGCCCAAAGACAGCTTTTTTTAATTAATTGAAAAAAAATAATTTTTATATACAATTATCTTAATTCATGAGTTTTAAATTAGAAAAATATTTCAAAACTAAAATTAATAAAAAAAATGAAAATTCAAAATAAATTTAAAAAAATATGTTATTATTAAGAGCCCGTTTGGAATTTAAAAAATATATATAACTTATAACTTAATGTTGGAAAAGTGTAATATAAGTGACTATAATTTTTTGCCTCTTACGCAAGGTGCTAGTGAAATTTTTTTTAATTTAAATTAATTATCTTATTATTGAAAAATAAATTTCATTGTAATGATTATGTGACAATAATTTAAATAAATAATGAAACGTGTTTTAACAGTTAAGTGTATTGCATAATATCGCAAATAATATTTTTTTTTGTTTTTGGGTTAAAAAGGAAAATGAATCCTTTAAATTATGAATTTTTTGTCAGTTTTAAAAAAAAAAAATTAATAATATTCAGAACTAAAAAAAATCGATATTAATTAGAAAAATTGCATTAGGTGAAGAAAAAGAAAAGACCCACATATTTAAATTAATGACTGTTCAATAAGATTTGGAAAAAAATAACCATTATGCTATAAAACTTTTTTCTCGATAAAACATGTTTCTTTAGGAATAATGGAACTTATATAATATGAGGAATATGAGGTGTACCAAACTGAAATTATTGAATTTTATTTTAAATTATAATTTCTTATGAGCAGTAAAAGTCTCTAGAAATCATACGGTTTAAAAAAAAAATTCACAGGATTCGAGTATCATATAGAGATTGGAAGTATTTTATAGAGTTATGTTTTATATTGATAAAAGTAAGATTCAATCACTTTATAATTAATAAATTTAAGTAAAAGTTTGAGTTATTATAAAAAATTGTCAATACTAACTAAATTGTTGATTACAAAATTATATATTTTTGAAAAACATTTTGATGCATAAATTGAAATAGTAAAGAATTTCATATTCGTATAGTAGTATTGTAGTAGTAGTAAAAAAAATTACATGACGTTTTCCTATAATAAAATGCGGGACATCGTATATTATATTATTAGATCGAGTAAAATTACAAATTTATGAAAATTATGGTTATTACTTTGTGATAAGACTGTTGAGTATAATTTTCGTATTTAGGGTGAAATTTATACCAAACATTTGAAGATGGCTCATACGTGACAAACTAAATTTTAGCATTGTACTCCACAACTCTTTATCTTCAAATCCTCCTATATATTATTGGAGATTATGCATATTAGATGTTACAATATTTTGATAATGAGTTTTTTAAAGTGGTTGTGTAAAAAAGCAAAGTTCTATTATGACTTTTGAATAATTCTTATAAGTTTAATGCAAGATTCACCATGATCTATACAACAAGATTATTATGTAAGACAATACAAGGTCGTGTTAATTAATTTTTTATTGTAGGAGGCTATTATGCTATTTTCATGTTGCTATTTATTTAGTATATATGTTGATTTTTATAATGATCTCAAATCTATTACGTTTAAATTGTCATGTTTTATTAGTTCTATTACTTCGATTCCCAGTTATTTGATCACATTTTTAATTAACCATTAAGACAAGTACTTAACAAATAATTATCAAAATTTACATAATATGCCGGATTCGATTGAGCTAACATTCCCCAATTTTTCAATTTCAATAAGAGCTTATTATGTCTTACTAACACAATTATGGCCTAATGCGACATAAGAAACCTACTAGATTGGAGTAGCTTAATAATACAATATTGTCTCGTTGCACCTTCCAAAGTCATTTCTTGGAGTGATTGCCAAGATCACTTTCATTAACAATCATGATAATGTCTCCCAACTGTTCATGCATTTTCAAATAAAAACATCTTTCGTTATCTCATGCAAACCGTCATCTACTTGAAAATCCCAGTGTCTTGGTTAATTAATTAAAAAGCTAAAGCATCCAAATAATAAACAAAAAACTTACTACCTATTCATTTACGATGTACAATCTGTTGGTGATTAGGTAAAGGATCAATCTACCTAATGTTAATGACACAATTGGTTTTACAGGCAAGTATTTCCATTGTAATATATTTGTTTCTTTAGGTCGTATCTTCGGAATAAGATGTCCTCAAATAAATCACATTTTATCCAAATCTCACAACATTTTGTCTCATTCGTTAGGCAACACAGTAAATGACAAAGTTAAATGTTTTATACTTCAAACATGATCCATTAGGCACCACTCAATGATAAAAATTCTTCACATTGTACCTCGTAATTCTTATACTAAACTAAATTATGTTAGCCGATTGCTGGTCCTCTACTTATTCATCAACACGCTCTTCAGCAACATTTGACATATTTGACATTGCTAAACATTTGAAATATGACCACCTCCTTCGAACTCTGCATATCAAAAAGAGGATATAAAATTGTTTTGCCTCTTTTTATACATAATTGTCTATTTTTCACCATAAGCTATATGTAAGATATACGAAGACCTCTACGTATTAAGTAAGATACGTGATTACATGTGCCCGTTTGGGAAATCTGAAAATAAGTAATTTACTACTTAAAATGAATAAGTGAATTATAAGTGATAAGTAAAAGAATATTTACAAGTTAAATAAGTGTTTGGATAATTTTACTTGTAAGTTAAAATTTGTTTGTCTTAAATGAACTAAAATATATAATTATTAAATATAATTATCTAAATTCTTGAATTTTAAGTTAGATTAACATTTAAAAATATAAATTTTAAAATTGAGGTTAATAAATCAACGAAAAATCAAAATAAGTTGAGAAAAAGTACGTAGTTACTAACATTCAACTTATCAGGTTATAAGTTGTAAATTCAGCTTATAAGTTGGGTGGACAAACACTCATCGATAAGTTGTTACGGGCTTATAAGCCATAAGTGGCTTATAAGTGGATTGCCAAACAGGGCCCATGTATATCTATATCACGTAACAAAGTTTATATTATTTCAAAGATTATTTTTAAAATTATATCTTTATATCTAACCATTAGAATACTAAATTCATATTTTGTTGAGAATATCTGAGTCGAAAATTCTTGCATTTATGTTTATGTTTTACCAAATAATAATGACTGTAATTTTTTTTGTATATCACGAGAATATTTCAGGTGAATTTATAAATTTTTGGTTATCCGATAATATAATTAAAAACGTTATCATTTCTTTATATTACTAAAATGTCAGATAATAAACGTGCGTAGGCGGACAAAAGTCCATAGATATCATATACTCCCTCCATCCCTAAATACTTTTCGTTTTTATTGAACACATTTGTCGCTTTTGATTGTTAACATCTTTAATTTCGTATTAGTATTAAATATAAAAATCTGTTTGTATTAAAATACTCATAAGTATGAATCTAACAAGATTAGTAATGACTATATTTGATATTATATATTAAACGTAAATTAGTAGCCAATCCTTTACCATGAATAGTGTAAAAAGTCAAAACGGGAAACGTTTTTTAGGGACAGAAGGGCTAGGGAGTTTAATATATCATCGCTGGATTCAGACCTGTTTGTATTCGTAATTAATTTAATGTTATATTAATTATTTTATGAATTAGTTAATATAAATTTCATAAGCCTGTTAATATTTAAGGTTGCAAAAGTTATATTTTTTAAATTTAATTTATTTTAATTATATAATTTTTCTTAATTATTTATATACATACAATATATGATGTATAAGTAAAATAATGAAATAGCTATATATAAAATAGTATATATATAATTTATTATTATATATTTTGATTAATAATTTAATTAATCATTTTGGTTAATTTCGATTATGCAATTACTCTGATTCTTACTTTAATGGCACTAGTTTTAAGCCTTCCATTGTATTTCACCGGATCTTGCCCTAATTTACTCGAAAATTGATCTGACGGCAACGGGACTCAAGCAACTGGCTCAAGGGTATTAGTTGCAGAGTGAGAACCGAGAGAGATAAATAAATATGCCTCGAGTAACAACAGCAATAATGAAGCTGAGTCGAACATGTAATTCACACCTTCTCAAGGTCCTGCAATCCGAGTCCGCTCACGAGCTTGTCTCTAACCGTTTCAAGGTATGCAATTCGCTTTCCTATTTCACTCTCATGCTTCTCTTTTTCGACTCTTAATATGAGTAATACAAAATTGAAAATACAAATATTCAATTAGTGCATTTTGTAATGTACATGTAGGTACAACGATTTGTAATGATTCTAGTATGTAGCTAGTTTTTTAACTAATATTTTGTTACGAGTAGTGATTAAGGTAATTAGCTTGTTTTATTGCTTAGAGCTGAGGTCATTTTCGGGAAAATGTAGTTTTTGGTGGTTTATATAATTAAATATGATTGGGGACCGAAAGGCACCTCAGCTTTTTAGGTTTCTAGGTTAGGAGGAGCTGATTTGGACTTGTATAGTTTGGTTTAATGAATGTATAGGAACTTGCTTTGAAGAAAGCTACTGATTGACATAGTTGTGTCAGACGTCTGGTAAGCTAGAGTTGGTTACGGAGATGACTGCGGGAATCAGGTATTGGAAAGTAAAAGATACAGTGTCATATTAGAGTAATTAGACCATTAAACATGTTTACAGGTAGAACAATAAAAGAACTCCCATAAAATATATATTTGAATTTTGAAATCAAGTCCTAAATCCATAGAATTCATAATATAGACCAGGCACCAACTCTTAAATTTGAAACTCAAGTCTAAAAATTTATGGTTTACATATAAATTTTAAAATAGAAGAGCACAAGAATGTGGTTTGTTATTCCCAAATTGGGTATCGTTGTTTTATATACCGAAAGATTCAACATTTTTAATATGTTGAATCTTAATGAAAACGAACACCTTGTCGAAGACTTTGAGGAGGGAATATAATTTAATGAAAACAAACACGTCTGGGCTCTTGTCGAAGACTTTGAGGAGGGAATGGATGAGAAATTCCTTGATAACTAATTTGATGAGTAATCTGCCAAGTTTGTAAAATTGGATCCTATGTGTGACTCTGACGGCGAGGAGTCTGTCAATGGACCGTTGTTACAAGGTTAGACGAAAGAAAATATAGGATTGGGAATTCATGATCTCTAGATTAAAATCTTCAAAGAAAAAGATGATAACTTGAAATTGAGGCTCGAGATTTGAGAATGAGACGGGAAAATATAGATTAGCGAGAGGAATATTAGAAAAATTGACAAATAAAAATATGAGGCACATTAACAAATTTTAATGCTAAGACCTTGGGTAAATGGTGTACTCCGGAAGGTGTAAGGTGGTATTGGACCTATTGTTAATGATATATGACGGGATAGCAAAAACTTGAGATTAAATTGAAAATTATATAAAAATGATTAAAGGTACGTTTGTTTCGATATCTATTCACTATATTCTATTATGTTTAAAAATTAACTAGGATCGAATGTAATACACTTTTTTTTTATGTTACAAATGTTTTATGTAGATTAATAGTTTTTTTTGTTAAATGATTAATAGTTAAATTAATTATTAGAGTAATCGTGTATTTCTTATATTTACCAATACTTTATTTATTATATTAATAATTAGAAAATTCCAATGATTAATAAAGCATTAGAGTATCGTTCAGGTTAGATTTCTCTTTTTTCAGTTTCTATTATTTCAAGTTATAGATTAGATTACTACTCTACACATCATTGTAAATTTCTCATTATTTAAATACAATATATAATAAAGGGAATTTACCAAAAACACAACTTTTTGTAAAATTATTTGCGATTTTACCAACTCCTGAAAATGTTTGCAAAAACACTATTTTACTCTGAAAATATTTTCAAAAATACGATGTTGTATAATAGGTTGCAATTTAGTTTAAATTGTGTGACTATTTTATGTTGCATTTCGGGTTGTATTTTATGTTGCATCTTAGGTTGCAAATATGGTTGCAATTTACAGAACGTATTTTTGCTATTTCTTTTTATAAATTCAAGTTGCAAACGTGGTTGAAAAAATGGTTGAACGTATTTTTGCAAATATTTTTAAAAAGTGATACTCCCTCTGTCCTCCTAGGTAGTATACATTGAGGGACGGGGCTCAACACGCATTTTAAGACTCCTCTAAAGTATAGTTCTGTAAATCGTTTTTAATTTTTTCTTCTGAATAAAAATTTGTTGTTTAAAGTTTAATACAAAAAAGAAAAATTCAAAAATAAATTATGGAAGTATACTTTATGTTCACCTTAAAATCTGTATACAATTGGATGGGACAAAGGGCGTATTATTTTTGCAAAAAGTTTGTTAAACTTGGGTATTTATGAAAAACCCCATAAATAAATTACTAGTGAATATAAGAAATGCATGATTACTCTACTAAATTATTTAACGATCAATCTATATAAAATACATTATTTGTAACATATTTTTTTTTCAGGTATTACATTTTTTTCGAGGTTTTAACAGAGTCTGGCCCTATAATTATATTATCATTATATTAAGTCATCTCTGGTTTATGCTTCCTATACCAATTGACCGAGTGTAAGGCTAGAAGCTGACTAGGCCTACCTACGACTTTTAGAACAGTAAAACCTGCAAGATTCTTCCATTGACCATCTTTCTGTCATCCCCTTCAACTTATGCCCATATCGCTTTTGGTTTTAAATCTTTGTCGTCAATTTCTCTTCTTTAATCTGCCATCACAATAGATTTTATTGAAGTCATAAATATTATGTAGGTATTTAGATCGAAACATAATGTGTTTTGTAATCATATAAACATGAATATATTGTACATGTGAGCTAAAGTTCTTAATAGTGACTGACAATGGAAATCTACAGAATTTAAAATTAATATTTTACAAGAATATAGAGGCTTTTGCACATGCCATTTTGAGGTTATCTTAAGATAACATTGTGTCAAGTTCTGTACCATCTGTTATGCATTATTATTGTTTTGTACCACAATGTATTCTTTGAGCATGTATGCAGAATGATATAACTGAACCAGTGGGAGATTTCGTGGTGGACTGGGATTCTCCTCGTTCTGAAGATGTTGTTTTGAGGAAGAAGTGTGATTCAGGTGAGGAACTTGCTGTTACTGCTTTGCTTGGTGAAGAAACCATTGAAGACGATGTTTGGCTTCCTAGGGAAGCTTTGATGAAGGTGTGCATAAAAAAGCCGGGATTGAGCTCTATATTGCAGTTTGACTGTGGAGTTTTCAGTAAAGCTGAAGATGGCATTGAGTTCGATATTCGTCATGCCTACTATCTTCCATCAGCAAGCAGTTTCACATCTTCACTATATAGAGGTCCTTTGTTTAGGTAAGCTTGGATGTTCAGAACTACCTAGACTGACTTTGTTTTTGTTAATATTAATATATTAATTTTACTTGTATCTATATACATATAATTTATACTCAAGTATGTCAATTATGTCATTCATTCTTGTCGCTCTTGCATTAAGTCTCTTTTAGCTTCATCTATATTAAACTGTGTACTGTACTTAAACTTAACGTAGACAGCAGTAGCCTATTCTAATCTTCTGTCTTCTGTCTTCCATTCTACATTCAGTTATGTTTTCATTTAAATATATGAGATTATGTGAGTGATGACTGCTGACTGCTATTTGTGAGAGTACTCGTTTATGGTAAAACAACTTATCATAAATGACTATTAATTTCTATAATCTTTAAGAGTTATTAATTACGTCTCTTTTAGCTTCATCTATATCAAATGTGTACTTCAACAAGACTAGTACATAGTTTAGATTAAAGATATTATTATGATATCAGTATATGTATTATATATTGTGAAATAATATAAGAAAATAAATTCATCATATATAATTATAAGCAGTGTTGTAAAAATCGCCGATTTTGATGATTAATCGGTCGATTAATCGGCAATCGGCAGGCCAGCGATTTTTTTGTGCAGAATCGGCCGGAAAAACGTTTTTGAAAAAATCCGGTCAAAATCCGATTAAAATCGGGTAAAAATTGAAAAATCGGATCGCATCTGGTCAAATCTTCGAAGCTTAATAATCAAACAACACAAATTAAACGCTGATTATGTGTATCTGATATATACATACATACATATATATATGTGTCTTTGAGTTTAATGATACGAGTATGATATGGGGTATGATATGGAGTAGTGAGATTATGTTAAAAATGAATCTAAGCTGTGGTTTTGAGAGGTAATAATAGATGTTTTTGTTACACGAGACTCAGAGAGGAGTATAACTGATGATGATAGAAGGCTATGAAAGAAGAAGATGAATAGAATATGAGATGGTTAGCGGCGCCTGTGAAAGTTATACCAAAACCTAATATCCCCTGAACCTGGATAAAGTATTTGTTTTAGTGACATGGGCCTAGCAAGCCTATGGGCCATATTCAGGTCAGCCCAAATTCTATGCAAGACAACAATCTTAGTATATTTATATATAACATATAAATAATATTTAAATAATATTAAAAATGTCTCCGATTTATGCTCCGATTAATCGGTCCGATTAATCCCCGATTTACCGATTAATCGCTAATCGGTGCCTAAACCGATTAGATCCGATTACCGATTTTTACAACACTGCTTATAAGTATCTAATATTCATTCCAGTACAGTAGTGCTTAAGTGATTCTATTGTAATGGTAAAACTCAACACGAGTCACATGTGATGAGTTCGCTGTATTAGGCTATTAGCTAAGCACTTGAAGCAGATACAGAAGGCAATTGTTATATAAATCATATTTATATATATTGAAAGGCGTGTACAATTGCATTAAATTCTTTTTTTAAAAGCTAGACTTATATATACATCTAAAATATTATAAGTATGCATTGTATATATGTACGTGTGGTGTGTGTGTTCAGTTTTGGGTAATAAACTAATAACTAACTTGGAGGAGCACAGAGGATAGAGGGGAACCATGAGCGTCTATTAGGATAATACAAGATGTGTACACGGGAGCCAGAACATGTTAGTTGAGACTGAGGAGCATCTCGTGGTGTATGTTATTTGCCTACGAAATTTCTCTGAGTCCTCTGACATTGAACATTGAGACAAGAAAAAGGTAAACATGAAGTTGGAGGGGGGGGGGAGAATGTTGAATACACGAGGCTTGTGCATTAGTCACTCCAAGAGTAAATAACTTGCAATTTTAGAGCAGACGTGGGGGAAAAATCAGTATTTGAGCTTCTCATTTGAATTATTTCATATGTTCTTTGCTCGTGGCACTATAAATCGTGGTTGATGGAAGCAGTTTTTTTTTCTTTTTTCCTGTTGCAGTACATTGGATCCTCAGTTGCAGGATGAACTCAAGCAGTATTTAGTGACCAAGGGAATTGGGAAAAGCCTCACCAACTTCCTCCTTGTCCACCTACATAAGAAGGAACAAAATCAGTACGAGAACTGGTTGGAAAAATTGAAAGTGTATGTAGCTCAAGGCCAAGGGAGTGAGTCTTAGGCAATTTATAGGAGCAGCTTAAGTACTGAGCAGTCATTTTGCTTCTCCAAGCACAATTTAGTACTGTTGTACAAAACATTGACACTCTAGACTACATTTGGTCTCAGTTAAGTTTCGGTGTTAGTTAAGTCGGTATTTGGATAATTTGACACCTGGTTTCCTGGAAAATATTTCTTAAAAGCATTATGGTTTCGGTTTTCCATAATATTATGGTAAAACAGGAGAAGGATAATGTCCATTAACCTACTTTGTTAGATTGTCATTTGACAGCTAATTATAAGTCTGACCTTGCCGGTGTTTTTTTGTAGGATTTCAAGTTACTGTTACATCTTGCACTGATTTGTATGAATAGGTTAAGTGGTACCATCCAAATTGTTAATTGTAGCTAATAAAATTTTTTTGGGTCTCAAATAGATAAGACATCAGCACCCCAAAAATCACGTATCGAAATTTTATACCCAAGAATAATACAAGTAGAACTACAACATTGGTAATAATAAATATTTTTTTGTCTAAATGTTAATATTATGTACGAAAACCCCTAATAATTTAATGAATATCCTCCAAAAAGGAAATAAGTTATCAAATGTGAACTTTTATTAGTGGTTATCTAGATCATGAGAAGGTGGAACTCAATTTCGTCCCCATTTTTGGGAATAAACTCTAACTTGTACATTCATCAGAGCGGGTTTACATCAAAATAACCTAATTAAGTAATAATATGTCTCAAAAATACTGTATAGATTGCATTTCACTGATACTAATTACAACACAAACAAGCGCAACACACATTTAGATTAAAACATCCAGCAGGTACAATCACTTTCACTTCCGCCTAACTTTATCCATTTAGTTGAAATTTCATTACAGAATATATAACTGTGAAGAATTGTACATGTTATTTGTGTGTTCTTTGTGGTGTTTGATATATCTTCCAAGTGATTGACTGTACTTCTGAACTGAATGTTAATGGATTTAGACCTGATCTTGTTGTGATGTTGATTGCACCTCATTTAATTGATCCAGCTTGCTCATACATTCAGTTTTTACCTTTAGTTTTATCGAAATAGCAACTTATTTTGAATTGGTAGATGTTTTAAGCAAAGCAAGTAGTAGATTAGTTTCTAATGTGTAACACTGTAACTAAATCATAAAGACCAAAAACATAAGTGTAGGTAAGGCATATTTGACACTCAGACTTATAGAGTGATACATTTGTTTGAAAGGGGCACAATAAACCTATAACTTGAATCTTAGTGGGTATGTCTGTCTCCAGTCTTAGTTTCCATTCACGAATCACTTGCCATGTCCACATGAAACAATATTAAATATTATGTTGATGCTTTGCTTTAAGGAGTTCCAATGATTTTCAAACCAGTTTTTCATATATGAATTATAGAATTTTTAATCATAATATGATTACCTTTCTTATGAAATGTTAGGATATTTACTGTTTGTATACAGCTAGTTTATCATGAGCTAGTGATGTTGAATCAAGGCTTGTGATCATAAGTGCATATTACTGGGGGAACCTGCTTAGCCAAACCACGTAGTTGTGAAGTTCTCAGATATTGTACACTTCAAGAATGAATGCTTGGGTCTTAATTGTGCTTGGCAGTTGGCATCATTATGCTGTTGGGAATTCTCTGCGCTGTTATGTTATCTAACTTTCTTCCTGCATCTGGGAATCATGTCACAGAAGCTATTCAGAGTGACAGGTGAAAACTAACATCATTATTTTTGTATCGACCTTTGTTGCATAAAGAGAGTTTTTGCAAAATCATTTTTATGAAGGCTTGCAAATTATATATAAATTTTTACAGAAGTTAAGTTCGAGAATAAACAACAAAATCTGCAATTAACAGAACGTCTTATGTAACAGCAATAATTACAATTCTATTAGCTTAGCTTGATAAAATGGTGTAATATATGATTTCTAGCATATATTGATCAAAACATATATTGATGCAAAAAGGATGAGATGTGTCATAACGCCACTTCTTTGTGGGAATATGTATTCATTATACATTCAAACATCTCATCTAAGTAATAATATGCTTTTACCTGACTACAAAAGTGGTCCTTATTCAATATATTATGGAAGATGTTCTATGATGGCCTCAGCTCAGCCTTATTAATGCCTAAATTTACTGGGTTCTAAACTTGTTTATCCATTGGATCAGATCAGCATTATTATCTAGCTACTGAATATTGTTATTTTCTGCCTTGTAAAGAATATCCTGTCTCCTGATAGTTTGGCTCCAGGCTAAAGGGCTTCTAAGCTAGTAATTTTTCATATAAATGATAAGAGTGCAGTTGATGGTTTTCCTACTCGGAGAAATTTGCTAAATTGATGTTGTGCTAGTAGAATCACTTAACCGTAGTACAGACAAGACCATTTTTTTAATGTAAATCTAATTGACGTTTCCCTGTCTTCATTACTATATTGGTTTATCTATACAGATGTTGATTGGTTTTCTCTGTGAATGCAGATATTACTTCTTATTGGTCCCTTTGACACTTCCTATCATCATTGTTGCGGTATATTTTCACTGGCTATGCCTGAAGCTCTTCAAGCATGCCTGAATTTGCTATTTATTGCTTTGTTGCTTTGTGCTTATTATTGTCCTCACTCCTTTCGCGAAGAGTCATGGTAAGTACTTGTAAGAAACATAAATCGAGCCAATGTACCATAATTACATAGAAATAACATTTGTTTCTTCTTCCTTTTTTAATTTAAAAAACCTCATTTTGAGACATTCTGTGATTCCTTCCACTTCTGAGAAATTTAGAACAAGTTCGTTTTCTTTCATTGGTAATACATATCTTTGTGGACTTCATAATTCTATAAGGAACACCAAGGGGAATAATAGCACTTGCAAGTGAAACTAGTCCAGAGATATGTAGTACAAACCCTACTGAAGAATTATGCTTGCTCGATGCTTTCTGAACAATATTAAGACCATGTTACTGAATGAACTGGACTTAGCAGGAGCAAAATTGAATGTCACTTTTACAAAATTTATCTATCTATGGACTATGAAGTTCTAGTAGCGATATATATGTTGGGTGTTATTCTGTTTATTGAACTACTCCAAAACTTAGCTCGTAGGGTCATAGGTGAAGATAATGCAATAAGCTAAAGATTTTAGAACGCACAATCTTCTTGGTCTCTGGTGTTGTCTATGTACTAGTTGCAGATATCTTGCGCAAACAAACATACAACTATATATTTAATGGCAGTTGCATTTCTCATATGCAGAACTGAAGATTTGCTTGCATTATGTACCTCACGTATAAGCAGAGTAAAATGGGGAGAATATGTAGATAAGATGCTGAGGACCAGGACATGAGTGGTCCTGAGGTCTCAAATGGATATTTGGTCCAGTTTCTTTTTCTTAATTTTAAGGTAAATTAGTTTTTTCCCCTTAATTTCAAGGCAAATTTAATCATGATTCAGCTCATTTGTTGAATCATACTCCAAGCATTCAAAGTTGTGAAGTAGTCCTTATTAATCTTGTATTTCATGTACATAAACCACTTTATCACGAAAATAAAGTTTGTAAAGAATTCTTGCTTGAAATTCAATATCAATCAATATTAGTTTCTTTTGGTAAAAAAAAAAACAATCAATATTAGTTTCTTGCTTGATTCACATTAGAAATTTATTACTACTATTATCGATTTTTCAATAGTATGTTCATGGACTAAGATAAGAAGTTATGTGTCAAATTTGGATTGATTGCATATACAAAAATCTTAATCAATAAAATCCCACAATTTATACAATTATCATTATAAGAGTGCTGCTAGTGTTCATCGTATACATCATTTGGAACTCATTTAGCTAAAGAAATGCATCTCAAACTGAGTACGGATAACCTTGCAACGTAGCCTATGCGGTGGTCGTTGGTTGAATGGGCACATAAAATTATTTGGTGCGTGTAGAATAATATGCAAAGTAAACAATGGAAAAGGAGAGCATCAATTTTTTTGAAAGTAGTGGCAAATTAAATAAATAAATTTATAAATCGAATATACCGGTTTCCCATCGCACTCGCTCTACGTGATGTTTATATATTCATATTTACTTTTTCCAAACAGTGGAAAGATATCTCCCTTTTCATATTTTTCTACAAATTCCTCTTTCTAAGTGGATGACTAATTAAAAATATTCGTGTAAAGGCGTTGCTTTAGATCGCAATTAGATTTTAAACTTTTTGTCTTAGCAAAGTAATTTTAACATGATGTCCTCGTTCTTATAACGCTCATAAAAACTTCCCGACGGCAGCCTTAATAAAAGTTTTCAACTGATGTTTTGTCAAACATTACGCTAGTTCGTTGGGTTTTTGTATTTTTTTGAATACATATTAAATCACTAACTTTTATAATTTTGGAGTATTTATATTAGTGGAATTGATATAAATGGAGGGGGTTCATCAACGAAAGTACAACCAAAATTTAACATATTACTTCTGATCGAGTGTCCATGAGCACACCACCAAAAATTTCTGGTTTGTTTTGTTACACTCTAAGGTTATGCATGCCTTCTTGTTTGGAATATAAATTCTATTTGCAGTTTTGTGCGCATTACAAGAAATACAGCCTAAACCAAACCGTACATTTAACAAGCTTATACCAATTCAACCACATTTTCAAATATTTAATGTTAAAACAATGATATATATTCTTATAAATTTCAAGTTTTTTTTTACTTCCAGAATAAAAAAAGGTGAAAAGATAAGATTGTCGCTATAAATACACATCAAACAATTTGAAAATAAATTATTAAAAAAATAATTTAATCTTTTCACGCTCTTTTATTATGATAAAAAAGAGATGGGTAACATTTATCTAAAGTTATCATGGATATATGAATATGTTACCTAATTTTTAGGATGTATCTTCTGTAGAAAAAATAAGTTAATTTAATAATATATTTTTTTGCTAAATATAATTAAATAATAATTAAATTTTAAAGATAAAAAACAAACACAAAAGTCCTCCCATACCTTTACAGGTTAATTATATCATTTATTAATAGCACTGAAATTTGGTAGACCTGGAACAAACATGTAAACAAGCACTGCCTCCAACTTTTACGGTTAAAATAACGACCAACACGGCGCTAATCTCTCTCTCTCGCTGCTACTCAACTAGTCTATACTTAAAATCTTCATGTATCTCTAGCTGCTAAATATCTACAGATGGAGAAACGTTATCTGAAGGACTTTGATTTTCCGGCGAAGCATCCGACGGAGGAAGCGCAGTTGCGGTGGAGAAACGCCGTTGGGATTGTGAAGAATCCTCGCCGTCGGTTCCGTCACATTGTCGATCTCGCTAAACGCAATGAACAGAAGCTCAAGGTTCGAAAAATTCAGGTACTATTTCTATCCTCTTACTTTTTAGTTATTTTTTGTCATTACGGTATTATTAAAGTCGAAACATTAAATTTTTTGCAAGTACTTAGATGTTTACATGAATATGCTGGTATTGTATTTTTATAATGTTTTGTAACTAGTGTTGTTGTTTTAGTGAAACCCTAGCTAGCACACGGATCTTGAGTTTTGAAGCTATTTTAGTTGTTTTATTTTATAAATTATTTTAAATGTCGATGTTTATATAAAATGTGAATGTTATATATATAACTTCTACTGCTTTAGCAAACCAGAGCTAGTTATTTAATTTAAATATCAATATATTGGCCTCTTCAGGGCTTTTAATTTTTATATCATATTTCTATAACCGCCAGCTCGCATTTTCATCATTTTTTATGGTTACTTTTATTCTCAAGTAGTTTATACTTTGTAACTGGAGATATTCGATGAGTGAATTTGATATAACTCGAGAACTAAACATGTTAAAGAAAAAGAATGAAAAGCTTTTGGTCCAGGGTGTAGTAAGTGGCGCCATTGGGCGGTAACGGTTTATTGATGTTGTCTAATGTACTAATAGACGAAGAAATTAAGTTACCTAGAAATATAGATAGGCTCTGTCTTGTTGGGTGATTTGGTTGCACGTAAATTATTCATCAACGTTCTAAAAGGCAATATAGGTTTCTAAAATACCAGGGTAAAGAATGGAAAATGTTGTTTCCAATAAGATTTTTAAGCTGTGATGAATATTACGCAGATATTTGTGGTTATTGACTTCAAGTCTTTCATGAAAATCTTCGTGGAAGATCAAATGTGCTAGAAACTAAGGTAGATATTGTTCTTGAATTTTATGTAAATTGACATCAGTTTTAACTCTTTTGGTTTCTCTATCTTCATAAATTATTATACACCTACACTCAATACTTTTTGATCAAAGAAAGTTCTGAGAATAGCATTATTATCGATTACTTTACAATCATCCTCACATTTTAGTTATGAATACAAGCCTGATTTTTTATATTTTAAAAATTATTGTACCAGGAAAACTTGCGACTTCTTGTTACAACAATTAAGGTGGCACACAAGTTTATTGACGGTAAGTGTTTAATTTGTATACTTGTTTCACCATGGGACTGTAGGGTAATTCTTGGTCTTTGGTAGCACAGATATTCATCCTTTATGTTTTATTAGTTTTTTTCTTTTGCAGTCTTAAAGCCCTCCAATGAGGCTATAGGTGCAGGTTATAAAATTCACCCAGATAAAATTGCAAAGATTGTGAGAAGCCGTGATATTAAGGGCTTAGAAGACCATCAGGGAGTAAATGGATTGGCTGCTGAAGTAAATGTCTCACTGGAGGAGGGAGTTAAAGAAAATGAGTTGACAGATCGGCAAGAGATCTTTGGCTTCAACAGATATACTGAAAAACCATCTAAAAGTTTTTGGCTGTTTGTCTGGGAGGCTTTACACGATTTAACCCTTATTATCCTAATTGTTTGTGCTGTGGTCTCTATAGGTGTGGGACTTGCCACTGAAGGTTTGCCAAAAGGCATGTACGATGGGTTAGGGATCATACTTAGTATTTTTCTGGTAGTCATGGTGACTGCAACTAGTGATTATAATCAATCCTTGCAGTTTAAAGATTTGGACAAGGAAAAGAAGAAGATATTTGTTCACGTCACAAGAGATGGAACTAGAAAAAAGGTGTCCATATTTGACCTGGTTGTTGGGGATGTTGTCCACTTATCCATTGGAGATCAAGTTCCAGCTGATGGATTGTTTATATCGGGATACAGCCTGTTGATTGACGAGTCAAGCTTGTCCGGTGAGAGTGAGCCAGTAAATGTAAATGAGAAAAATCCTTTTCTACTTGCAGGGACTAAGGTGCAAGATGGTTCAGGTAAGATGCTGGTGACCACTGTTGGTATGCGAACTGAATGGGGCAAGTTGATGGAAACATTGAGTGAAGGGGGCGAAGATGAGACTCCACTACAGGTGAAGCTGAATGGTGTTGCTACAATCATAGGCAAGATTGGCTTGATTTTTGCTGTGCTTACATTCTCTGTTTTGACAGTAAGATTTATAGTGGAGAAAGCAATTCACCATGAGTTAACCACTTGGACTTCAGTTGACGCTATGAAGCTTTTGAATTACTTTGCTACTGCAGTAACTATTATTGTTGTTGCTGTTCCAGAAGGACTACCTTTGGCAGTGACATTGAGCCTTGCCTTTGCAATGAAGAAATTAATGAATGATAAGGCACTTGTGAGGCATCTTTCTGCATGTGAGACAATGGGTTCTGCTACTTGCATTTGCACAGACAAAACAGGAACACTAACAACAAATCATATGGTTGTTGATAAGATATGGATGTATGGGAAATCTGAAGGGATAAAAGATGGTGAAAGCCAAAATATCAATTCTTCAGAAGTATCAGAAAATGTATTACCCTTTCTCTTGCAGGCTATATTTCAAAATACTGCTTCAGAGGTGGTCAAGAATACTAATGGAAAGAATTCAATACTAGGTACCCCGACAGAATCAGCACTTCTAGAATACGGATTGCTACTGGGTGGTGATTTTGATGCGCAACGTCGAGAAATCAAGATGCTTAAAGTTGAACCTTTCAATTCTGTCAAAAAGACGATGTCTGTTCTGGTGGCCCTTCCAGATAAAAGAACTAGAGCTTTTTGTAAAGGTGCATCGGAAATTATTTTGGGAATGTGTGATAAAATAATTGACTCCAATGGGGAAACGGTTGACCTGTCAGAGGAATTAGTACAAAACATTACAGATGTCATCAATGGTTTTGCCTGTGATGCTTTAAGAACACTGTGTTTGGCATTTAACGATACTGATAACAGTTGTGATGGGAGCAGTTTGCCTGATAGTAGTTATACATTGATTGCAGTAGTTGGAATTAAGGATCCCGTACGCCCAGGGGTCAGGGATGCTGTTCGAACTTGTTTGGCTGCTGGAATAACTGTGCGGATGGTCACTGGTGACAATATTAACACGGCGAAGGCCATAGCAAAAGAATGTGGAATACTCACCGAAGGTGGTTTGGCCATTGAAGGACCAGATTTTCGCAACAAAAGTCCAGACGAATTGAAGGCAATAGTACCACATATTCAGGTGTCAATTGATTGCATTGGTATTTTTAATACTATGTGAAGATGCAGTTGATTAAAATATACGTATTTATAGGTAATGGCTCGATCTTTGCCTTTGGACAAGCACAAGCTGGTAACGAATTTAAGGAGCATTCATAAAGAGGTGGTTGCGGTAACTGGTGATGGAACAAATGATGCCCCTGCTTTGCACGAAGCAGACATTGGACTTGCTATGGGTATAGCCGGGACAGAGGTTTGTTTATTTTATATACTATTAGGATTCTTTTATCTGCTTGTATGGAATGACACTGTTTACCTCTTTTCTAGTCTAACACCTACTCAGTCCATTGTCCTTTTTTTATATATTATATTACTTTCAATGTAAGAACTCTTGGCCTTATCTGTAGACGTTTAATAGCAAGGTCTTTATATTTTAATGTAGCGGGCTTTTCATCAGTTCTTATTCTTAACTTCTCAAAAATTACACATGCAGGTTGCCAAAGAAAATGCGGATGTCATTATATTGGATGACAACTTTTCAACAATAGTTAATGTTGCCAAATGGGGACGTGCTGTATATATAAACATCCAAAAGTTTGTTCAGTTTCAGCTTACTGTCAATGTTGTTGCTCTTATGATCAATTTCATTTCAGCATGCATCTCTGGTGTGTTTTCTTTTGAACTTTTACACTTAATTTCCTAAATTTCGACAATTGAGTATTCATAAGTTTCACATTTCATTTTCAGGATCTGCTCCCCTCACTGCTGTGCAGTTGCTTTGGGTCAATCTGATTATGGACACATTAGGTGCATTGGCACTAGCTACCGAACCACCACATGATGGACTGATGAGTAGACCCCCAGTGGGGAGGGGTGTTAGTTTTATAACCAGAGCAATGTGGAGAAACATAGCAGGTCAGAGTGTTTACCAAATGGCCGTTCTGTTCGTGTTCAATTTTGCAGGGAAGCAAATTCTGGGACTGAACGGTTCAGATGCTACGATAATTCTCAATACCTTCATATTCAATACTTTTGTATTCTGCCAGGTATTTTTCTGGATTTGGTACCCCTAGTTTAGCACCATTTTTTGGAGAGGCCTAACCTTATATTTTGATCTCAATAAGCCTCTACATTACCTATATACAGTTGACTCTTTCTTGTCCAAAATGGTCTGAGTCAAGTCAGGTGCCAGGGTACTAGACCACTAGGTCAACGATAAATAATATCTAGCATAAATACTTTGTGGTTAAAATATTTATCGCCACCTTAGTTTTTGGCGCACACATGACACATGTAACCCACAAACACATTTCTGGAGCACAATTTTACAATATGTCAAGTAACGTAAGTACAAAACATAACCTGTGGGTGCTAAGAATAACCATGTGCTAATTTAGGGTGAAAAGGGTAAAGTATTGTTTTCTTGGACTCTTGTGCAATCAAAATAGCACGTGTGTAATTGTACTAGCAAATGTTTAAAGTTATCTTCAGAAGATAAGCATTATGCTATAATTTGGCACGTACATATTGTGAGGGCAAGATGATTCGTTTGTTAATCTCTCTCTCTCTCTCTCTCTCTATATATATATATATATTACTTCGGAGTACATGTTAAACAAGGTACGAGATTAAGAAAACCACAAACAACTAATTTGTAATCTCTTATTTATTGTGTAAATTTTCAGGTCTTCAATGAAATAAACAGCCGAGATATTGAAAAGATTAATATTTTCCGTGGCATGTTCAGTAGCTGGGTATTCATTGGTGTCATGTTGGCCACGGTGATATTTCAAGTTATCATAGTTGAGTTCCTAGGTGCCTTTGCCAGCACTGTGCCACTGAGTTGGCAGTTGTGGGTACTTAGCATCCTAATTGGATTTGTAGGCATGCCTATAGCAGTTGTTTTGAAGTGCATTCCTGTTGAAAGAGGAGTTGCCAAGCACCATGATGGTTATGATCGGCTCTCTACAGGACCTGAAGCCGTGTGATATGAAGAAGAGAATCAAATTTATCTTCTGGCAAAATAACACGGACTATGATTGAGGGTCCTCAACAGAATCAATATTGGACCTTATAAACTGATCTTCTAATGTTTAACTTGACCGAACCAGTATATGTTTTTTAGATAGTTTACATTGTTCAGTGAAGTATTGAGCAAAGTTGTTTATTACTTTTGTTCGACGAACTAAGGTGGTTTCTTTTATAAGAGCTGATTTTGTAGTTCTGTTATAAGAATTGAAGTTTTAATTATTATTATATACTAGTTTAAAACACCGCACAGAATTTTTTTAATATTATATAATTTGTTTAAAAATTTTTGAATTCAATTTGGAATTTCATATCATATAAAACTTTAAATGATATGACTTCATAATAATTATATTAGTAGACATATTTAGAATATTTAAACTTATTTAAAGTGATAGTATTAGTAAGAAGGAAAATGTTATTATAACGAAATTATTATTTTATCGAAAATAAAAATATAATGTCTTCATTATGTTGGGATCTTAAAAACTATTATTTTAGCATGTTGATTAATTAATCGATTAACATTAATTCTATATAAGTTATTTGAAAAAGACAATATTAGTGATTGAGATATAGTTTTTTTGACAATTCTATGTGTATATTTTTTTTAAAAAATATTTATATTTTAATTAAAATTTGATATTTAGTTCACATCAATAGGATACGAATTATAGTTAGTCTAATATTAATTTGATTTATCTCGGATCAATGATTTATATTATTTTATTTTAGCCTGATGCTCAATATACCGACTAAATCAAACTAATTATTTTTAGTTTAATTTTAATTTTTTTTAAGTGTGGATGAATAAGATAATTTTGTTTTATACTGAATAACTAGTATATATTATTTTAATTTTGTTGGCCGAATTATATTTTTATTTTAGTTTTGTGTTATTCTGAATCAATTGTATAATGTATTTTTTTATTATGGATAAATAAACTATATTATTTTGTTTATCCAAGTTTATTTGTATAATTTTTGTAGGAGGACTCATAATATTATTAATTTATCTTAACCCGATTCACATGACATATTAACTAAGTATTAATAATTATATTTAGTTTGCTTATTAATTTATCCGGAAGTAACAAATTAGAATAATATAGAACTCGATATAAATTAGTATAAGTTGGTAGAAAAAGTTGAATTTAATATCAATTATAATGATATAGAATTCGATATAAAATAGAATTGAAATTGGTAAAATAATAGAGTAAGTCGACTTCAATATCAATTAGAATTTGATCGACCCAATAAGTAGAATTAAAATAATTAAGTAAGGGTAATTAAGTAATTTTACCAAGTACCGACCGACCGACTACTAAACTTATATATTTTATTTATCCAAGTCCATTTGTATAATTTTTTTAGGAGAACTCATAGTATTATTATTTTATCTTAACCCGATTCACATGATATATCAACTAAATCTTAATAATTATATTTAGTTTGCTTATTATTTTAGCCCGAAGTAACAAATTAGAATAATATAGTTATCGATATAATTTAAAATATAAATTGGTAGAAGAAATTAAATTTAATATAAATTATAATGATCTAGAGTTCGATATAAAATAGAATTGAAATTGGTAAAATAATAGATATAGAACTCGATATGAATTAAAATTTAAATTGGTAGAAGAAGTTGAATTTAACATAAATTATAGTGATATAGTGTTCGATATAAAATAGAATTTAAATTGATAAATTAATGGAGGAAGTTGACTTCAATATCAATTAGAATTAGAATTGATCGAGCCAATAATTAGAATTGGAACAATTAAGTAAGGGTAATAAGGCCCGCAAGGGTTGACTCAGTTGGTTAAAGAGAGCAAAACTATACGGGAGGAGAATTTATGATTATGCCTCCTGAGTTCACTTAAATACGGTTTACCTTGGTTCACGTGGTTTGCTAGCTATTGCGTGAGTCCGTAGAGTTTGTTGGATTTTTAACGCAGCGGGGGCATGACAAAACACTTTTACACATACAAAATCCAAATAAAAGCATATAAATCGTGAATAAAAATTCGAGGGATCGAATCTAACCTTTTAAAATAATTCGGAGACAACGATCAGAGATCCTTAGCAGTTGCTCCTCAAGTGTAAAGCACTCCACCGGTATCCACCAAGAAAACAATGATTTAATGGTGGAAGAATTAATTAATAATGGCCAATAATTATTTATTTATGAAATAAATAATTAATTGGCAAATTTAATAATTGATTAAATGAGATTTAATTGATTATAAATTAATTATAATAATGATTTAATTGTTAATTAATAGTTACGTGTTTCATAAACACAAGAATCTCATGATTGTATTCATAATATTATTATTAAGGTTATGAAACAATTTCACTATACTAGGTTGTCTAACAAACGCCTTATGTTTATTTAAGTTCACCTAAATCTATCATCGCATGATAAACTAAGCATATATCACATATATCAACATGAATAAACATCAAGGTAGGCATGTTACATCATCTAGCACATTGTTCTAAGCAATATACATCTCTATGTATCACATGAAGCATTTAAAATCAATTCAAACGATCAAAAACAGCTTTAAAACACTTCATGGAATATAAACAGTTCAAAACTTTTATATAAACTAAAACTGATCACTCCATTAGATCCGTCTCGGAAAAACGAATCCAACGGTATATTGCACGCCCCAAACGGAGTTACGAAACTCCCAGAAAATCAATTTTAAAATCAACAGACGGGCTGTAACGCATTACAGGAACGCGTTACAAGCCCTGTAACGCATTCCGGTGATGCGTTATTCCTAAATCCTAATACATGATTGGACTTAGGACATATTCCTTTCAATCTCCCACTTGTACTAAAGCCAATCACTCTGATACCATTGTTGGATTTTAAACGCAGCGGGGGCATGACAAAACAATTTTACACATACTAAATCCAAATAAAAGTATATAAATCGTGAATAAAAATTTGAGGGATCGAATCTAACCTTTAAAAATAATTCAGAGACAACGATCAGAGATCCTTAGCAGTTGCTCCTCAAGTGTGAAGCACTCCACCGGTATCCACCAAGAAAACGATGTTAAAGAGGGGGAAGGAGGTGGAGAGAATTGGGTTTTCCAAACTTTTTGGGTTTTTGGTTCCGGGTTAGAATAATATTAGGGTCTATAATAGTGTATTTATAGGCAAAATTTTCAGCTGAAATTTTCCCATAAATATTATTATTATTATCCCATTTATTATTCTCATTAATAATTAAAACACCTTTTAATCATTAATCCTTTTTCTAAACACTTTAGAAATAATTCTCTCTCTTGATTTAATTTCCAAAAATTAAATTCTTTAATTAATAATATTAAGAACTTTTCTTAATTAATTTATAATCAATTAAATCTCATTTAATCAATTATTAAATTTGCCAATTAATTATTTATTTCATAAATAAATAATTATTAGCCATTATTAATTAATTCCTCCACCATTAAATCATTCTCTGTTTATGGTGTGACCCTGTAGGTTCAATATTAAGCCGGTAGTAGAAATAAATAATAATAAAACTATTTTATCATTATTTATATAAATTCTCTAATTTATTAAATATGATTAATTAATTAATCACATTTATTCTACATCGTGAGTGATGCTTCTCAACATATCGCGACTATCCGGATAATATGAATTCACTGCTTAGAATACCAAGAACCTGTCAGTGAATAGTTACCGTACAATAAACTCCTTCTACCCTACAATATCCCGATTAAATACAAGGCATGGATAATCATATTTATTAAATATGATTAATTAATTAATCATATTTATTCTACATCGTGAGGGATACTTCTCAGCATATCGCGACTATCCGGATAATATGAATTCACTGCTTAGAATACCAAGAACCTATTCAGTGAATAGTTACCGTATAATAAACTCCTTCTACCCTACAAAGTCCCGATTAAATACAAGGCATGGATCTCGTGTCAAGCCTATCTAATTCAATCACTTGCTTACCATTTACTATGCGTAGTTCTATGCAAATTAGAAACTCCTTTCTAATTTCATTCACTCCGGCCAGAGATTCCTGAACTAGCATAAGTGGATCAGCCTTGAACATTCGCTTCCTTCACTGGAAGGGGTAGATCCTTTATTGATCATACACTTTCTTCGTGTACAAATTCTTATACCCAGAAGAGCCCTAATAATTGTCCCTGGAGACTAAGAACTAAACCAAAGCATAGTTTAGTGTACACAAGATGACTATGATGACCTCAAGTCTAAGGATACTTGTACAACTATCACTATGTGAACAACTGCTGACACGTGAGTGAAATCCATCAGTTGTTCAGCTGTGCGAGTCATGTTCAGTGAACTTATTCCATAATAAGCACCTACATACTAGCTATAATGTCACCACACAAATGTCTATGAGAACAGACATCCTTCATAATAAAGCAAGCATAGTATGTACCGATCTCTGCGGATTATTAATTATCAGTTAGTAATCCTACGACCAGGAACTATTTAAGTGTAGAGTTATCATCTTTTTAGGTCTCACTATTATGATCTCATCAAAATCCATAAAAAGCTTTACTCTAAACTATGATATATCTTATTTAAACACTTAAATAGATAAAGTCCGTAATAAAAACAAAACAAGTCTTTTATTAATATCAATGAGATCAAAACAGATTACATAAAAGTTATTCCTAAATCCTAATACATGATTGGACTTAGGACATATTCCTTTCAGAGTTTACCCAGTGCGGTTTACCTTGGTTCACGTGGTTTGCAGGCTATTGTGTGAGTACGTAGGCTTTACCCGGTGCGTACCCGAAGGGTAGCGGCTGCGGGATACCTACGATAAAAAAAAAGTAAGGGTAATAAGTAATTTCAACAAGTACCGACCGACCAACTACCAAACTTTTAATGTTTCGATGACACAATTTTTTTTTATTATTATATAATTTAAAAAAAATACTTGAATTCGATTCTTAATTTTGTTCATTTAAAACTTTAAATGATATGACTTCATGATAATTATATAAGTAAACGTATATGTTCGTAACTTTTTAGAACATTTAAACTTATTTAAAGTGATAATATTAGTAAGGGGGTAAATATTATTATAATGAAATTGTTATTTTACTGAGGGTAAAAATATAATGTCTCCCTTATGTTGGTATCTTAAAAAACTATTATTTTAGCATGGTTATTACTTAATCGATTAACTATAACTCTATAAAAAAATATTTAAAAAATGTAATATTACTGATTGAACGATATAGTTTTATTGATAATTTTAAGTGTATTTTTTTTTTTAAAAATATTCTAAATAAAATCTGATTTTTATTTCAGATGAATAGGATAAGAATTATACTTAATCTAATATTAATTTGATTTATCTCGGATCAGAGATTTACATTATTTTATTTTAGCCCGATACCCAATACACCGACTAAATCAAACTAATTATTTTTAGTTTAATTTTAATTTTTAAAATTCCAGATCAATAAGATAATTTTGCTTTAGACTGAATAATTAATATATATGTTTTTTTTTGTTGGTCGAATTGTATTTTCATTTTAGTTTTGTGTTAGTGTGAATCAATTGTATTATGTATTTTTTCTATCCTGAATACATAAAATATATTATTTTGTTTATCCAAGTTCATTAGTATAATTTTTTTAGGAGGATTAATAATATTATTATTTTATTTTAACCCGAGTCACATTATATATAAACCAAATCTTAAGAATTATATTTAGTTTATTTAAATTTAATTTAGCCCGAAATAACAAATTAGGATGATATAGAACTCGATATAAATTAAAATTTAAGAAATTGAATTTAACATAAATTATAGTGATATAGAGTTCGATATAAAATAGAATTTAAATTGGTAAATTAAAGGAGGAAGTTGACTTCAATATCAATTAAATTAGAATTGATCGAACCAATAATTAGAATTGGAACAATTAAGTAAGGGTAATAAGGCCCGCAAGAGTTGGCTCAGTTGGTTAAAGAGAGGAAAACTATACGGGAGGAGAATTTATGATTATGCGTCCTGAGTTCATTTAAATGCGGTTTACCTTGGACCTTGGTTCACGTGGTTTGCAGACCATTGCGTGAGCCCGTAGAGTTTACTCAGTGCGGTTTACCTTGGTTCACGTGGTTTGCAGGCTATTGCGTGAGTACGTAGGCTTTACCCGGTGCGTACCCGAAGGGTAGCGGCTGCGGGATACCTATGATAAAAAAAAATAAGGGTAATAAGTAATTTCAACAAGTACCGACCGACCGACTACCAAATTTTTAATGTTTCGATGTCACAATTTTTTTATTATTATATAATTTAAAAAAAAAATACTTGAATTCAATTCTTAATTTTGTTCATTTAAAACTTTAAATGATATGACTTCATGATAATTATATAAGTAAACGTATATGTTCGTAACTTTTTAGAACATTTAAACTTATTTAAAGTGATAATATTAGTAAGGGGGTAAATATTATTATAATGAAATTGTTATTTTACTAAGGGTAAAAATATAATGTCTCCCTTATGTTGGTATCTTAAAAAACTATTATTTTAGCATGGTGATTACTTAATCGATTAACTATAACTCTATAAAAAAATATTTGAAAAATGTAATATTACTGATTGAACGATATAGTTTTATTGATAATTTTAAGTGTATTTTTTTTTAAAAAAATATTCTAAATAAAATCTGATTTTTATTTCAGATGAATATGATAAGAATTATACTTAATCTAATATTAATTTGATTTATCTCGGATCATAGATTTACATTATTTTATTTTAGCCCGATATCCAATACACTGACCAAATCAAACTAATTATTTTTAGTTTAATTTTAATTTTTAAAATTCTGGATCAATAAGATAATTTTGCTTTAGACTGAATAATTAATATATATGTTTTTTTTGTTGATCGAATTGTATTTTTATTTTAGTTTTGTGTTAGTGTGAATCAATTGTATAATGTATTTTTTCTATCCTGAATACATAAAATATATTATTTTGTTTATCCAAGTTCATTAGTATAATTTTTTAGGAGGATTAATAGTATTATTATTTTATTTTAACCCGAGTCACATTATATATAAACCAAATCTTAAGAATTTTATTTAGTTTATTTAAATTTAATTTAGCCCGAAGTAACAAATTAGTATGATATAGAACTCGATATGAATTAAAATTTAAGAAGTTGAATTTAACATAAATTATAGTGATATAGAGTTCTATATAAAATAAAAATTTAAATTGGTAAATTAATAGAGAAAGTTGACTTCAATTTCAATTAAAATTAGAATTGATCGACCCAATAATTAGTATTGGAATATTAAGTAAGGGTAATTAAGTAATTTCAGCATATACCAACCACTAAATACCAAACTTTTAATGTTTCGTATATTATAATATAGTATATATTAGTTTATCATTGAGTAATATATATTTATTAATATATTAGAATAAATTTATATAATTTAAGATCAGGTAATTCAGGCATAAATTAACATTTTAAATTTCAGCAAGATAAAGTGACCCTGATCGTCTCTGCTCTCATTATCTTGTATATGGTCTTGATAAAAAAATAAATTGTCATTTAAAAAAAGAAGATGAAAAGAACTCAAGATTGTCCTTTCCAGCAGCAAGGCTTTTGCATAAATCTGCATGTATCGGCACTGTAGAACAGAGAAACTTTATCTTGTTGTATCAGACAAATCTAAGAAAAACAGGAGCATAACTTTTAGGTTGTATTTGGATAGAGGATTATGAGGGAGTGTGGTGGATATAGAAGGAGTTAAAAATTAAAGATAGATTCATCTATGACAACAATGCAGATGATGATAACTCAATATAGACAGGACTTGCAAATAATCTTATATCCATCAAAACCAGTACAAAGATAGAAGACTTGACATATACACAATGATCTGGAAATCTACAGTGAAGAAGTCGTCAACAGAAGTTCGAAGGAAGTTCATTAATATATTCATTCATCGAAGGAATAAGGTTGAAGATATTCGAAGTAGCAATCTGGATTGATGTGAAGGTCATAAGGGTTTTAGTGAAGCTGATGTGATATGGTAGAAAACTTGACAGTGAATTGTATAGATTATAGTATGAAGGCCTGAGAGCGGAATTAGTCGTCTGTGAACCAGACCATTGCACTAGGCGTCAGTGATCCGTGAAGGGAAACTAAGTACTATCATTCGAAAGACTGTCAAGTGAGATTCGTATTCAAAAAAACTGTTCGAAGATTGAAGATGAAGCTCAGAAGACAGGAAGACATGAAGTGGTATGACTCAGGGATTGCATAGAACAAGTTTAAGAATGTATAAGAAGTCAAGTACAAGCTCAAAAGGGGTTCAAGTCAACATTCCAGGAATTGTTGGTCAAGCAAATAGCATGTATGAATATTTGGCTAAGTAAGGAGCACTCTAGGGAAGGAGAATCGACTTGTGGAAGTCAAACAAGTCTACTAGTTGATTCTAAGACCTACTGGTCGATTCTAGGAGTATAGAATGCAAGTCAGAAAAGTTTCTAAGGCAATAACATCCTATAATGATTGCTAGTCGACTACTAGGTCAAGCTAGTCGATTTAAAAAGCTACTAGTCGATTCTAAAGCTTCATTAGTCGACTAGTAGGGAGTTGGATGAAAAACTAAAGTCAAACAACTCTTCTTGGAATAAAAATCGACTACTAGGAAATGGAAGTAAGTCACTAGTCGATTTTAACATGTTACTAGTCGACTATGCACTTATACAAGTCGACTAGTAGCCCTTCTTGCTCCTAGCTTGTGAAATGACCAAGTCAAATGCTCTCCTTTTGATTCATAAGTCGATTACTAACACCCTGTGCAAATCGACTTCTATAATTCGACTACTGAAAATCAAGGCAACTTTAATTCGACTTGTGGATTTCGACTACTGTATATGTTCAGATCTATTTACTTGGACGAAAGCTTGCCACGTCTCCGAGTCTATTCACCTACCTATATCTATCAGTTCAATAGTGAATTGAATTTTTAACTCACAATCAATCACAATCAGAAACAGTAGTGTTGCTCTTGCTCTTTGGAGATTCGTTCTATCAAATCATCAATTTGTGAAGTGAAGTGCTGCTGAATTTTATACAGAATTCTAGTCTTACATAGGAACACTCAAAAACATTAAATCCTTGTATTGATAGCTTGTATCCGATATGTTATATTGTTTTTTAGAGTGATATCGATACTCACATTTGATAAGTTATCTTTTGTAGTGTGTAGAGTTATTGTTGTTTTTTTTACGTTTGTAACAAAGTTTGTAAGAAACCCACTCGGAGATTTTTCTTAATAATATAAGATCAATCCCCCGAAGCTCTTGTGTTTGTGTTTGTTTTTCATAGTATCTTTATCCGCTGCGAATTTATTTGAAAAACGAACGATAATACATTCACCCCCCCCTCTGTATTAACCTAGTGGATCTAACAATTGGTATCAGTGCTTGTTGACCGATATACGGATCAAATCCTTTAGGTTAGCAAGTTTTATGTTGGATTTTGGTTGAACGGAGACTGGGATAGCTTCTGGTTGTGTAGATTGAATTTTCTTTTGATTGGTTGTGTTGTGTGACTGATTGGATAGTTGCAGTTTGAGACCTCATATTGCGAAAATTTTACAGATTTATAAAAATGAGTTCTCAAAAGATTGGCGGTCTTAAGGTTCCAAAATTCGATAAGGCAAACTACAATCTATGGAAGAAGATGATGCTTCTTCATCTCAGAGCTGCAGATCACAGATACATTAAGGTCATCGAGAAAGGACCATTTGTATTTGAGATAGAGGATCCAAATGATGATGAGAAGAGAATTCCTAAGAATCCAGATGACTACACTGAGAAGGATATTGAATTGGATAGTCTGGATGCCAAGGTGCATCACTTGTTGATGGAATCCATGGATGATGACATGAGCCATCAAATTGTTGTGTGTAAAAATGCTAAGCATATGTGGCAAACCATAGAGTTGTTAATGGAAGGAACGGAAGACGTCAGAGAAAACAGACTTGATATTCTGACTACCCAGTACGAGGCATTCAAATCTCACCCACGAGAAAACATAACTTCAGTCTTTGATAGATTGAACAAGTTGATAAATGAACTGAGCATCTATGGGAAGAGATATGAACATAAAGCGATAAACAGGAAGTTTATGTTGACATTGCCCACTCATCTCATAAGTAAAGGAGATTCAGTTCGTGAGCGCTTGGACTTCAAGACTATGTCTCTGGACAAGTTATATGGGAAGATGAAGACTCATGAAATAGAATTGGAACAGAAAAAGATTATATATGGAAGTGGTGCTGTGGATGTGAAGAATGCTGAGTTACTGAAAACAACTGCTCTTGTAGCTAGTAAACACAAGGATTTGGACAAAACTGCTGAAAAGTCAAAGACAAATGATCAAGTGCTTTGTGATGCTGAAGTTGATGATGGAAATCTCTCTGGAGACCCAAGGGATTATTATACAATGGAAGAGTTGCAAGATATGAAGGATCCCACCATGGCCAACATGGCAGCTATGTTTGGAAACCTGAGATTCAGGAGGAAACAAGCCTTCAGGGAATCTGGTAGCAGCAACAGGGGTCAGAAATCTCCATCATATTCAGACTCAGGCTACAAGACAGGGATGGTGGATAGAAAGAATGCCAAGTGTTTCAACTGTGGAGAAATGGGACACTTTGCCACTGAATGTAGAAGGAGTCAACAGGCAAGAGACAAAGGAAAGGCTTATCAAAGGAAAGATTTTGGAGGTTCGAAGAAGTATCCAGTGAAGTCTTACATAGCTGAGGGTAGAAGCTGGGATGATACTGATGATGAGGAAGGGCAGTTTGGAAATCTGGCACTCATGGCTGACACTCCACACTCTTCAAGACAGGTAATCCTTTGCTCCTACTCACCTCCATTTCATACTAAAAACCTATGTGAGAATGAACACTGCCTTGCCTTTAGAAAGTCTATCACTATACCTGCTGCATCTTCATTTGATAGTATAAAAGTTGAATGCACTAAGAAAGCATGCATTGATAGATATAATTCCATAAATCTGAACTATTATCATTGTATAGTCTCCTTGAAAAATGCTAATGGTACTGTAGGTGACTTGAAAGAAAAGGTAAAGAAACTACAGGAAAAACTTGATAAGTTAGTTCTTGAGAAAGTTAATGTTGAAGATATTAGGCAAAACATCACTATCTAGAACTTAAGGCTAATAATCATGTTGAGACAATTGCTCAGAGAGATTAGAAGATAAAGGAATTAGAAGCTAAGTTACAAGCTTATGCCAATTCTGCTAATCTTGCGAATGAACTCATATCTAGCCAAGTTGTAAGTGGTAAACTTGGAATTGGGCTAGATTATGATGAGCTTAGAAAGTCAAGTAAGAAACGTGTGGTGGAAAATGAAAAAGTTGAAAAAGTAGATAATCCACCTGATACACCACACGTTCTGAAAAATAATAAGAAACCTTTGTACAAGAAAGCATCTTCTGATCCCTTTGATGAGGATAGACTATTCATTGAACATCAGTTGCTTGTTGAGGACTTAAATGAATTAAAAGATAAAAAGGCAAAGGAACCTAGTAAGTCAGCTGACTTAGATAGTGAAACATCTAAGGCTGGACTAGGTTTTAGTTCCAAAACTAAAAGAAGCAGGAATAGAAATGGCAGGATAGGAGGCAATGACCCTAGAAAGTTATGCAACAATTGTGGATCTGCTGGTCATCTTACTCATGCTTGTAGGAAGGCTAAGGTAGATAAGGTTAAGAATGTTAATATACATAAAATGTATAGCATGCCTAATCTCCTAAGTGCAATAATTCTGTTTGCATGCCATGTGTTGTTAATTTCATGAACACTTATCTTGATTCCACACACTCGCACAATTCATCGTATAATCATGATAAGCATGTACACACACACACACTGGTAAGTCTAAGACTGTCAGCCCTCCTAAGGTTAGGAAAGAGGCACCTATCACCAAGCCCAGAAGCAAGTCTGCTGGTGCTTCTGTAAGTGACAAAGGGACAGTCAAAGATAATGCATAACATACTAAGCCTGTCAATTCTGTGAAGCAGAATGTTAAATATTCAAATGCTTCTAAGTCCCCTGGACCCAACTTAGTTTGGGTACCAAAGAAAACGTAATCTCCTTTGTTTTCAGGGCATTAAGCAGAAGAAGGTCATTTGGATTCTGGACAGTGAATGTTCGAGGCATATGACTGGAGATAGAGCCCTGCTATCAAAGGTGGTTGAGAAAGCTGGCCCGGAAGTTACCTTTGGAGATGACAACAAAGGTTATACAACGGGATATGGCTGTTTGGAAATTGGAAATGTCATCATTGAAGATATTTCTCTGGTTGAAGGTCTGATGCATAATCTCCTCAGCATAAGCCAATTCTGTGATAAAGGCTGTGAAGTTTTGTTCAAGAAGGAGAGGTGTTTGATCTCTAATCAGAAGAATGAGAAGCTTAATCTCAATGGAGTGAGAAAGGGTGATTTATTTGTAGCTGACTGGAATTCTGCTAGAGATGGTCAAGTTTTGTACTTCTATAGTAAAGCTCCTCCAGACGACAGTTGGTTATGGCATAAGAAGCTCTCTCACTTAAACTTCAAGACCATGAATTCTTTGGTTAAGAGGGAATTGGTGAGAGGTCTTCCTGAGATGGAATTTTGTCCTGAAGAACTTCGTGAAGCATGTGAGAAGGGAAAGTCAAAGAGAGCATCACATAAGAAGAAGACAGTTTCTGACATTGCTGAGCCCTTACAACTTCTGCATATGGATTTGTTCAGACCAGTCAATATAATGTCTATGTCGAGAAAGAAATATTGCTTAGTGATTGTTGATGACTATTCCAGATACACTTGCGTGTTATTTTTACATTCAAAGGATGAAGCAGCTGAAATGATCATTGATCACATCAACAAGATTGAGTTAGAAGCTGGCGTGCCTTTAAGATGCATAAGATCAGATAATGGCATAGAATTCAGAAATGCAAAGTTGAATGATTTCTGTGTGGAGAAAGGCATCTCGAGACAATATTCAGCACCAAGGACTCCTCAACAGAATGGAGTGGTAGAAAGAAAGAATCGTACATTGGTTGAGGCTGTAAGGACAATGCTGAATGAAGCCAATCTTCTTACGTATTTCTGGGCTGAAGCTGTTAGCACTGCGTGTTATACTCAGAATCGAACCTTGATCAACAAGATGTTTGAAAATATACCATATGAGTTAATGGCCAACAAGTAACCATCCGTGAGTTACTTTCATGTGTTTGGAGGAAAATGCTATGTGCTAAAGGACGATGAACATCTTGGTAAATTTGATGCCAAAGCTGAAGAAGGTATTTTTCTAGGCTATTCATTCGAGTCTAAGGCATACAGGGTGTTTGTGATTGATGACAGCAAAGTTGTGGAAAGCCTTAATGTAACTTTTGATGACACCAAGCTCCCGAGTATTCAGAAGGAAGATAGTAATGATCACTTAAGTGTGGAAGATCTTTCTGATGATGAAGACGAACCTGAGTTTGTTCCAAATAGAGATAAAAATGGAGATGATCATCACAATGATCATAATGGTGATTCAGATTCTGATGGAAATGGTGGAGATGGTTCAGATATGAATGGCAATAGTGGTAACACAATTGTGCATAGTGAGACAGTTTCTGGAACCAGTCCTCAAGTGTTAAATTCTATAGATCAAGATGGCAGCAACCCAGGGGGAGCAGAACAAGAAAGAGGATCTGATAGTCGAACTCAACAGAATGTTAATCAAGCTGAATCATCAAGGGAAAATCTGCCTAGAGCTGTAAAGTGGAGTAGATCTCATCCTGAAGATCTCATTATTGGTGATGCTGGAGCAAGAGTTCAAACGAGAAGAGCTACTGCTAATGAATGTCTATTTTCTGGGTTTCTTTCTCAAATGGAACCAAAGAAAGTAGATGAAGCTCTTGGAGATCCTGATTGGGTGATTGCTATGCAAGATGAGCTCAATCAATTTGAAAGACAGAAAGTGTGGAAGCTTGTATCCAGACCAAAAGATAAATCTGTTATTGGCACTAAGTGGGTATTCAGGAACAAGCTGGATGAAGATGGAATTGTAATAAGGAACAAGGCGAGACTGGTTGCTAAGGGTTATTCTCAAGAAGAAGGCATTGACTATGATGAGACCTTTGCACCAGTGGCTAGACTTGAAGCCATCAGAATGTTCTTAGCATTTTCTGCTCATTCAAACTTCAAGGTTTATCAGATGGATGTGAAAAGTGCTTTTCTGAATGGTGAACTTGAAGAAGAGGTCTATGTGGAGCAACCTCCTGGTTTCAAAGACCCTGAGTTTGAATATTTTGTGTATCTTCTCTTCAAGGCTCTTTATGGTCTAAAGCAAGCGCCTAGAACATGGTCTGACACTCTCTCTGAATTTCTACTTGAGAATGGTTTCACTAGAGGTGTCATAGATAAGACTCTATTTCATAAAAAGCATAAAAATGATACCATACTTGTGCAAGTTTATGTTGATGATATTATATTTGGGTCTACAAATGATGCACTTTGTGCAAGGTTTGCTAAGCTTATGCAGAGTAGGTATGAGATGAGCATGATGGGTGAGTTGAATTTCTTCCTCGGACTTCAAGTAAGCCAGAAGGCAAATGGTATCTTCATTTGTCAAATGAAGTACATCAGGGATCTTCTGAAGAAATATCAGATGGAAGATTCAACACCTACCAAGACTCCTATGGCAACTGCCACAAAACTTGATCAAGATGAGTCTGGTAAAAAGGTGGACATCACTCACTATAAAGGCATGATTGGATCTCTTCTCTACTTGACTGCAAGTCGTCCAGATATAATGTTTGCAACATGCTTGTGTGCGAGGTTCCAAGCTGATACGAAAGAGTCACATCTGATAGCTGTCAAGAGGATCTTTAGGTATTTGAAGGGTACACCGAATCTAGGTATCTGGTATCCTAAAGACACAGGCTTTGATCTCATTGGCTATACGGATTCTGACTATGCTGGTTGTAAGATTGATCGGAAGAGTACTTCTAGAAGCTGTCAGTTTCTTGGAAGAAGATTGGTTTCTTGGTTTAGCAAGAAGCAACATTCGGTTTCTACATCTACTGCTGAGGCTGAGTATATTGCTGCTGGAAGTTGCTGTTCTCAAATTCTATGGATAAGAAGCCAACTCCGAGACTATGGACTTGAGTTGAATCATATTCCTATCTTCTACGACAACACAAGTGCCATAGCAATCTCAAACAATCCTGTTCAGCACTCGAGGACCAAACATATTGATATAAGGTATCATTTCATAAGAGAGCACATATTTTGTTCCCACAGTTGATCAAATTGCAGACATTTTCACTAAGCCACTTGATGAAGCTACTTTTAGCAAGTTGGTTTGTGAACTTGGCATGTTAAACTTGTCCACTTTAAAATGGAAGTTAACATATTATGTAATTTGATTGGGATAAATTTTACAAATCCTATGATGATGCTTTGAGGCCTTATAAAGTTTATTTACCTATATTCATTATCCATAGATTGAAGCAAATTGATTATTACATGTTTTGTATGCTTGTATGCTTAGTGATAATTGGATTTGAGATTTTGATGCTAATTGATTACCATGATCTTACATGTTACATGTTATGTGGTAATTGAGTTAGTTTATCTGGAGCATTGTATGTACTTGAGATAGGTTAGCACTCCTTCTCTGTATTGGACCTATCACTCTATCTCAGATAAATTTATTCCTAGCATGAATTGTGTCTAATTGTCTTAAATCATAATGTCTATTTGTCCTGTATGTATGCTCGCTCTTGCTCTGATACTTAAAATATTTATGCATGTGTACATACTTGACAAAATACTTGACAAAATATGATTGCTATATGCTAGATAACCCTTTATATTGGTTTAGAACTAAAATGAGTAGAGTATTTCTTCCATCTTTATCACATGTTTCATCCATGTGGCTCTGATACATTCTCTAGAAAGAATTATTCTACTTACTCAATTCTAAATCAATACATGATGCTATTTACCATTGCTACTAACTCTGTTGCTATTTAAGTCTTGCGCTGAATATCCAAGCACAGAAAGCAGCTAAGGTAAAGTTCAGGTATGACCAATCTTTCAGAATGTACTTCAAGTTGAAATACCACACAATCACATACTGAATGATCTATGGTAGTAGATCCTGTCCTGTGTTCTATGTGGTTACTTCTAAGGTATCATTCCTTGATCCTTAAGCATTCTGAAACTTTGTGGATTATTCCTAAGGCTCAGTCCTAGTATTTTGAAACTTATAACTGCCCCCAGTGGCTTAGGAAGCTGACTATGAGCCTATCAAACCAATAGGTTCTGACCAAAGTCATAGAACCAAACACTCCTCAAACAGAATTTATCCAAAGATTTTGCTCTGATACATGAAAACCACATGATCAGCTGCATTCTGAACCTTGATAACTGGAGTTGAGTTGAGTGAGGGAGATATTGCCAAACAACACCACATAAGGAAGGAAAGGTCAACCCTACAGCTCTGTCTCTCACAAAGTAGTGGAGTATTCAAATCCTGAGACAACTGTAAAGCCCATTTATATTCTCTCAAAAGAATGTAAAGCTGAAAAAGGCACTAAAACTGTTACTAGAAGCATTCTCTCAGCAGGTTGTATTTTTATTGAAAATTCGCCTGTCAGCCAGGGCATCTGAATGAGAGTCACTACCTTACCTCAAATATTTCAATGCACGTGTGAGTTTCACACACAAGGAAGGTTTTGACGGAGCAAGTTTATCAAACCATCTCAAGGTCACTGATAGAACTTGAGATTTAATTTTGATTAAATCTGAGGTCCATATGGATTCTAACTCTGATGAGATTCTGGTACTCTGGTTTATCCTAAGACCATTATCTCTGATTCATGTCTAAGTGATATAAGAAGAAATCATTGATCCCTATTGGCATATCATTGATCACTGGTTATGTAACACCCCCAAATCCGGGGTCGGGGATCCGGGTTGTCACGTGTTCCATTTCCCTTAATAACACCCAATCTTAATAATTACTCAACTACTCTGTACTGTGACCCCACAATAAACACACACACCACACGTTATAGTCTCAGGGATGAACATCCAAATATAACAACAAGTCATTTTATTCCACAATTATCTGCCCATACACCTTAAAAGGTTTTCTGAATAAATTTACATTTCTTTGCCATTATTACAATTCATAAATATACATAAATCTGGTACATCAAAAGTTGAAAGCCTAGCCTATTGGTAGTTCCTACCTCAGCTACGGCGGCATCAAATCGCTTGCGAATCGGGAGCTTGGTACTATTCATCTTTTCTATCTGTTGTTGTGTGATGAAAGAAGAAGGCAAGGGTGAGCAGCAAGCCCACCAAAATAATATGTATAATGATTAACAATATAAGCCTTCTCATAGTACTCATGAAAGTCTTGGTCAAAAGAAATGAACCAAGTTTGATATCTTAATGCGATGAAGTCACAAAATATTCAGTATATATACATATATACTTTTCAAAATATTGGAAGTCCTCTTCCATGCATAATACACACAGAGTTCCAGTGTATAACTGTATAAAAAATATCGTTGCAAGGTGATCTCATATATCTAATCTTGTCTCAACGTTTTTCTAAAAATCTTTGTCATTCATAAGACAATTATTAACTAGATATAAGTTTAAAAGATGAAGTTACCAAATACTTCACTACACTTATATCATTTATAAAGCTACTTGAACTACCATTGTTCAAAGTATAATGAACTTTCAACAGTTCATCACATAGATGAGACTACAAGACAAGATTTGAATAGATTAAATCTTTAAAATATTATTAAAGGAAATGAAGTTATGATATACTTCATTAAGTTCTGATATATATATATATATATCCACATATACATCTTCCTTTATACATTTCCTGAAAACCTCTGTCATGTGAAGTATGAACAGAGTTTGAAACATCCAATGAATTTTGGAAAGGAAAGAATTTTGGCATAAACCTGATATCTTGCTGATCAGGCAAAGATACCAATAAGTAACCTTTTCTACTAGTAGATGGACGAATTCCCCACTGGTCATCACCCTGGCCCCAATAGGACCTTATGATGGACTCCCACTGAGCCACTTACACTATCATGGACGCCCACTGAGCCCATGTTGCTTATGCCGACTCAATAGATGGACTTACTTCCCGAACGTTGGGTAAGTAATCAATTCATTTACCAAAACTGCAACCTTGTTGCGAATATAAAATACACCATAGAGCCGAATCCCCTAGATTTTTGAGCGAGTATTCAAGTCCCCTTAAAATGGAAGATCTTGAATTTGAAAACTAGTTTTGGGATCCGCTCCACCCTTTTTAAATTCATTTTGATGACTCGAAAACATTTTTAAGAATGTTTGGAGTAATACTGATTTATTAAAATAAATCAGTCCCGATATGAAAGAAATATCTGAATATTATTATTTAAATAATATTCCCATAAAGAATAATTGAGGTAGAAGTTGGAAAACTTATACTTGAACTGAATAGCAAATAATCAAAGATATACTTATACGAAAGTAATATCTTTATTTGAATAATCAAAAATAAGTTTGATTATCGAACCTTATTCTTTTATAAACTAAAGAATATTATTCAGTAATAAGTGGAGTCATAATACCTCGAATGAATATTATAAATAATATTCATTAAATAAAAATAAAGGAGTCATAAGTCCTCGAATGAATATTCAAAGTAATATTCATTAAATAGAATTAATAGAGTCATAAGTCCTCGAATGAATATTCAAAGTAATATTCATTAAATAGAATTAACAGAGTCATAAGTCCTCGAATGAATACTATAATTAATATTCATGAAATAAAGGAGTCATACACCCTCAAATGAATATCCAATTAATAATCATTAATAATATAAACTGAGTCATAAGCCCTCGAATGAATATTCAAATAATATTCAATAATAAAATAAAGTTAAAGTTATCGAATAAACCTTATTCGATTACTATATAACCATATATATAAGAATATATATATTATCCTCGGGAACATCGACTCCCGGTTTAGAAATATGTTTTCACCTTTGGGTCCCTATACTAAGGGTATATGCAAATTACCGCTATCCTCTAGCATAGGTATTATCAACTGAATCAACAGATATATATGGAAAGAATACGAAACAGGCATGCATAAATATATACCATAGCAGCATGCTTCAATATATTGCAACATTTGCTAATTAACCAACATGCATCTATCGCAAGATAATGCATATACATATATACATCACAACAACAGTTATAACGGGTAGAAAACTTGCCTGAGCGACTGGGGGTTACGAATGGCTCGGGACGAGTCTGGTAACCTATAAGCAACAAGTAAGTTGGAATTAAACCAAAGTCACTTGTAAATCTATACTCTAGCCAACTCAGACTCTAACGCTCGTTTTGCGCTTACTGATTCTCTTAAGTCACTCGAGTACCCTCAGCTCCACCATTTTTAATAATTTAACGTTTACGAGTTTTAAGGAGATTCCTTCGCGAGTGTCTTACCAACTGCCTAACACTCTTACCATAATTGTTTCATACATTAATTAACCCTTTTTGGTCTTTAACCTATGTTTCGAAGTAAGGCGAGGGGAAAAGTTTCGTTCGCGAAACGCCGTTACTTGAAACGGTCGTTTCTCCTAAACCGTGCATCGGAATCGAACGAACTACATATCAAAACGAAGCTCGTAACACGAGCTATCTAGACATGGCAATGGTCATAATCTAGTAGGGGGTTCTCGGGTCCTAAGGTTATGCACAAAAACAGTCTAAAGAAAATCTGACGTTACGACGACTATGTTTACGCGATTTCCCAATTTAAAACCATTCAAAACCAACCCAATTCAACCTCAAATCCAACATACAACCCACCACCATCCTTATCACATCATAAAAACCCCAACCAATTCAATTTTAACATTCATACTTATGCCTAAGCTTAACTTTAACCATACTTAAGTTCTTTTAATCAAAACAACAACATTTACCATTCCATTTCAATACCATTTCAATCCCAAACTCTAAATCACCAACATCAAGCTACAATATCACCCTACTAATCAAAATCATCTTATAATACATAGGAATCTAGGGTTTGGAGATGATATACCTTTCTTGAAGTGGTGGGAGTAGCTAGGAAGCCTTAAGAAGCTTTGAGAAGTCTTAGGAATGCTTGGATCTTCAAGGAAAACAAGAAAAATTTCAAGTTAAAAACTTGAAAACACTATTCATTGTCTTCTTCTTTGATTAAATGAAGAAGATTGAGAAGGAATTGATGGCTTAAACTCATGATATATCCCTAACTAAGCATGAAGATGATTAGGGAATTAACTCACCAATTTAGGAAGCTTGGATCTTTGATTTTGAATTTTCTTGCCTTTTGCAATAGTAAAAAGCCGAGAACTCTCAAGAACAATGCCTTGGTTTCTTTTTGATTTTGATGAAGAATGAATTTGCTTGGCTTGGTTAATTTGTTTTTGTGTTTGATTTAGTCAATTACCTATTTGCCCTTGATTTTGTGTGGTTAAAAAGCCACCACATCTCCTTCCTTCCCTTGTCATGCCTATGTCATGTTGTGATGTCATCCTTCCCTCTTTGTCCTCCTCTCATTGGTTGGGTGACATCACTCACTCTAATCCCTTTGATTAACTTCCTAATTGTTTGCCTAATGACCGCTGATCTGTTATACGGTTCGCTTAACTTTCGTTCTCGTTTATCGTTTGAAGGATCATACCCGGGATCTTATTACTTAGTTTCCCTTAACCTTTCTCAATACATTATATTCCTTTTTATGATCCTCTATTATAATCCTTTAATTTAAATCCTTTTTATCCTGTTACCTTATACTCAATTCTCTCCGTATCTAGTGGATTTCCGGGAAAAACCAAAGTGTTCGGAATTGGATTCTGACGATCTTTACATACACTCATATACCGTATAGAGTACTAATAAAATCTCAGAATATCCATATCAGAACCCCTACATAGTGTGTCATGAAAAGTTTTCTCATTCAGCAAAAACACTATTCATAAGGGTTTCAAAATTTCAAAAAAAATTGGGGTTATTACAGTCTCCCCTCCTTAAAAGGATTCCGTCCCGGAATCAGATAGAAAATGAATAGGGATACTCTCTTAGCATTGCACTTTCTAACTCTCGAGTAAATTTTCCCACATTGTGGTCCTACCACCAAACTCCACCTAGTTTGATAACCCTTCTCCTAAGTACTTGCTCCTTTTCACTCTATAACCCTTCCTGGTTGCTCCATATAGGTTACGTCTGGTTGCATGTCTATGCGCTCATATGCCCCTATTTATCTGGCATCCGAATTACACTTCCTTAACATTGATACGTGAAACACGTTATGACTTGCTACATGTTCTGGGGTAAGGCTAGCTCATACGCTAACTTCCCAATACTTCTTAATATATCCAAGGGTCCGACAAATTGTGGACTTAGCTTTCCTTTCTTTCCGATTCTCATCAATCCTTTCCAAGGGTTTCCAAGGGGATACTTTTAACAACACTAGGTCCCCTACTTCCTATTCTTTGTCCTTTCATGTCAAATCAACATACTTCTTATGTCCATCTTGGGTTACTACCAGCCGTCCTCTGATTAGATCTATTATATCCCTGGCCCTTTGGACTACTGCGGGTCTGAGCATCTTGCGCTCTACAACTTCATCCTAACATAAGGGAAATCGACATTGTCTTCCCTCAAGGATCTCATAAGGCGATATCTCAATATTGACATATGATCTATTGTCGTAAGAAAACTCAATCCGTGTTAGGTGATCATTCCAAATTCTTTCAAGTCTATTGCACAGACTCTCATTATAGCTTTTAGCATTAGAACTTTTGCTTCTCAATACCCATTCTTTTCCAGTTCGTAATCGCTACTACCTTCCGTTCCTAATATTATTCGGGTTATACTTTTGCTCGCTAGCGTTCTATAACCTTTTAATAACCACGTCAACCTTAGTATCACGAATGTGTTTCCATTCCGCATACTACCACCACTTTATTACTCCTTTTTCAGTTGTTTCTATTTTCCAAAATTTGATCAATCAAATAGAAGTAAAGGAATTTGTTGAGAGATCACTATGATCATGAACACTTGTTATATCGCATAGTTAGTACAGAAGGTGGCCAGCCTTTAGTACTTGACAAGCAATTAAACAATAGCTGGTATCCTACTCGGCTTCTATCACACAGATAGATAGTCATTCGGCAATACCTCCCCTTCTGGAAGGGTTGTTCTTCTCAGTTTACATGAAATGAAAAGAGAGAAAAGAACGAACTGAAGAGAATTGTATATATGAAAAAAATATTGCCATAAAATATCTGGCTTGGAACCTACCTCTGAATTATAGAGGTTTGTCATAGGAGAAAAAAACATATATGTATATATATCAACATCAAGTATTATCGCATCGCATTTCACATGCTTAAATATTTTTGTTATTCCGTCCATCATTCTATGGACCCATGCTCTTCCTCGAGCTTATACTCAATCACCTATGAAACTCCCTCGACATCGAAAATCGAATCTGGAATCTCATTTTATACATCATCGTTAATAGAATTCTATGCTTGCACCGCAACCTTCCTCGTATAGTAATACGACTCTCTATTGATAAGAAAGAATAATATTCAATAGGTAGATACTCTACTTAATTAGTCTATCAATGATAACTTATACACTACCACGACCCGATTAGTGGTACTCAATCTCAACACCCATTCCAATACAACTCTCACGGTTGTAATCAGCTCATTACTCGCAGAATCATTGCTGCCTTACTATGGTCCACCACTGACCTACTGTAGTCATTCATTTTCCATGAAGTCTTAATAGCTAACCATACGGAGTCCATACATCTCGTATCTAATTCTCCTAAGGAGTTAACATAACCACCAATCACAATTCATGAAGAACACTCCAAACTCTGACGTACTTTTATGACATGAAGTAGATAAAATTGCAGAAGAGTTTCAATCAAAGTAACGATAGCAGGTTAATACCATTCTTAATCATATGCCTTCGATAGAAGACTTAACTCAAAGGTTCGTTTAGTCCTTTTGAAACATGGTCCAGGCTCATTCTCAAGATAGTACCTTCTAAGATAGATAGCCCGCTAATGGCGATTACACGAATTAAACCTTTACCCAACTACTATTACGGTTGAGTATTGCACAGTCATCAGAAGGAATGTCAATCTTCCGAACCGTAATTCAACCTTCCCGGCTTCAACCATCATCAATGTATTCCTTTGGCACACGCGCCTATAATTATCCTCTTACCTTTAAAGTGTCGGCCACCTCTTTGGCCTTTTCTGATAGTAAAATTTCCTTACAGTCAATGTCATTTTAACCACCTCCAAATAAATTTTCTACCTTATTTCAATCACAGCTTATGTGAAAATGCTTTTCTTTAATATCTGATAAGTAAATAAAATAAAATAAAAATCACCATTTTTCCATAAGTTATTGCCTCAATCTTTAGAGGTTAATCACTGTCACGATTGACTCTCAATCATACTTAGAACATCTTTTGTCTTAGGTCCTAATTGCCCTGAACAATTTCGACCTTTACTGGTTCGATTCATACTTTCTCGTGGTTTAACACGTGCCTCACTTGGCAACATTATAATTACGTCATATTTCCTTTATCAACATTTCTATTCTTGAGAATTTTGAATATTACCTTTCTCCTTGTAAAACCTCTAAGGTTATCCTTCAATCGTTCCTCCTGTATTCCCTAGATACAGGGCATATCACAATACCATTTACTAATACTAGAACCATTGTTTATATTCTTTTGAAAAATTTCTCCACTGATTCTTAAAGGTTGTTATTACCTTAATCCTTTCCAAATCATACTGTCAAAACTCATACTGTCCCTATTAAGGGTGACATGCCAACCTTTATGCATTCCCCTAGGATTCATTTTAAGTTACCGATGTTCTATCCTTAATTCCACCTTTAAAAGGCACCTACATCCTTCCATGGATAAATCAAGTCATATATCCCTGATAAGGGTGTCTTATTCAATCATTCCCACCTCGATAGTACATGTCTAATTTCACAATGACATCTGTATTCAAAATGGGGTCAATCAATATGGCCTCCAAAAGATAACAATGGTTATCCGCTTGTCTGGCCTAATTTGGTAACGATAACAAGGATGTTCTGCAAGATATTGGTCGTGTTCAACGTAAACTTCTTCTTAATAATTCCTTATTTACTTTTGTTGTTTATCTCAACAGTCACCTCAATGTTGGGATATCTTTCATACCTGGCGTCTCCCTTTCTGGGTATCAAGCCACCGGTCTTACACTTCACATTCTTGAAGGTCACTTCCTTCATCCAATTTTCCTAATTTCTTACTTCCTTATCTCCTCAGTCTATCCGCGTCTCATTATTTATCCTTCAAACTATCTCAAGGTTTCCTCAAATCCTCCCAACTTACAGGGGGTAAACTATATGTATCTCTTATGCCTTCAACCATCAACTTCAACTCATGGTGAATCACCCTCATACCAATGATTACATACTTTCCTATTTCTATTGCTACGAGTCTTTAGGGTTTCCTCATACCCGACTCCCTTATCATACCTCAAACTCTATTGCCTTTATATCCCTTTCCACTTCAGTTCCTTTTTATTTTCCTTTCTCTTATCATTATTTCATGAACCAACACAACATAAGCATTGATTTCAAACATCCCGTCATTCTGGATTCGTGTCTTCAGAACGAATCTTGACAACTTTTACATCTTAGATTCATAATTCATCATACTCGTCTGCCTTTGTTCTGGCTCTAAAGCTTTGACACTATCTCCTTATCTTTGGGAATTACTTTCCCGAAAACAATTGACTGAACTTAAATCAGTTTATTATAATCTCTTGCTCCGTGCCTTCCTTGGTCTTTCACCAGCGGGTGGTCTCTTTCTTAGGAGGGTAAGTGACAAAACAGTCTTTTGTGGTTCGTCAATCATTCAGAATCTCAAATGATTCCTCTATTTCCTTTAGCCAGGCTCTTGCCTCGACTAGGTCAACCTGTTCCTTGGAACTCTGAGAGCTTAGAGACTTAAAGGTCCTGAAAGAATTTCCTATCGCATTGTTTCCTCAAGGTGGTGGTTGGGGATAATAGTCTAAGTTCTGTCTAGACAGGTCCATAAATTTCCGTATAGGAGTATCGTCTCGGGTCTCCTTTCCTTACTCGACTTTCTGTTTCCTTAGTATGAAATGTTTCAACCTTCTCCCATAATCGGGGTTATCTTATACATTAAAAACCTTGTTTTCCACTCTATTATGTTATGGGTTCTTTCTTTCTTGATGGCAACCTCCCTGACTATCACATTCTGGGTTTGCCCTAAATCCTATTCCTCAAACTATGACTCTCATCTAAGTTCTCATCCTTAAGCTCTTGAACTTTCGGAACCCAAATTCTATAGGAATACCTCATTATTCCCTTATCATCTTTCTCGGTATTAATCTCATATTTATTTGTTGGCTCTCTGCCTTCATTCATCACCTTTTTCTGGCACAATATGTTCTTTTCCAATAATTCGGTCTCTATTGCAATCTCAAACAGCTTTTCGGTACCGGCTCCGGTTACCTTCACTACTATTTCCATTTTCTCAAAATCTCTTATCAATTCTCCCAAAGACATTATCATCTTGAGTCTCTCCTTTTTACTAAGGGCATCAACCACCACATTGGCTTTCCCCGAATGATACAGAATCTCCCAATCATAATTCTTGATTAGCTCTAACCGCCTCCTCGGGCGTATGTTGAGCTCTTTCTACGTAAAAATGTACTAGAGCTCCTATGGTTTGTGAATCTCATACTTCTCTCCATACAAGTAGTGCCTCAAATCTTTAGGGCAAAACTATTGCCACGAGCCCAAGCTCATGGGTGGGGATATCGAATTTTAAATTCCCTTAATTATCTTGACACATACGCGATTATCTTGCTGTGCTATATAAGAAGCACCCTAATTCCTTATGCGAAGCATCACTTACAAATCACAAAATCTCCTTTTTCCATCCGGCAACGCCAACATAGGGGCCGTCACCAACCTTTGCTTCAGTTCTTAAAAGCTGTTCTCGCATTTCTCTGTCTATTCGAACTTCTCAGTCTTATGAGTAAGCCGCGTTAAAGGGGCTACTATCTTTACAAACTTGAACGAACCTCCGGTAGTGACCGACCAATCCTACCTCTAGTAGTCGACCTAACCATGGTCATCAATTCATCAGTGGTCCTTTATTCATTCTTGTCAGGATCCTCCATGGGATCCTCCTCAACAACTATCCCTTCTAGGACAACATCCTCAACCGCTACATCCTCAATATCAACATCATTCGGTCCTGCATTAGGACACTCTATCGGATCCACAATCCGATCTCCAATTAGTAATAAACATTATCGCGCTGTTGCTCCTCAACCTCAGGGTTCGGAGTCCCACTACCATCTACGATAACGAACTACGCTTCTATCACGATATTTATAAGGGTTCCCATAAGGGTTTTAACTGTCAGTGCTATGTTAGGTAGCCCGACTATGAACTTGGCAAGAGTTCTTATTATCTTAGTGAACTTATTATCTTAACGTCCCATCATCTCTGAGGTTTATAACGCTTAGCTCTGATACCATTTCTGTAACACCCCCAAATCCGGGGTCGGGGATCCGGGTTGTCACGAGTTCCATTTCCCTTAATAACACCCAATCTTAATAATTACTCAACTACTCTGTACTGTGACCCCACAATAAACACACACACCACACGTTATAGTCTCAGGGATGAACATCCAAAAATAACCACAAGTCATTTTATTCCACAATTATCTGCCCATACACCTTAAAAGGTTTTCTGAATAAATTTACATTTCTTTGCCATTATTACAATTCATAAATATACATAAATCTGGTACATCAAAAGTTGAAAGCCTAGCCTATTGGTAGTTCCTACCTCAGCTACGACGGCATCAATGCTTCTAGAAAACTGCGGAACGTCTCCTAATCGCTTGCGAATCGGGAGCTTGGTCCTGTTCATCTTTTCTATCTGTTGTTGTGTGATGAAAGAAGAAGGCAAGGGTGAGCAGCAAGCCCACCAAAATAATATGTATAATGATTAACAATATGAGCCTTCTCATAGTACTCATGAAAGTCTTGGTCAAAAGAAATGAACCAAGTTTGATATCTTAATGCGATGAAGTCGCAAAATATTCAGTATATATACATATATACTTTTCAAAATATTGGAAGTCCTCTTCCATGCATAATACACACAGAGTTCCAGTGTATAACTGTATAAAAAATATCGTTGCAAGGTGATCTCATATATCTAACCTTGTCTCAACATTTTTCTGAAAATCTTTGTCATTCATAAGACAATTATTAACTAGATATAATTTAAAAGATGAAGTTACCAAATACTTCACTACACTTATATCATTTATAAAGCTACTTGAACTACCATTGTTCAAAGTATAATGAGCTTTCAACAGTTCATCACATAGATGAGACTACAAGACAAGATTTGAATAGATTAAATCTTTAAAATATTATTAAAGGAAATGAAGTTATGATATACTTCATTAATTTCTGATATATATATATATATATATATATCCACATATACATCTTCCTTTATACATTTCCTGAAAACCTCTATCATGTGAAGTATGAACAGAGTTTGAAACATCCAATAAATTTTGGAAAGGAAAGAATTTTGGCATAAACCTGATATCTTGCTGATCAGGCAAAGATACCAATAAGTAACATTTTCTACTAGTAGATGGACGAATTCCCCACTGGTCATCACCCTGGCCCCAATAGGACCTTATGCTGGACTGCCACTCAGCCACTTATGCATTTGATGGACTCCCACTGAGCCACTTACACTATCATGGACGCCCACTGAGCTCATGTTGCTTATGCCGATTCAATAGATGGACTTACTTCCCGAACGTTGGGTAAGTAATCAATTCATTTACCAAAACTGCAACCTTGTTGCGAATATAAAATACACCATAGAGCCGAATCCCCTAGATTTTTGAGCGAGTATTCAAGTCCCCTTAAAATGGAAGATCTTGAATTTGAAAACAAGTTTTGGGATCCGCTCTACCCTTTTTAAATTCATTTTGATGACTCGAAAACATTTTTAAGAATGTTTGGAGTAATACTGATTTATTAAAATAAACCAGTCCCGATATGAAAGAAATATCTGAATATTATTATTTAAATAATATTCCCATAAAGAATAATTGAGGTAGAAGTTGGAAAACTTATACTTGAACTGAATAGCAAATAATCAAAGATATACTTATACGAAAGTAATATCTTTATTTGAATAATCAAAAATAAGTTTGATTATCGAACCATATTCTTTTATAAACTAAAGAATATTATTCAGTAATAAGTGGAGTCATAATACCTCGAATGAATATTATAAATAATATTCATTAAATAAAAATAAAGGAGTCATAAGTCCTCGAATGAATATTCAAAGTAATATTCATTAAATAGAATTAACAGAGTCATAAGTCCTCGAATGAATATTCAAAGTAATATTCATTAAATAGAATTAACAGAGTCATAAGTCCTCGAATGAATACTATAATTAATATTCATGAAATAAAGGAGTCATACACCCTCAAATGAATATCCAATTAATAATCATTAATAATATAAACTGAGTCATAAGCCCTCGAATGAATATTCAAATAATATTCAATAATAAAATAAAGTTAAAGTTATCGAATAAACCTTATTCGATTACTATATAACCATATATATATAAGAATATATATATTATCCTCGGGAATATCGACTCCCGGTTTAGAAATATGTTTTCACCTTTGGGTCCCTATACTAAGGGTATATGCAAATTACCGCTATCCTCTAGCATAGGTATTATCAACTGAATCAACAGATATATATGGAAAGAATACGAAACAGGCATGTATAAATATATACCATAGCAGCATGCTTCAATATATTGTAACATTTGCTAATTAACCAACATGCATCTATCGCAAGATAATGCATATACATATATACATCACAACAACAGTTATAACGGGTAGAAAACTTGCCTGAGCGACTGGGGGTTACGAATGGCTCAGGACGAGTCTGGTAACCTATAAGCAACAAGTAAGTTGGAATTAAACCAAAGTCACTTGTAAATCTATACTCTAGCCAACTCAGACTCTAACACTCGTTTTGCGCTTACTGATTCTCTTAAGTCACTCGAGTACCCTCGGCTCCACCATTTTTAATAATTTAAAGTTTACGAGTTTTAAGGTGATTCCTTCGCGAGTGTCTTACCAACTGCCTAAAACTCTTACCATAATTGTTTCATACATTAATTAACCCTTTTTGGTCTTTAACCTATGTTTCAAAGTAAGGCGAGGGGAAAAGTTTCGTTCGCGAAACGCCGTTACTTGAAACGGTCGTTTCTCCTAAACCGTGCATCGGAATCGAACGAACTACATATCAAAACGAAGCTCGTAACACGAGCTATCTAGACATAGCAATGGTCATAATCTAGCAGGGGGTTCTCGGGTCCTAAGGTTATGCACAAAAACAGTCTAAAGAAAATCGGACGTTACGACGGCTATGTTTACGCGATTTCCCAATTTAAAACCATTCAAAACCAACCCAATTCAACCTCAAATCCAACATACAACCCACCTCCATCCTTATCACATCATAACAACCCCAACCAATTCAATTTTAACATTCATACTTATGCCTAAGCTTAAATTTAACCATACTTAAGTTCTTTTAATCAAAGCAACAACATTTACCATTCCATTTCAATACCATTTCAATCCCAAACTCTAAATCACCAACATCAAGCTACAATATCACCCTACTAATCAAAATCATCTTATAATACATAGGAATCTAGGGTTTGGAGATGATATACCTTCCTTGAAGTGGTGGGAGTAGCTAGGAAGCCTTAAGAAGCTTTGAGAAGTCTTAGGAATGCTTGGATCTTCAAGGAAAACAAGAAAAATTTCAAGTTAAAAACTTGAAAACACTATTCATTGTCTTCTTCTTTGATTAAATGAAGAAGATTGAGAAGGAATTGATGGCTTAAACTCATGATATAGCCCTAACTAAGCATGAAGATGATTAGGGAATTAACTCACCAATTTAGGAAGCTTGGATCTTTGATTTTGAATTTTCTTGCCTTTTGCAATAGTAAAAAGCCGAGAGCTCTCAAGAATATTGCCTTGGTTTCTTTTTGATTTTGATGAAAAATGAATTTGCTTGGCTTGGTTGATTTGTTTTTGTGTTTGATTTAGTCAATTACCTATTTGCCCTTGATTTTGTGTGGTTAAAAAGCCACCACATCTCCTTCCTTCCCATGTCATGCCTATGTCATGTTGTGATGTCATCCTTCCCTCTTTGTCCTCCTCTCATTGGTTGGGTGACATCACTCACTCTAATCCCTTTGATTAACTTCATAATTGTTTGCCTAATGACCGCTGATCTGTTATACGGTTCGCTTAACTTTCGTTCTCGTTTATCGTTTGAAGGATCATACCCGGGATCTTATTACTTAGTTTCCCTTAACCTTTCTCAATACATTATATTCCTTTTTATGATCCTCTATTATAATCCTTTAATTTAAATCCTTTTTATCCTGTTACCTTATACTCAATTCTCTCCGTATCTAGTGGATTTCCGGGAAAAACCAAAGTGTTCGGAATTGGATTCTGACGATCTTTACATATACTCATATACCGTATAGAGTACTAATAAAATCTCAGAATATCCATATCAGAACCCCTACATAGTGTGGCATGAAAAGTTTTCTCATTCAGCAAAAATACTATTCATAAGGGTTTCAAAATTTCAAAAAAAATTGGGGTTATTACAGGTTATCTTCCCAGAATTCAAATCTGGATATGATTTTGACTAAGTCAAAATAGAAACTTGTAAATGAGGACTCAGATATCAACTGACGAATTTATAAGGTATGCTTCTTCATAGAAGTTGAGGAATATCAGGAATTCTGCCACTTTATAGAATCCTAATTTCCCCTCTTAGAAGGAATATTTATGAATCTCTTGACTGAGAGTTTTCGTCCTTGAAGATGGAAGGCAACTTTTCTATGAAAAGGATTTTCTTGCAGGTACATTCATTGTTGGACTTATGGAGCTCTGAGTGGAGTGAAACACTTGTGAGGATGAGTTCAAACACTTGGGTGTAGAGTGGAGTGAAGCACACTGTGAGGACACTAAACAGAAATCACACACTTACACTGTGAGGAAATTTGTAGCACCTGTTCTTATTCTAGCTTGGTTTTGTTTGTAATATTCTCAAGAATGCTGTGATGATCTGGGGTTGAGGACTTTTTCTGTATGAGGTTCTCTCCTGGTTCTGGTTATGGAATTCTGTTTCTTGAGAGATATAAGGAAGCTGGAAGGGAATTTTTGGTGATATAGGGCGGGTAGTTCTTCTCTTGAGTTGAGAATCCTGGAACTTCTTTTCTCTCTGAATTGTACTTGGTGGGAGATTTAGTTTCTGTAGTCTACATTTAAAGGATTACTAAACTAAGGGGGAGAATAAATATGGCATAACACAAAAACAACTGGTGGATATCCTTATTTAACTAAGGGGGAGCAACCTTCTTCAACTTAGAAGAAGACTGGATAGGTCACCTAAGATATTTTTCCTGCCTACTCATGTTGATTATCTAAGGGGGAGAAATATGGAGATTTTGAAGACGTGTCTTTTGCATTTCTACTAAAGGGAGAGAAGATGTTGTTCTCTGCTGGAGCTGAATGAGTATGAGTGTAGAAGATATAAGATAGTATTATTTCCAAGTCCAGGACATCAATGTTGAAAGCTGATTGAAGATTTTTGGTTATGGTTAGTTGAGTTATCCTCCAAATTGATACTTCTCTAGTATAAATTTGACTGTCATGTTTAACAACCAAATAGGGGGAGATTGTTGGATATAGAAGGAGTTGAAGATTAAAGATAGATTCATCTATGACAACAATGCAGAGGATGATAACTCAACATAGACAGGACTTGCAAAAAATCCTATATCCATTGAAACCAGTACGAAGATAGAAGACTTGACATATACACAATGATCTGGAAAGCTACAGTGAAGAAGTCGTCAACATATGTTCGAAGGAAGTTCATTAATATGTTCATCATCGAAGGAATAAGGTTGAAGATATTCGAAGTAGCAATCTGGATTGGTGTGAAGGTCATAAGGGTTTTAGTGAAGCTGATTTGATATGGTAGAAGACTTGGCTGTGAATTGTATAGATTATAGTATGAAGGCCTGAGAGCGGAACTAGTCGGCTGTGAACCAGACCATTACACTAGGCGTCAGTGATCCGTGAAGGGAAACTAAGTACTATCATTCGAAAGACTGTCAAGTGAGATTCGTATTCAAGAAAACTGTTCGAAGATTGAAGATGAAGCTCAAAAGACAGGGATACATGAAGTGGTATGACTCAGGGATTGCATAGAACAAGTTTAAGAATGTATAAGAAGTCAAGTACAAGCTCAAAAGGGGTTCAAGTCAACATTCCAGGAATTGTTGGTCAAGGAAATAGTATGTATGAATATTTGGCTAAGTAAGGAGCATTCTAGGGAAGGAGAATCGACTTGTGGAAGTCAAACAAGTCTACTAGTTGATTCTAAGACCTACTAGTCGATTATAGGAGTATAGAATACAAGTCAGAAAAGTTTATAAGGCAAGAACATCCTATAATGATTGCTAGTCGACTACTAGGTCAAGCTAGTCGATTTAAAAAGCTACTAGTCGATTCTAAAGCTTCATTAGTCGACTAGTAGGGAGTTGGATGAAAAACTAAAGGCAAACAACTCTTCTTGGAATAGAAATCGACTACTAGGAAATGGAAGTAAGTCACTAGTCGATTTTAACATGTTACTAGTCGACTATGCACTTATACAAGTCGACTAGTAGCCCTTCTTCTTCCTAGCTTGTGAAATGACCAAGTCAAATGCTCTCCTTTTGATTCATAAGTCGACTACTAACACCCTGTGCAAATCGACTTCTACAATTCGACTACTGAAAATCAAGGCAACTTTAATTCGACTTGTGAATTTCGACTACTGCACATGTTCAGATCTATTTACTTGGACGAAAGCTTGCCACGTCTCCGAGTCTATTCACCTACCTATATCTATCAGTTCAATAGTGAATTGAATTTTTAACTCACAATCAATCACAATCAGAAATAGTAGTGTTGCTCTCGCTCTTTGGAGATTTGTTCTATCAAATCATCAATTTGTGAAGTGAAGTGATGCTGAATTTTATACAGAATTCTAGTCTTACATAGGAACACTCAAAAGAATTAAAGCCTTGTATTGATAGCTTGTATTCGATAGGTTATATTGCTTTTTAGAGTGATATCGATACACACATTTGATAAGTTATCTTTTGTAGTGTGTAGAGTTATTGTTGCTTTGTTTACGTTTGTAACAAAGTTTGTAAGCAACCCACTCGGAGATTTTTCTTAATAATATAAGATCAATCCCCTGAAGCTCTTGTGTTTATGTTTGTTTTTCATAGTATCTTTATCCGCTGCGATTTTATTTGAAAAATGAATGATAATACATTCACCCCCCCCTCTGTATTAACCTAGTGGACCTAACAGAGTGGGTTGGGCTGGGCGGGCACGGGCTTAAGAGAATCATGTTTGGGAAAGTTTGTGGGTTGGGTTTTGTGAGGGTTCATCAAGATTGAAAAGGGTTAATTTGCAATACAAAAATTAAAATTTTTCAACGGCGGCTTACTTTTTTTTTATTCTCTCTCCATTAAAGGTTTTTTCATTTTTTTAATTTTTTAAAAATATTTTAAAATTTAGTTAAAATTTTTAGATAAATTTAAAAATATTCACCAGTTTTTCAATATATAATTTATACACGATAAAACCAACCTTACGCCAACCCAAACTAAACATGTCAAGGGTTTAACCCCTACTCACTCCGCACCTACATCTAAATGAGGTAAGGGTTCAACCTAGCCTAACCCAACCTAACCTAGCCTAGACCAACCTACCCCAACCCAACCCCTCCCTCCTCAACCCCCAATCCAAACAAGGTGTTAATGAACAAACTAATAAACTCAGCATGCAACTAGTATCACTGGTGTAAGTGTTGCATACAAGGCAACTATAATGCACCTTTGGCTTTACAGGAAATCGCAGAACGGAGGACGCATTCAGACCCGTCATTTTACTACAAATTGTTGGTGCTAAATCAGATCACGTACATTATTTATATAATATCTATATGAATGTAAAACTGGAGAGAACAAAACTATTTAGCCAAAACTACTCGATGTTTATTATGGATTCAAACTAAGACTCTAATACAGAAAGAAAGAGAACATGTCCTACAAAGTAGGAACTAAACCAACTGAACTCCTAAAAACATTCACCTACTAACGTTATTCTCCAATACTCCTATTATGACGCTAAGCACCTGATGACCACGACCAACTCTTAGCATCAGATACAGACATCAGCTAACAAACAAAGCAACAACAAAATAAAATATATAAACTAACTCGAGTTTAGATTAAATATCCACAAACACCCCCGTAATCTAAACTCATTTAGACACAAAGTTTAACTCCAAGCTGAGTCCTCATGTTCTCGAATTTGACTGCAGTAAGAGCCTTGGTAAGGGAGTCTGCATGTTGTTCTTCAGAGCTCACATGCTTCACAATAATTTCTCCATTTTGACAAACTCTCGAATGAAATGATAGCGTATGTCTATATGTTTACTTCGGCCATGAAAGACCGGATTTTTAGCCAAATCAATGGCTGACTTGTTGTCAATAAAAAGAGTTATCGGACCGTTGCTATAGCTGGTAATTTGAGTTAGCAATTTCCCCAACCATACGGCTTGGCACGTAGCTACAGTTGCTGCCATGAATTCAGCCTCACAAGAGGAAAGCGCTACACACCTTTGTTTCTATGAGGACCATGTAATCAAACTATTGTTTAGATAGAACACCATACCTCCGGTACTTTTCCTGTCCTCTATGTGTCTTGTAAGGTCGTTGTCCGAGTACCTAATGATCACTTTATTATCACTGTTCTGCGAGTACACCAGTCCATGATCAATAGTCCCCTTCACATACCGAAGTATACGCTTAGCTGCTGCCAGATGCATCATTGTGGGACTTTCCATGAATCTGCTAATGATGCCTACAGAATAAGGAATATATGGCCTAGTGTGGACCAGATATCTCAACCCGCCAACTAGACTCTTAAATTTTGTAGGTTCCACAGAAGTACCTCCCTCATCCTTGTTGATAACTTCCTTAGGGTGCATTGGTACTGTGACGCCCTCAATCTCGGGGTTAGGAAATGAGGACCCACACACCTATAATCTATTAATTAAATAAGCATAAACCCCGATTAGCTACTAACAGGATCAAACAGGATAAAGTATGAGACAAGATTACAACTACCAATCATAAATATAACTTACAACCCCAGAATAAAATCAAATATACATAGTCGATCCAGGCTCGGAACCGACAGATAACCCATTGTATCATTACAACTCTCTGGCTAAACGTTTGCTCACTCAAAAACTTTACTACCTGCTTTGGCAACCGGAAGCCCTTAACACGATAGGGACCACCAGGTACGCTCTTACAAGCAGTGCGCCTAAGCCTGGCCATCTTCTTGCTTAACTGCCATGGTTAAATTAAAAAAAAAAATATATGAGTATAAAACTCAGCAAGTAACTATTAAAGCATTTCTACGATATAAAATCCACAATGTTCTTTACTGATCTCAGGGCATTCTACTTTATCAATTCTAGGTGGCAGATTTCTATCTTTTAGGTTATGAAAAGGAGGTTATGTGTGGCGCCCTCCAAACCCGGGTCAGAAGTTTGGGGTCCACACACACACCTTATTTATAACCTGTTTATAATAATACTAAAGATAATAATAATATGCAATGACCCTACTTACCAACTACCACTGATCGTAACAGGTTAAAGTATGCACACAAGCCAAACACAGTAATATATTACATACCGATCAAATCCCATCTATTCAAACTCGAAACTGAGTATTAAACATTATTACAAACTTTTACAAACTCAAATTATTCAAAAGAAGCCTGCTAGCTTAACTCGATCAACCATAACCCCTAGCTCTCGCGCTGGACTGGGGATCCTCGCTACCAACTGGTTCCTTTTTAACTGGAAAGAATATAAACAACATCGCACAAATGAGCTAACTAGCTCAGCAAGTCACAATGACAAAACTAAGAATAATGATCATCAGGTGAATATGGTTATGAAATCAAGTGAACAATGGATTATGGTTTAGAATTGGATATTATACTTTTAATTTAAAAACCAAGGTTAGGCTGCTGATCAGTCACGCACTAACCCCGAGCAAAGCACACAACATTGCTCTAACTACTGGATCCAAGGCACACATTGGCCTAACTTGACCATTATATGGTCTGACCACGAACCTGGTCCACAATTTTATAAAAAAACAATCCAATTCTAACATAATAATAAAATTAAACAATATTAAACAATAATCAGAATCATTAACAACAGTGAGTGTTTAACAATGAAAGGGTTTCAACCCTTGTGTGGATCAACAAAGTACTTTCAAGGCTTGGATGTTGGATAATGAAAGAATTGGATAACAAAGGAATCAACATTTCAGAGTTTCCAAAGTTTTGGGTTTTCAACGCATCGGATACAATGGTTGAGTATACAGGTAATTCAGTTCAGTGTTTGGGATTTTGTTTGCATGTAATTGTGGAGTAGTATCGTATGCTTGAGATTCGTGTTTGGGTACACAACAATCAATGGTCTAGAAAGAATAAGGTTTATGGCTCAAGAACAATAACTGGAATCAGGGTTGGGTTTCAATGCTTCAAAGCACTTGCAATATCAACAAGACTATCAAGTACTACAATATCTCAAGAAAGTTCAGAACACTTGCCTGGTGTTAGCTTACTACATAACACTCGCTTCCAATCACAATCGTCTTACTCCTCAACTACCCGTTTCCCTTTCCTACGTCTTGCCTCTTCTTCTCACATATCATAAGCATCTATCAATAATCGACTCATAGGATTCTATTCAACACATACTTTTATCTACCCTTCGTTTCACCCAAATCCGATTAACGGATTGAAAGTTATGCAATAAACAAGTAAATACCGAATATATAGACCGATAGTCAATCAACAAGTCACGTATAACACATAATACATCACGTAATCAATGATATAACATTTAAAAAGAAGTCTCGGATCATAAATAGGCTTTCAGTTAGTTAAAATGATTTTTAAAACATTTTTCGGAATTAAAACTAGTCGTTGGATCAATTTCGGGTTAATAAACAGGGTTCGGTTGGCCAATTCTGGCTTCGAAATTTTTTTATAATAATTATCGAGCCTTGAAAATAATTTAGAATAATATTTTAAAGCTCGAAACAATTTTTCAGAATTTTTAAATCATTTTTAAATAATTAAATCTAATTAAATAATTAATTAAAATCAATTAATAATTAATTAAATCAATTAATCAATAAATTTCCGAATTAATTGACCAATTAATTAATTAAAAATTAACTGAAATTAATTAACTAATTAATTCAGATTTATTTTTGAATTAAAAATAATTTTCGGAATTAAAATAATAATTTTTAGAATTTTCAGAAATTAAAAACGAATTTTTCTAATAAAAATAAATAGGAAATATGATTTTTAAACATTTTTAAAAAAGGAATCCTAAATTTGCAAAGTCTGGAAACTTCAGGGACCTAACTGTATCGTCCCCAAAAGTCCAGGGACCAAACTGCAAATTTTACACCCCGTCGCCGGAAAACACAGGGGTGGCCGGAGAACACGTTCCCGGCGTCTTCACCCCACCAACACCTCCAGATCAACATTACACAACACCAGGAACTTGTTCATGCAATCAAAACATTCTAATCATCCCTGTTCTGGCCGAAAATTGGCCAAGAACATCGCCGATTTCCGGCGAACATCGTAAATCTTTAAAACACAACTCCCTTCGATTCAAGCATCCTCTGTTAACGAGCTATATATCAATCGATTGCAAATTTCATAAGGAACACAACTCACTATAAATCAACAGCTAATAATCCCTGAATCAAAAACCCCCAAATTTCAATTGAAAACATTCATACGGGTTATAAACCCTAATTTTGAAATTCGAAAATTAAACCCACTTTTGAGCATGTTATTGAACTCCAAATCAGACGTATGACATATGAAAATCATCAGGAAAACAAGCTCTACAACATGCAATCATCAAATCATACAAACAATCATTCGAACAAAAATTCATATTTTTAATAAAATAAATTCGAAAATAAATAAAAATATATAAAATCAACCTTTGATTCTGCAGTAAAATAGGTTATGGAATCTGATAGAGCTCTTCAAGACCTTCAAATCTGGTACTCGAGCTTTTCAAACAAAGATCAATAACACCTTCAAAAGTTGGTTTGATTCTTGGAACAGTTTATGAATATATGATTTTTCTCTGTAAAATTATATAATTATCTGTCTGCAAATGATTTTGATACAAAATAAAATACGGTAAAAGTCTATTTATATTTATGGAAAATTAGTATCCCGTCGGATCATTCCGGATATAAAACGGTACATTTATTTGTAAAAACTGATCCAAACGGTATCGGTTTTCGGGATAATCATCCAAATCAGTACATTTTGTGTTGCGGTTTTGGTCTCAGCGCCTGGTTACGCGTACTATGAAGTGATAATTGGGATAGTTTAATAAAAAGCTCCCGTTTATCGAAAATACGGGTTTTTATTGATTTACCGAAACGAATACTGTATCGAAAATATTGCGCCGGGACCCGCGCAGAACAAACCGTACGCCGGATCGAAAAAGTCGAAACATGGAATATGCTCGGAATATTACAATTAGGTTAGGAAGGAGTTCTCGGAAGAGTTTCGGATTCCAAAAACGTAACAACGGGTGACGTCGGTTGGTTCCCGTTTTTATAAAATAGATTTTAAATACTCGGAAAAAGATTTTATAAATTTCATATGATTCATATAAATTCATAAATCAACATAATAATAATTAGGAAGATATGAAAATTATCTATATTTTATTTTGGACATATAAAAATTGAAATACTCAATTAATACTATTTTTGAATATTCAAATACAAATAACACTTAACAGTTAATTCACAGAATAAATACTTAACACACATAATAATTATTTAATAGTAAAAATAATTACACGATATATCCCGGATATTAAATTATGAAGAAGATTTTTGGGCTTTCAGGGAACAATGCTCAAGGTAGGGTGAAAGTCGACATTCATCACAAATCATTAACAGGATCACAAATGATCTTTCGAATGGAAAGCGACAATCTTTTCATTATAAGGAATCAATTATATGATCAACAGAATAAAAAAATCAGGGTTCACAAGCTTTAAGCTTCACAATATCACAATCAACTCTTTTCAAAGCAATATAAACCATTTTCATTTTCAAAGAATCAATTACTTAGTAGGAAGTTTCAATTCCTTTTTAAAATCAATATGGAACCCATGATTGGACCACTTTATCTTTCATTTCATAATAATACGGGTGATCAGGCTGTACCGACCTCCATCCGGTCTTTAAGGTACCAATGGCATAATTTCAGCCTTAAACTGGACTAGCCCCGGTAGCCTCTAACTATGACTAGACTAGTCCCACTAGCCTCTTACATCCCAATCCAATCCATCAGGAATTCGTTTGGAAAACCTTGAGTTGGAAAAAGTAGGTTTTCTAAATTCATTTTATCATTACCAAGAATATGAAATCATTCAGACTCTTTCAAGTCGAAACTCATTCTTAAATTCAATTTCAAGAAGCCAAAGTTAAGGAAATGAATCAAGGATATGCAAGCCTCAATTCTAAGGATCTTGAATCAATGATAACAAGGTACTCAAGTTGGGAAAATCAAAACCGTTTCAAGGATCAATAGGGAATAGGGTAAACAAGGAATGAAGCATCATTACAAGGGGTTCGTAAAGGTACTTATAGGGTTTATAACAGTTCATGGTATAACAAACAATTATAATAGGGAAAATGGGTTACCAAAGGGTTGAATTAATAAGCTTATTAATAACAATTTCACAAGATCAAAGACAGGGTATCTCAAATCAATAACAGGGGTTCATTACTTTAACAGTTCAATACTCTACATGGCATGAACAATATCCTCTCTATAACCATTTACCCAAGTAATTAGAGTTACTTGCCTGAATTCGCTTTCCTGTTTCAGGAAGTTTGAACTACTGCCACCTAGTATACCTTTCCTTTCCTAGCCTGAATGCCCTCACGTTCCGAATCTACAATCAAAACCAAAACCTTAATTAGTTTCTCAACTCTCGTTCCCGGAACGTTCACTCAGTATGATAGCTCGATTATACTCTTTACTCGAACTATACGAGTATAGCTTATATACACACATGCACATAGCACATAACACATTCTTTTCTCATAGCCTTTATATCTTTATATACTCAATAATCAACTTATACTCGCTTATCCTTGACTATTCTTCAAATCAAACATTTATAACTCATACGAGTACACGATTTCATTTACAGCTAAATATTTACGACCATAGCTATCACTTATAGCTTTTAAAATCTATCAACTAAGTTCCCTTTTTCTTTTATTCCATAATTCGAACCACATAATACAATCAATAAACAAACCCAAAGATATTCACATATAAACACTCAATCATTCTTTCAATTACCAAAAATCAAGTCTTGACTTTTAACTCCTATGGCCTATTCGGCCTTATCATTTAACACAACAAGAATCAAACATGCAAAGCTCTTAATTGACATGCATCAAGTATACATCCCAAACTAGTTCAATTTCATTCTTACAACTCATTTAAACTCATTATTTAAACGTAATCATGGATGATCACTCATTTTAACACTTAATACAACTTAATTTCTTAAAAATCAAGTAGAGACACTCGAAATTTCCAAGAATCAAAACATGCATGCATCACTTTGGACCTCTAACCATAACTCATTCTAATTACTCTACAATTTATAAAAACAATTATCAATAAATCATTCACACCAACAAAAATCAACATGATCTTCCCAAAAATTAAGAGCCATTCAGCCTTTTTTTCTTTTATCAAAGAAACCTCACATGCAAACTTAATTTCAAATCCTTGCATCTTTAATCACCCTAATATATTAACATTATACTAGAATAACATCCATAACTAACAAAAATCAACTCATTAACTTTTGAACTACAATTCCATTCGGCTTTTCATCAAAATACCACATGCAAACATAGAAAATTTGATTTAAAGATACCAGAGCTCAGTTTTAACATCATTACTCACCATCGGTTCACCGGAGTTCATCACCGGTGGCGGTGGCTTCAAGGTGGTGCCCCCATTCGGGGGTTTCCAACCTTCAACCACCAATTTACACAAGTAAATACACACATGCAAACACATATCTTCACTCTAAATCATTTAAGAATCAAAACCCTTTTTGTTTTTATGAAAACCGAATCAAACCACCAAATTCAACTTTGGATTTTTCTCAAAAACCTTGAAGATAGTGACATGCATGTATATATATGGATAGATAAAGCAAAATCTCACACAATCATGGTCTTATATTCGAAAGAGGATGAAGAACAAGAGTGAGATTGAAGAGAGAGAGTACCGAGAGTGAGTGAGAGAGAAGTCCCGAGAGGGAGAAAGAAAATGAGAGAAAAAAGAAAGAGAAGAGGGGTGCTCGGGTGAGAAAAGAAAGAAAGAGGGGGTGGGGTGGGGTTATATATTACCAAGGAAGGGTAGTATAGTAATTAGGCTATTCTATTTCCAATTCACTCTTTATTCTAAAAGAAAACGAATTCGATTTGCAAATATCTCTCTCGGAAAAGATGAATTTGATATGAATGAAAATTTTAAAACATGAATCTCGAAATTAGCTTTCCAACCATTACTCATAATAAACTTTTGAGCGTACGGTTGATTTTATATAATTTTTACAATTTTGTGCTAATAATAGCATTTATCACATAAAAATTAATTTAAAATGCAACGATCACAAAATAAATCCGTCTATCATTTTTAGAAAGTTTCTAGGACTATTTCGAAGATAACAAAACAAATCTCATGCCTTTACCTTACTCAAAGAATTTTATAAAAATGTGCGAAGGTTAAATAAACCTTATTTAAATCAAATAATTCCCTTAAATCCATGAAAATATCAACAGATCACGTAATCACGCATACAGACATGAAAGCACATATATTGACACATCACAACTCATGTTTGATCATAAAAAATTCTCTTTTTATCATTACTCCTCTTTTCGCGTATCGGGTCACGTTCTGCCTGACGGCCCGACGCTCAGTGTTTCAATTACGCTTTACAATATCATTATCGACCGACACGTCACTAGAACACAATACTTCACTTAAGCATTCATTTCACATAATAACGCATATTTCACATTTTATAAACTTTAATCCCTTTTAGGACGGGTTCCATTCTACCCGACGGCCCGACAACACATCTTAACTCCTAAGCTGACTCTTTAAATTGGAACGCGTCTATCTACGCTCCCAGATACTAATATACAATAAAGATAATTAATCATCACTTAATCACATATTTTATAATCACTTCACATAATTCATACTTTATTGACTTAATTACGTCAAAAAATTCTCAATCATCACAATCTACCCTCCTTAAAGGATTCGTCCCCAGAATCTAGTCTAAGCAAATAGATGGGGATACTTTTCTTGCATTTCACTCTCTAATTCCCAAGTTGATTCTTCTACTATTGGATTTCTCCACAATACTCTAAGTAGAGGTAAAACTTTATTTCTAAGAGTCCTCTCTTTTCGGTCTAAGATTCGAACTGGTTGTTCTACATAAGACAAATCTGGTTGAATTTCCACTAGTTCCAATTCGATCACGTGGCTCGCATCAGCATTATACTTCTTTAGAAGAGATACATAAAATACATTGTGTAGATATTGCATTTGCGGAGGTAGCGCCAATTCATATGCCACTTTTCCAATTCGTCGCAATACTTCGAATGGTCCAATATACCTAGGACTCAACTTTCATTTCTTTCCGAATCTGGTTAAACCTTTCCAAGGAGATATCTTTAACAAGACTTTGTCTCCAGGTTCGAATTGCACATCTTTTCGTTCTCAATTTGCATACTTCGTTTGTCGATCTTGAGCGATAATTAATCTTTTCCGAATCATTTCCACCTTTTCTTTCGTTTGTTGAACTAGCTCTGGGCCAATTAATTTGCGCTCACCAACTTCGTCCCAATACGTAGGGGATCTACATTTTCTTCCATACAACGCTTCATAAGGCGGCATGCCAATACTCGCGTGATAACTGTTGTTGTAGGAAAACTCGATTAACGGCAAATGATCATCCCTATTTCCTTTGAAATCTATTGCACAAGTTCGCAACATATCCTCAATTGTCTGAATTGTCCTTTCACTTTGTCCGTCAGTCTGCGGATGATATGCTGTACTCATTTTCAGCTTAGTTCCCAAATGATCATGAAATTGTCTCCAAAATCTTGAGTTAAACCTGGGATCTCTATCAGATACGATAGATACAGGAACTCCGTGATGCATCACGATCTCATCCAAATACTATTTGACCAACTTTTCTAACGAAAACCTTTCATTTATCGGCAAGAAATATGCTGATTTTGTCAATCGATCGATTACCACCCAAATCGCATCATGATTAGACTTGGTTTTAGGTAATCCTACCAGGAAATCCATCGCGATATGTTCCCATTTCCATTCTGGTATGTCCAGTGGTTAAAGCAATCCACTTGGCCTTTGATGTTCCGCTTTTACTCTTTGACACGTATAAAATTTACTTATCCATTCCGCAATTTCCTTTTTCATGTTTGGCCACCAATAACTCTCTTTTAAATTCTGGTACATTTTCGTACTTCCAGGGTGAATTGAGAATCTCGAGTTATGCGCTTCATGCAAAATATTGTGCTTTAGCTCCACGACATTAGGTATCCAGATACGTGAATTAACACGATATATTCCTTTCTCATCCTTTTGGGCTTTAATTTCTTCTCCTGATAACTTATCCTTTTCGCGATTCATCACTTTCTCTTGACAACATCGAATATTTTCCAAAACTTCGGGTTGAAATGACACCGCATATATCACTTCACCTCCAAATTCTGGAGTCTGCACTTCTATTTCCATCCTTTCGAAATCCTTAATCAATTCCTCCGACGACGTTAACATATTCAATCTTTCTTTGCGACTTAGAGCGTCTGCTACCACATTTGCCTTTCTAGGATGATAATTTATCGCATTATCATAATCTTTGATCAACTCTAACCATCTTCTTTGTCTCATATTCAACTCCTTTTGAGTGAAAATATACTTTAAACTCTTATGATCTGTAAAAATCTCGCATCTTTCCCCATATAAATGATGTCTCCAAATCTTAAGGGCAAACACAATTGCTGCCAATTCCAAATCATGCGTAAGATATTTTTGTTCGTGCGGCTTGAGTTGCCTTGACGCATATGCTATCACCTTCCCATGCTGCATTAACCCACATCCAAGTCCTTTATACGAAGCATCACTGAATATCACAAATTCTCCTTTTTCATCAGGTAACACCAACACTGGGGCGGTTACCAGTCTCTTCTTTAACTCTTGAAAGCTTTCTTCGCACTTTTCCGTCCACACAAACTTCTCGTTCTTTCTTGTTAAATTCGTTAATGGGACAACAATCTTAGAGAAATCTTGCACAAATCTTCTGTAGTATCCGGCTAATCCCAGAAAACTTCTGACTTCCGTAGGAGTCTTGGGTCTTTCCCAATTCATCACAGCTTCTATCTTGGCTGGGTCTACTTTGATTCCCTCTTTATTAACTACATGACCACGAAATTGCACTTCCTTTAGCCAATGTTCACATTTCGAAAACTTAGCGTACAACCTTTCTTTCCTCAGAATTTCCAAGGAAATCCTCAAATGCTCCTTATGATCTTCTTCCGTCTTGGAATATATCAATATATCGTCAATAAACACAATAACGAACTTGTCCAGGTATTGCTTGAACACTCTGTTCATAAGATCCAAAAATGCGGCTGGCGCGTTTGTCAAACCAAACGCCATTACCAAAAACTCGTAGTGCCCATATCTCGTTCGAAACGCTGTCTTGGGTATATCTTCCACTTTAATCTTTAATTGATGATACCCAGATCTTAAATTAATCTTGGAGAAACACGAAACTCCTTTTAACTGATCAAATAAGACATCGATTCACGGTAGAGGGTACTTATTCTTAATCGTCAACTTATTCAATTCACGATAATCAATGCACAACCTCATACTTCCATCCTTTTTCTAAACAAATAATACTGGTGCACCCCACTGGGATACACTCGGCCGAATTACTCCTTTATCCAACAATTCTTGCAACTGTGTTACCAATTCCTTCATCTCGACTGGCGCCATACGATAGGGAGCTTTCGATACTGGTTCCGTTCCAGGAGCCAAATCAATCGTAAACCCGATCTCTCTATCTGGAGATAGTCCAGGCAATTCATCAGGAAATACATCAGGAAAATCTCTTACTATTGGAATATCTTCAATCCTTACGGATTCTTTTTCCACGTCTTTAACATGAGCTAAATAAACTTCGCATCCTTGACGTAATAATCTTCTCGTCTCGATAGCTGTTAGAAACTTCTTTTCTTGTCTTTTCCCTTTGAATATCACTTCCTCGCCATCCTTGGTTCTTAACTTCACCTTCTTACTTTTATACTCTATCTGCGCCTCATGGTTTGACAACCAATCCATTCCTAGTATAACCTCAAATTCTCCTAACTTAAAGGGAATTAAGTCAGTAGAAAAGTGCCGACCTTCTATAATCACATCACAATCGGGACAAACCTTATTAACAATAACTTTCTCTTGATTTGCTACCTCTATAATCAAATTAGGTTCTAGAGGGTACGCAACACAATTTAACTTATCAAGAATACTTTCAGAAATAAAAGATTTAGTTGCTCCAGAATCCATCAATACTTTTACTTCTACTGAGTTAATAACGAGCATACCTGCCACCATGTCCACATCTTGCACCGCATCTTTCATTGTCATATTAAAGGTCCTAGCTCTGGGTTGAGCTGACGGTGCTGGGAGAGACGACAGTCCAACAATCCTAAGAGCATTGGCCTTCTGAACAGGCTCTTTGCAGTTTCTGGCCATATGGCCCACCTTTCCACATTTGAAACAATCCAAGTCAGGCTTCCTTGCTCCATTTGGGCACTCTGAAGAGTAATGCCCTTTCTGGTTGCACTTGAAACATGTCACGTCCAACTTATTACACCTTCCCGGGTGTCTCATCCCACAAACCTTGCATTCTTGAATCTGAGGTCTGTTATCCTTTCCCGGTTGTCCTGCTTTCTGGAAACGGTTCTTCTGGGCTCCGTTACTGGGTTTAAAATTCTGAAACTTTTGGTTCTGACCTTCACCATTCTTGCCAAACTTTCCTCTAAACTTTGAACTTCCTTGCTCTTTTTCTGAGCTTTCAAACTTCCTTTTCCTTCCTTCATTTTCTCTCTTCGCAACTTCACGCTCTCCTTCTACTATCACCGCCTTCTGTACCAAGGCAACATCTTGATCTCCAACAACGCCACTTGACTTCAATTCCATGGCTTAAGTCCCTGTTGGAACCTCTTAGCCTTCTTTGCCTCCGTATTTACATACTCAGGTACAAATCTAGACAGCTCCGAAAATTTCACTTCATACTCCGCTACCGACATATCTTCTTGTCTAAGGTCCAGAAATTTCATCTCCAACTGATCTTGCATATAACTTGGAAAATATTTCTCCAGAAACATTTCAGTGAACTTCTTCCATGATAAGTCCTTTCCTTCCAACAATGCCTTCGAAGATTCCCACCAGAAGCTCGCTTCATCTTTAAGGTAATAACTCACATACTGGGCTTTCTTGTCATCCATAACTTCTGCTAATTCCAACGCTTTTTCCATTTCTCTTAACCAAGGCTGTGCTTTAATCGGGTCTGGCAAACCTAAGAATTATGGGGGATGAACAGATTGAAATTGTTTGAAGTTTCCAACTTTAGGGGCCACATGTTGTTGCAAAAGCTGAGCAAGTCTGCTCATCATAGTGGTTTCTGAGTTTACTTCTGGGTCTTGGGGGGAATTTCTTCTTCTTGGTGATCTGGTAAGTTGACCATTTCTTACAAACCTGATTGAACAATTATTTAGCAATACGATAGTATGACATATATAACAACATTTTATTATGGAATCTCTTTTGCGGGTTTTAAGCTTTACCCAATTTTGCACATGCAATCATATTACTACATAATTCTCATATCAGTGTTTTTCTCATGGCACAGGATAGGGTATTACGAAATTTTAAACATGGTTGTATGAAAACATGGTATTCAGAACAGTTTATGCAAATCTTTAGGGTGCACGATAGAAAACAAGATATATAATAGATTTATCAAACAAAGGGGTACATAAATAAAATTCTGGTTATCACAAGTTCAGGAATAAGGTACAATAACAGGGTTAAACAGAGGAAAAACTGGAAAATATCCCCTATCTACCCCTAACTTCTAATAACTACTACAAAGTTCTGAAATATAATATAACAAATGAAAAAGGGATCCCGGCATCTGAGCAAGTATCCCAAAGCCTACCGGCGCTGAAAAACAACAACTACGGGCTCAACCAACAGTCCCGCCTAACAACTAATCATCCAGAATCTCTCTCAACACAACCAGCAAATGATCTTATGCAGCCTCCGGGCCTCAGCATCAGCATCACTAGTGAATGGTCCCTCATCTAATCTCCTCCGGGAAACTTGCTCCACCAACTGAATCCTAGCTCTCCACTCCTCCATCACTACTGAAGTCCTCTGCCTAGAGTCTCGAATCAACCTATCCACCAAAGCTCCCAACTCAGGAATACGGGAGTAAACAAAGTCTCGGTCCTGGGCTAACTTGCCACCAACACTGACAGGCACAATCTTAGGCATCTCAGACTCTGGCTCAGGGGCAGGGGTCTCTGAATCTGGCCTCAAGGGTGAAATCTGCATAGGGATCTCACTACTCTCAGAAGGATCCTCCTCTGGATCTGAACTAACATACACAGGCTCCTCTGGAGAGGGTGGAATGGGGTCCACTGGGGTACCGGTCAAACTAATCTCTGAATCTGAATCATTACCACTACTGGGATCCTGAGAGAAAACACAAAACAGAACCAAAAAATAACGTTAGGGTTAAATAAAGCTTCCATCTAACTCACACCCTAACTCTAGTTTCCACTTTAGCTAATACACACTTTTCCTTAGACTATACCTAATAGTCTAACTCAACTCTATATGAGTCGAACTCTCTCGCGATATATAAATATATACCTAAAATACCCCTTTTAATCCTTACTTGTCTCAGGGACTAGATCCTGTAGCTCTGATACCAACTTGTGACGCCCTCAATCTCGGGGTTAGGAAATGAGGACCCACACACCTATAATCTACTAATTAAATAAGCATAAACCCCGATTAGCTACTAACAGGATCAAACAGGATAAAGTATGAGACAAGATTACAACTACCAATCATAAAATATAACTTACAACCCCAGAATAAAATCAAATATACATAGTCGATCCCGGCTTGGAACCGACAGATAACCCATTGTATCTTTACAACTCTCTGGCTAAGCGCTTGCTCACTCAAAAACTTTACTACCTGCTCTGGCAACCAGAAGCCCTCAACACGATAGGGACCACCAGGTACGCTCTTACGAGCAGTGCGCCTAAGCCTGGCCATCTTCTTGCTTAACTGCCATGGTTAGATTAAAACAAAACATATGAGTATAAAACTCAGCAAGTAACTATTAAAGCATTTCTACGATATAAAATCCACAATGTTCTTTACTGATCTCAGGGCATTCTACTTTATCAATTCTAGGTGGCAGATTTCTATCTTTTAGGTTATGAAAAAGGGGTTATGAAGAAGATTTTTGGGCTTTTAGGGAACAATAATCAAGGTAGGGTGAAAGCCGACATTCATCATAAATCATTAACAGGATCACAAATGATCTTTCGAATGGAAAGCGACAATCTTTTCATTATAAGGATTCAATTATATGATCAACAGAATAAAAAAAATCAGGGTTCACAAGCTTTAAGCTTCACAATATCACAATCAACTCTTTTCAAAGCAATATAAACCATTTTCATTTTCAAAGAATCAATTACTGAGTAGGAAGTTTCAATTCCTTTTTAAAATCAATATGGAACCCTTGATTGGACCACTTTATCTTTCATTTTATAATAATACGGGTAATCAGCCCGTACCGACCTCTATCCGGTCTTTAAGGTACCAATGCATAATTTCAGCCTTAAACTGGACTAGCCCCGCTAGCCTCTTACTATGACTGGACTAGTCCCACTAGCCTCTTACGTCCCAATCCAATCCATCAGAAATTCGTTTGGAAAACCTTGAGTTGGAAAAAGTAGGTTTTCTAAATTCATTTTATCATTACCAAGAATATGAAATCATTCGGACTCTTTCAAGTCGAAACTCATTCTTAAATTCAATTTCAAGAAGCCAAAGTTAAGGAAATGAATCAAGGATATGCAAGGCTCAATTTTAAGGATCTTGAATCAATGATAACAAGGTACTCAAGTTGGGAAAATCAAAACCGTTTCAAGGATCAATAGGGAATAGGGTAAACAAGGAATGAAACATCATTACAAGGGGTTCGTAAAGGTACTTATAGGGTTTATAACAGTTCATGGTATAACAAACAATTATAATAGGGAAAATGGGTTACCAAAGGGTTGAATCAATAAGCTTATCAATAACAATTTCACAAGATCAAAGACAGGGTATCTCAAATCAATAACAGGGGTTCATTACTTTAACAGTTCAATACTTTACATGGCATGAACATGATCCTCTCTATAACCATTTACACAAGCAATTAGAGTTACTTGCCTGAATTCGCTTTCCTGTTTCAAGAAGGTTGAACTATTGCCACCTAGTATACCTTTCCTTTCCTAGCCTGAATGCCCTCACGTTCCGAATATATAATCAACACCAAAACCTTAATTAGTTTCTCAACTCTCGTTCCCGGAACGTTCACTCAATACGATAGCTCGATTATACACTTGACTCGAACTATACGAGTATAGCTTATATACACACATGCACATAGCACATAACATATTCTTTTCTCATAGCCTTTATATCTTTATATACTCAATAATCAACTTATACTCGCTTAACCTTGACTATTCTTCAAATCAAACATTTATAACTCATACGAGTACACGATTTCATTCACAGCTAAATGTTTACGACCATAGCTATCACTTATAGCTTTAAAAATCTATCAACTAAGTTCCCTTTTTCTTTTATTCCATAATTCGAACCACATAATACAATCAATAAACAAACCCAAAGATATTCGGCCTTATCATTTAACACAACAAGAATCAAACATGCAAAGCTCTTAATTGACATGCATCAAGTATATCATCCTAAACTAGTTCAATTTCATTCTTACAACTCATTTAAACTCATTACTTAAACGTAATCATGGATGATCACTCATTTTAACACTTAATACAACTTAATTTCTTAAAAATCAAGTAGAGACACTCGAAATTTCCAAGAATCAAAACATGCATGCATCACTTTGGACCTCTAACCATAACTCATTCTAATTACTCTACAATTTATAAAAACAATTATCAATAAATCATTCACACCAACAAAAATCAACATGATCTTCCCAAAAATTAACAGTCATTCGACCTCTTTTTCTTTTATCAAAGAAACCTCACATGCAAACTTAATTTCAAATCCTTGCATCTTTAATCACCCAAATCTTTTAAAATTATACTAGAATAACATCCATAACTAACAAAAATCAACTCATTAACTTTTGAACTACAATTCCATTCGGCTTTTCATCAAAATACCACATGCAAACACAGAAAATTTGATTTAAAGATACTAGAGCTCAGTTTTAACATCATTACTCACCACCGGTTCACCGGAGTTCATCACCAGTGACGGTGGCTTCATGGTGGTGCCCCCATTCGGGGGTTTCCAACCTTCAACTACCAATTTACACAAGTAAATACACTTACACAAGTAAATACACACATGCAAACACATATCTTCACTCTAAATCATTTAAGAATCAAAACCCTTTTTGTTTTCATGAAAACCGAATCAAACCACCAAATTCAACTTTGGATTTTTCTCAAAAACCTTGAAGATAACATGCATGTATATATATGTATAGATAAAGCAAAATCTCACACAATCATGGTCTTATATTCGAAAGAGGATGAAGAACAAGAGAGAGATTGAAGAGAGAGAGTACCGAGAGAGAGAGAGAGAGAGAGAGAGAGAGAGAGAGAGAGAGAAGTCCCGAGAGGGAGAAAGAAAATGAGAGAAAAAAGAAAGAGAAGAGGGGTGCTCGGGTGAGAAAAGAAAGAAATAGGGGGTGGGTTGGGGTTATATATTACCAAGGAAGGGTAGTATAGTAATTAGGCTATTCTATTTCCAATTCACTCTTTATTCTAAAAGAAAACGAATTCGATTTGCAAATATCTCTCTCGGAAAAGATGAATTTGATACGAATGAAAATTTTAAAACGTGAATCTCGAAATTAGCTTTCCAACCATTACTCATAATAAACTTTTGAGCGTACGGTTGATTTTATATGATTTTTACAAGTTTGTGCTAATGATAACATTTATCACATAAAAATCAATTTAAAATGCAACTATCACAAAATAAATCCGTCTATCATTTTTAGAAAGTTTCTAGGACTATTTCGAAGATAACAATAAAAATCTCATGCCTTTACCTTACTCAAAGAATTTTATAAAAATGTGCGAAGGTTAAATAAACCTTATTTAAATCAAATAATTCTCTTAAATCCTTGAAAATGTCAACAGATCACGTAATCACGCATACAGACATGCAAGCACATATATTGACAAATCACAACTCATGTTTGATCATAAAAATTTCCCTTTTTATCATTACTCCTCTTTTCGTGTATCGGTCGCGTTCTGCCTGACGGTCCGACGCTCAGCGTTTCAATTACGCTTTACAATATCATTATTGACCGACACGTCACTAGAACGCAATACTTCACTTAAGCATTCATTTCACATAATAACACATATTTCACATTTTATATACTTTAATCCCTTTTAGGACGGGTTCCGTTCTACTCGACGGCCCGACAACACAACTTAACTCCTAAGCTGACTCTTTAAATTGGAACGCGTCTATCTATGCTCCCAGATAATAATATACAATAAAGACAATTAATCATCACTTAATCACATATTTTATAATCACTTCACATAAATCATACTTTATTGACTTAATTACGTCGAAAAATTCTCAGTCGTCACAGGTACCTTAGTCGAATTACAATCCAACATCCCTGCTTTGTTCAGAACCTTTCTCGCATGACCTGACTGCTTCAGTTGAATGCAACCTTCACTTTGCACAACCTCTAAATCCCATGTAATATGTTAGCTTTCCCAAATCTGTCATGTCAAACTTTGTTGCCATCTGTTTCTTGAACTCTCTAATTGCGGCAATACTCGATCCGGTAATAAGTAGGTTGTCTACATAAATCGCGATAATCAACACGTCCTTTCCAGAATTTCTTGTATACACGGCTTGTTCATAAGCACACCTCACAAAACCAATTTCTTTTAGACATTCATTCAATTTCGAGTACCAAGCTCTCGGTGCTTGTTGGATTCCATACTACGCCTTTAACAACCTATAAAACATATGTTCTTTGCCTTTTTTTCGAATCCTTCTGGATGCCTCACATACACTTCCTCTTTTATTTCACCGTTCAAGAACGCCGTCTTTATATCAAGATGATGAACTTCCCATTTTTCCTTTGCTGCAAGTGCTAAGAGTAGACGAATTGTTTCAATCCGAGTGACTGGTGCGAATACTTCATCATAATCTATGCCTTGTTTCTGCACATATCCCTTAGCTACGATTCTGCCTTATGTTTAATGACATTCCCATATGCATCTCTTTTAAGTTTAAAAATTCACTTCAAGTCAATTGGCTTTCGACCTTGAGGTAGCTCCGTTAGTTCCCATGTCGCATTTTTCTCCACAACATCCATCTCAATGTGCATCGCCTTCTTCCATCCACTCCCTTTCGCTGCTTGTGCATAATTTATTGGCTCATCAATTCCCATCAAATACAGTTCTTCGTCTTCGAGCTCAATCTGCTCTGTATTTGCATATACCTCAGTAAGAGACCTGAACTTTCTGGGCTCATCCTCTGATTCAGAACTCGACGAAGAGTTAAATTCGTTGGCCTCATCCTTAAACTCTGAACTTGACAGCGAGTTAGTAGTGTTTGGCGTTTCACCCCCTGAATTCTCACTGTGATTTTCGCCTTCAATTTTACTATATGTAGGTACAGTAAACGAACCATTCTGAGCTTGACTTGCATCTATTCTTTCATCCCAACACCATGATTTTCGTTCCTAAAAAATGGCATCACGGCTCACACAAATTTTATTTGTCTTGGGATCATACATTCGGTAAGCTTTAGCACCTGGTTCTTTGCCAAGGTAAACAAACACCTTGCTTCTATTGTCGAGTTTCCTTAAATTTACTGAAGGTAGCTTCATATAATCTAGGCACCCAAAAAACTCGTAAATGTTCCACATGTGGCTTTTTCCCGGACCAGGCTTCATAAGGCGTGATCCCTGACATCGCCCGGGTAGGTAATCTGTTGATTAAATAAGTAGCATGCCGAACCGCTTCCCCCCAAAAATAGTTTGGCATCTTAGTTTCTTTCAAAAGACTTCGAGACATTTCAACCAGAGTTCTGTTACGCCTTTTGACACCCCATTCTGCCGAGGTGAGTACGGGGCTGAGAAATGTCGCACAATGCCAGCTTCATTACAATATTGGGTAAATTCCCTGGACGTAAACTCTCCTCCGTTGTCCGTCCTGAATGTTAAAATTTTCTTTTCTGGGTCTTTTTCAACTAGGGCTCGATAGCTCTTGAATGCACTAAATGCTTCACTTTTGTCCTTCAAAAGGTAAGTCCACATAACACGAGTGTAATCATCAATTAACACGAGGATATATCTATTACCTGCAGGAGTGCTAGGTGTCAATGGGCCACAAAGATCTCCGTGGACTAGTTCAAGAGCTTTTGTTGCAGAAAAATTTGCTTGGCGAGGAAATGGTTGCCTGGGCTGCTTGGACATCAGACACCCACCACATACTTCATCAGGTGGATTTATCTCTAGCATTCCTTGAACCATTTTGGTTGTGGACATCAACTTCATCGGTCTATAGTTAACGTGGCTCAATCGGGAGTGCCACAGTTTACTCTCAGTTTCGCAGCTAGCCATCAAGCACTCTGATTCACCACTGTATATAATCAGTTTATACAATCTGTTCGTCGAACGCTTCACTTTCATAAGAAGTTCTCCTTTTTCATCACGTACCCACAGATTCTCACCTTTGAGAACAATTTTGTAACCACTTTCAGAGAGTTGCCCGAGGCTAATTATATTGCTTCGGAGTGATGGAATATAGTACACCTCATTGAGTGTCCTAGTTTCCCCATTTTTGCAATTCAATATAATTGATCCCTTTCCCTTTATCTGTACCATTGAGCCATCTCCAAACTTAACTTGACCTGTCACGTTCTCATCGAGCTTGTCAAACTTCGAATATTGTCCATTCATATGATTACTGGCTCCGTTATCCAAATACCAGAGGTTTGATTCCAACTGTTTTTCTTCACCATCTTGTCTCAGCTTTGGCATGACCTGTGTCTCGTTGATTAGCATATTCACTTTTTCAATCATTTCTTGTTTCAACATAAGCAACGCTGGTTCGTCATCTGAGATCTGCGCGATATGAACTTCCTCCTTTGCTTCTTTGTTACGTTTTGGTTTCCTGCATTCTGCAGCGTAATGTCCATACGCACTGCAGTTAAAGCATCGAACTTTACTCTTGTCTCGCACAACACGGCTGATCTCTTTGCCTCGATACCCCGGAGTTGCAGCTTCACTTGCTCCTTTGTATGAGCGCCTCTGCCACTCTTCTTTTGTAAGCAGGAGCTTGCTCTCCTCCTTCTCTTTCTCGAGCCACTGCTCCCTAGTGAGGAGTAACTGGTGTCCTCCTGCATCATTCTGTCATTTGAGTCTCTCTTCGTGTGTCTTGTGTGAACCCACCGTTTCCTCGATTGTCATAGTTTCCAGGTTACCAAACTGTTCGATGGTAGATGCTATTTGTAGGAATTTTGAAGGGACAGCACAGAGCATCTTCTTTACTACATAGCTTTCAGCAACTTCTTCCCCCAACGCTCGTATATTAGTAACTAACCCATTCAATTTCATGCTAAAGTCGTCGATTGTTTCGTTGTCTTTCATGGTCATGGCTTCAAATTCAGCCCTGAGTGTTTGTGCCTTGGCTGTCTTCACTCTTTCAGCTCCTTGACACAGGACCTTTATGGTCTCCCAAGCTTCCTTAGCTGTTCCCTTGTCTACAAGAGAAAGGAGCACATCCTCGGGTATTCCCTGGTAGATTGCTGCCAGTGCAATATTATCTATCTTCTCATCGACCATTGTCGTCTTTGGATCCTTCGGTGACACGGCATCCCAAACTCCATAAGCCTGCATATAGACCTTCATCTTCATGGCCCATGCAGTGTAATTGCCTCGAGTCAACATATGATAATTCAAATTGATCGTACTCTCTTTGGCTTTCCCTGTCTCCGTCGTTTGCACCTTTGACATGTACTTAGGCATCAACTGAATGACCTAAGCTCTGATACCAGATTGTTGGTGCTAAATCAGATCACGTACAATATTTATATAATATGTATATGAATGTAAAACTGGAGAGAACAAAACTATTTAGCCAAAAGTACTCGATGTTTATTATGGATTCAAACTGAGATTCTAATACAGAAAGAAAGAGAACATGTCCTACAAAGTAGGAACTAAACCAACTAACCTCCTAAAAACATTCACCTACTAACGTTATTCTCCAATACTCCTATTATGACACTAAGCACCTGACGACAACGACCAACTCTTAGCATCAGATACAGACATCAGCTAACAAACAAAGCAACAACAAAATAAAATATATAAACTAACTCGAGTTTAGATTAAATACCCACACAAGTAATGGTTCTGTCAGAGTGCAAGAAAGCAATTTGCTTCAGAGCAACCACAAAACAAAAATATAGATTGTCTTCTAAATATATTACAATGTAGCTCCTACAACTGGATGCATGATTTATGTATAAAATCGACATCACATGAAACTAATTGTACAGATAGAGGTGTCCAAGAATGTATTGCACTAGTGCCTACTATTTAAGGGCAGAGAAAATCTGTTTGTACAGAAGAAAGGAAGAATGGTGGTGGACTGACTGATTATTTGTATCTTCTTTTAGCTTCTCCATAAGCAACCACTCCCATAACAGTCATTGAATAACCAGCTATTCCTTGAAAGGTGACAGGATTTCGGAACAGCAGTATAGAGATAACAACAGCTACAGCACCTTTTGCATTGCCCAATACCTGACAGCTCCCAAAATTCAGCCGAGATGGATATAAATGAGAAAGTTGCATGCAAGCTTAATACAGTGGCCACACAATGTGATTGAATTGCTAGTGTCTGTGATAAAATGAGAGGGATAGAGAGAGACCATGAGCAGAAGACATGGAGGAATATATACCTGGAGTGTTAGAGCACTTGTATGCTTGGTCACCAAGAAGTTGGTTAAGTTGGCTGAATAAGCCATTACTGAATTCAGTAAAAGAAGTAGCCACATAAATGTGTGCTTTATTCCAAGTGTTATTGTGACATCTACCACATCTGGCTCCATGATAAGTGCTGCAGGCAACAAAACTAAAACAGCAATCGGGGCCATATAAAGCATCAAGTTCATGGAGTTCAACTTTTCCCTGAAATTATTATGAAAAGAAAACAGGTTCATCACCACTGTAAGATGCACAGACAGTTAATGTGAACTTATAATGAGAGAATTCTAAGGAGATTGACTGTCAAATGATACATGAAAAATTTCTTCTGAGCTTCCTCATACATATTTCTATTTTTTTTAATTAGTCATTCGAAAGAAAGTCCTATGCACAAGGCACTCACATTCATAGTCGGTAAGTGTAGTTATCCTATAATAACAAATACTGCAGATTTTTATTTGCAATGAACACACAAATTGTAGGGGTTAGGCTGCGATTGCCAGGACCTCTCACAATGTTTGCTGATGCAGAAACTTTATGGTATCGGGAACTACCTTTATACAAGTTTGTATTAAAAGATATGCATGTGCGGATGGCAATATCATACTCAGAAGCATAAGAAATTAGTTACCCTTCTGAAGAAAGTAGAATTCCCTGAAGAACGGACTTAAAGGCCCTGGCAGCAGTTGCACTAATGCACATAATGAATCCATACAAGTGAAAGCTCGGCTCACCCTGCAACCAATCGAAACATTAAAATAAGTCATCGGTTCATCAAAACTAGAGACTACAGGCTGTCAAAAGACAACAGAAGATTAAATACATGACCATTTAATAGATGTGCAACTTTTGAGTATCCATCATTCATAAATTAAGGTCAGCACAAGCTGCAGATGTGATTATTATGCGCGAGCCCACAAATATTTACAAAATCTAGACGAATCAAATTAAAATCAGACAAATAATCTTGAATCCAAGAAAAACCTACCCCGCTTGCAATCACAACACCAGCAACAACAGGTACAAGAGCAACATAAGTAACCCAAGCTTCCCTCTTGAAGGTCATGAAATAAGCAAACACTGCTGTAAAAAAAGGTGTGGTGGCACCAACAGCCTGATTAAACGATACAGGGAGATACCTAAGAGATATGTTCCCACCTACAACAGAGGCACAAAAAACAACGCTCAAAGTAGCGATTCTTATAAACTGTGACTTAGACCTGATCCTCTGAAACGGAACGATTTTCAAGAACACGATGGACAGGTAACTTAAGACAGCACAAGCTGTCATGTGACACATTGTCAAGAATATCGGAAATCTAAAACCATAATTCGACAACAAAAATTTGTTCAGAAGAAGAACACCAATATTCGATGAGTACCATAACACAATTAAGGATGATATGAAAAGTGCTTGTTTCTTTGCTGCAACTGCTGCAGTTGGTGCCATTTATGTTTATTAAATTTGCAGGATTGTGATGAATATGTGAAGGTAAGTTTCATTGGAGATTTAATGGAGACATGGGTTTTCTTTAATTATATGTTTTGTTATATGGGGTAATAGAAGTTATGATGAACTCAAGTTTTGTTGGATTAATGTGTGGCCTTAATGCATGAATGTAAGAATGGTTGTCCGATCCATACGTGTGTTGTGCTTACCTAAATAGTAAAGATTTACTGGTAAGTTTGATTATAGTCCTGTTTAATTACATTTTGATGTAACAGTAAACTACTATTAAGTATAGTATTAATTACTCAAATCAAAATTGTGTAATTTTGTTTTACATTAAATTATCACCAAAGCACTTTCTTTTTCCTCACAATATTGTATTTTGTAAAATATCTGATTCCCCTTTCATGTTATCAATTCTTTTCTTCTGAAACTTGTGCATTAATTTTTGGCCCCCATATATGACCTTTTTTTTTTCTTTTTAATAGTTTGGCAAACCATTGATATCAATTGCAAAACTGTTACTAAAACTTTCAGGCACAAATTAAATACTACACAAGATCCATTTGTACTCAAAACCATGTATGCTACTAAAAATGTCTGTGTACCAACTGCACAAATTTCTCCTCCCACACACCCAACCATAACTGTAATTTTGATAAAGATGTTTCTAAAAGGTTCAAAGCCATATATATTTTAGTTATTGCAGAAAATTCATTTATTGCAATACCTATATATGTATAATATAACCTATATATGTATAATATTACTCATTGCTCCATGCTGAATGATTTGAACTGGTTGATTTTTTCAGTTGTTCTTTGCAGTGATGGTGTTGTTCTCAGCCTGCCCAAGAAGTGATGGCCTGTAGAATGCATGGCTTTGAGCAATCTCAATGCGGTCACGGGGATCATTCAGTGTTTCATCTCTCAGTGCTTGAAGAATACCACAAGGCCGTTGTTCTCTGATAGCATGATAAAATAGATAATTAGATAAATCCTGGTATGTACTTGGACAATGAGTACAAATATAAAAAATGAAGAAGCTCCACCTCTTTATAAGAATTTTATACAGTGTCTTTAAGATGGGGCATAGCTCAACTGGAGCAACAGGCTTGTTTTCTTCAGGATGCTGTACGCTTAAACTGAACTGACTCAGAAGTTCATAGAATGCGCCTACTGCTGATACTCCCTAGAAAAATAATAATAACACCACAGAGTTATATGCAAATGAGCCTTTTGCAACTTACAGAACACTCTGCATATTTTCCATAAAACATCTCAAAGATGTTAAAGATGATACCACATGAATTTTGCGAAATAAGGCCAAATATCTAATGCATTTAATTTTTGTTTTTGCATAATATCGCAAGCAAGTTCATAGGAAAATTTCCTACTTTCAGATGCATTCGTGTAAAATTGCAATAACAAAAGCTTTGTCCTGCCTTATGTGTACATATATCACTTATGGTGCTTTGAGTATCTGACTGGCAACCACATCGTGCAAATTATTGTTCAACCGGAGTGGTCCTGGAATTCTGTGACATCTCTATTGCTGGAATTGAGCTATCTACCTAGGATAATAACTGTGGAAACTCTCAAGTGGAGGGGTATGTGATCCTCTTATGATTCTAGATGTTGGCCATAAGTTCTCAACGGAACTACTAAAAAAATAATACTACTCATAGAGCTTTAAATGCTTCGGAAAATTGCATAGCACAAATTTTGAATTAAATAAGTACTGTAATCTGTTAGTACCTGAATCATCCCCTTCCCGGTGATGCTATCTCCCATATCAAGACTCAGTTCCCCTTTAGCTATCATCTGCCCGTACCATGCATTACGACCTTTAAGCAATGTCACATAAGTATCAGCAAGCAAAGGGCCAGCAAGCTTCTCGGGCTCTTCTGTCAACAAATGAGTGATAAAAATCATCTCTGATGTACAGTGAGCAAAATATACCGATTTACTGGTAGCACTTTCATTTGTCAGAGCTGCCACCATTCCTGAAAAAAAAAGACCAACTGTAAGACTTATGTTTGAGGTAAGATTGTCATGTCCGATTAGTTTTCTAATGGTTAAATTTTTGTAGTCAATAAGATTTTAATAAACGTTATGGTGCAAGGTGTGGAAGTAGAATACCAAAGCTTGACTCAATTTTTAGTCGATGATATTTCCCTAGATGTGATGATGCAATGTGTAGAATACAAAAGCTTAAAAGTTAATTTACATGCATATCTTTTTTGCCAATTTAATTCAATGAATTTAAACTGGGTATTCTATTTTAACTTACCAGCTCCAATTGCATAAACATTCTTCAAGCCTCCCATAACTTCATGAGTGACAAGGTCGCTGTTGTCCCATACAATGAAATGTGGCTGCCTTAAAAACATTGCAACTGCTTTTCTCCACTTTCCAGCACCACAAATTCGAGCATTAGCATACTCCTTGTTATAAATTTCTGAAGCAATATTTGGTCCACCGAGATAAAGAATGTTCTCTAATGGTACTCCAGCTGGCAAAAAAAACATTTTTTAGCGAAATAAGTTGATCTCATAATAATACAGAAAGAGGAGGGGGGGGGGGATGAACATTAGGTTCTTAAACCATAGGCTTATATACAGATAGCACCAAATATTAATTGCCTTAAAAAAGATAGTCACACTTGACCAAATCAGACGAAGTTAATATGTAATTGCAGTTCATAATAATGTCTTTATGCAAAGTATAAACGAAGATTGCTAAGAATTAGGCTTCAGTCATATAGGATGGAAGAATGATCTTAATGTGTGAGTCACAATGTGCTTGACATGATTTTAAATTAGACAACACGATTGCTATGCAATTTGTGGCAATATCATTTAAACTACACCGGAGGTGCAAGAAAGTATTGACTGCTGAACAAAATAAAGCATGTTTCTTAAATAAAATGCTTCCAGAGGAGATTAGGAAGAACTTTCAGAGTGCTGTATTAAGTAATGAGAACCAAAGACAGCCCATGAGGATTCACCACATCAGCCTCTTTGTAATGAGAATCATTTTTTTTTCTAATACCAAATAAACAATTGAGATTTTTAGAACAAATTTCTAAATGCTTCAAGTACACATCTCTTTACTGTAATTGAAAGCAACACAAAACTTCCGGGACCTAAATGAGTGTCAGTGTTTCTGGATCTTGAAAACAGAAAATCTATGTAGATGGCATAAAAAACTGGAAAAGAAGACCCAAGTAATTGAAGGAAGAAAAAAACTTACTTGCCCAATGAATCATTTGTGTGGGGGTAATTATATGTGGAACAGGGTCCAGTGCGGCCTCAATACCCTTTGACAAGGAGATGATAACAGGTGCGCTGATCCTTTCTTTCCAGTACTTGCTTATCTCTTCAAAAATCTCACGTGTTTCAGTCGAAGGCAAGCCGTTCACCACAATGTCAGCATCCCAAACTGCCTCCTGCAAGTTAGTCACAACTTTTAAAGGACAGAGCGGTGTATCAATCATGTTCATGCAGAATCCGTCCTTCAAGATTTCATCTGCATACAGTGTCCGATCACCCAATCTTGCTTCCACATACTTCAAATATGCACAACGCCTAATCAACCTCCTCAACACATCCTCCCTCGAATTGATAACTTCAAACAAATGTTCTGCTGTAGCTCTATCAACAGCTCTTCCAGGCCTTCTCCATAACCTGATTTGTACCTTATCCCGGAATTGCCCATAACTATCTTGCAGCAAAGCTGCAAAGACACTTCCCCATGCACCTGCTCCAACACCAACAATTTTCAACAAGTCTCCATCAGCCTTGCCTAGAACTCGTCGGAATTCATCAAGCTTGTCTTCCAAACCATTGTAGCTATTAATACTCCCGTTCGAGTACGAATTGCGAGTCATCACCTCAATACTACCCACCATCTTCAATCTCCAATACCAAATAATCCAAACTAGTCTAACTTTGAAGCCTGTAAAGAAATGTTTACAAAAACTCTATTATTCAAGGTACAAGTAAATAGATGCTACAATGTCACTCTTACTTCAAGAGGATTACACAATCAAAACAACAAACCTGTTCAGTCTTTATCCAAATAAGTCACCTAAACCTATCTACTCTCCCTCTACCACAATGCAAATTTGCCCTATGACAGGTTGGTTTTGACACAAACTGATCACCTATGATATATTTGCAGCCCAACTCTAAAAAAGCACAATTTTTCCTCAATTACACCAGAATTCAACACAAACTCAACTTATTATATTAAGCATATATACTGTTGTACTCTTAACCAAAAATAACACATTTTCCCACTTCCCAGATCATCACTAATGGATGGCTAATATATATGCCAATTTCTATCCTTTTCTAGTAGAATGTCCACCTAAAGTAGAGCTAATCCTTTTATTACTAAATCCAAAATTAGTGCAATTATATAATACTGCAACAATTTGTTTATTATTGACTTCAATCAATAGTACAAACCACACAAAAAAAATAATACTATATTAAATTGCAATATGTCATAGTAATCTCAGCCAAAGTTTGTTCATCTACCAAAGAAAAAGATAAAAATCAACATACCTTAGCGCGTGGGAAATCACAAAGCTTTGACATGAAACTACTAACTAGTAACTTTAAACCACCTTAGAACCTCACCAAAATTTTCAAGAACTGAATATCAATATATGTACTGCATGCAGTGTATTGTACAACAACAAAAAATGGATGATCCCAACTTACAGGTCACAAGAGAATGATGAAATTTGACTTGGCCAAAAAAATGATGAAATATGTGATAAAATAGCATGTACAAACGTGTGTATATATATATGTGTGAATTGTGTATGTCAAAAAAAAGGAGAGGGGGGGCATTGATGGGTGCAGTTGAAGCTGGGGGATGGTGCAATAACATTAATTTTGATATTCCTGCCAACTTCCCCAACGGTCATTTAATTGGATAGGAGTTGCACTTAATTTTCCCACCACATCAAATATATTAGGATCACAAATTTATTTTTTCTTGCACGCATTTTAAGATATATATATATACTTTAATGAATACAAATTTTGAAGTAACATATTTTTGAGGGTATCTCAAATGCTAAAAAATAGGTAATTATAGAGATTGTCTTAAAAAATATATTTAAGACATTTTTATTAGATAAAGCTATAATACGCTAATATCTTTATTTTGGCAATATTTGTTTAACCTTAAAAGGCCAAAATGTAATTACTGTATTAAAATAAAATGTTTTATTTATTATAACTTGAAAATAATGTTACCATGATATTTTAACATTTAATCAATCAATACAATGAACTCCAAAAAAGCTTTTTGGTTATCGGTATTTTATAATATTTAGCCAATTATTTTAGTCAAAAAATATTGAAAATGCTCTTATAATTTTTTTACTTCATTATAAGATGAAAAATACACGTGATATCAGATTGATTCTCAAAATATTTATATTTTCTTTTGCAAAATGAATATGTACCCTTACATTCACACCAATACACACCAATAATATTAATTAATTTATTATATATTATCACATCATTTTATAAAAAAATTTACACTTTTTCTTAGCTTTAACAATACTCTTATAAGATAGTGAGAACAAAAATCAATTAACTACTTCCTCTTTCCCTCCCATTTGTTTACACTTACCTTTTTGTGATGTACCTTCCAATTATTTACATTTCAAAATTTTTCAAAAATAGTAAAATTTTTATAATTTTTAAAATAGCTACATCCACTACTTTCCTCCACTATATCCACTTTATACATATAATATTAATCGGTCTCACTATTTTACTCATTTTTTTTAACTTTTCTTCACTATTTTATCATTTTTTTTAAACTCCGCTCCCCACCAAAATGTATTTGGGAGGGAGTACTTATTAAGACTTGAGAGTTGTAATTTACGGTAACACTTGCGGTTTGAGGGTGATTTTATATAGTAGTCTGTTCTGTGTAAACGTGTCTTATTATAGAAGTGAGCAGCAAAAATTTTCTTTTCCAGTTATGGAATTAGGTAGAATTTATTATGGTGTATAATAATTTATATAATCCAAATCTTATTAGGTCAAACGCGGTGTTAAATCCATTTTGCGAACACGGTTTGAGTTGCTGAACTTCTTGGAGTATAAAATTCGTGATAAGATGACCATGTACAAATAAAAATAATCTCGATTATTACCAATGTTTAATACATGTAATATGCATAATTTTTGCGTGAACTTATGTGAAATTCTTGATAAATTATATATTTTACACAAATAATTCAAAGTTTTTTGTCGGAATTCAAAGTACTATTTTTAAGCAGGATAAAAGTCGGAAAGAAATGAAATATCACCCATTTTAAAAAAATTGTATATTTCCAACCATTGTCAATTTAATATATATTTCGCTAAATCATTACATAATTAAAAAACGTACTCCATCCGTCCTACTTAATTCGTCACTTTAACCAAATTTTGGTCAAATTGACTAATTCTGTAATGAAAATTATTTATATCTGTTATACCCAAAATTTGGCATTGGATCAATGCGGGTCAAACACGGGTTGATTAGAGTCAAACTCGGCGTTGCGTTGCAAAAGAGGTGACGCGCCCAAGTCTGTAGGACGCGTCCACTTTGGTGGAAGTATTTACCGAAGTGGTCCTTTGACAAGGAAGATAGAAGGCGCGCCCATGAACGTAGGACGCACCCACATTTTGTGGAATGTTTATTAATGATAATTTTGTGATAAGGAGGTTTGAAAGCACCTATCTGGTGTAGGATGCGTCCACCGTGATGAAGGTATCTAGCAATTGTGGTCTTTTAACAATGAAGGTTGGAGTACGTGTCCAGAGGCTTGGGACACGTCCTATCCCTATGGAATGTTGTGAGAAGTAGTTGTTGGAAAAAACAATACAGGTTTCATGAAGGTCAGGACGCGCCCAATGTCTTAGGACACGTCCTCTGTGTGGTAAATGCATTCTCAAAGATGAGCTCTGGACAAAACATGCATGGAAATGAGCAATGGAGAGTTATTTTTACTAACGTATTTGTTGCAGGTACTCTTTGAAGAATTCCCTCCTTGAGACGGTCAAGGAGGGGGATGTCCGTGAAAAGCTAGAAGGCCTCCAGGGTATGCCTGATGATTAAAGGCCTCCTCCTGTATTCAACGAGTGTCCTCGTTGGGGATGCGGGGTTAACTTTGGTGTGTGCTTTGGGAACTCTGTTCTTGTATTCAACGGGTGTCCTCGTTGGAGAACTTTGGAGTCATCCTGCACTTTGCACCCAAGAGTTTGGGATCACCTGTCCTTCTATCTGGTGGGTTATCCTCATTCGGGGGATAGGGACGCGAATGCCATTTGGGGTGAACTGTGGCTATACCTGCGTTCGTAATTCAAGGGAGATAGCTGTAGCGGAATGTTATCCTTGCGCAAGGAGATGCTTTATCCGTGAAGTCCTGCGATTACAAACAAGTCTTGGGCCTTCGCGGTTGGGCCTCATAGTTGGACATTCCTAAAGCTAGCGGAAGATGGATTCTGGACCGGGCCTAGGAATAAGAAGTCTAAGCCCATTAGATTTATTGTTCCCCAAGAACTACGTGGGCTTGATTCCCTATAAATAGGGATACGTAGGCAAATTGTAAGGGGTGGGAAGCGAGATCCATAAGGAGCCACCACCAACCCTAAGCAATCTCAGCCCCCAATTCATCGCAACAACCACACTCCGCTCACTTTTCAGCGAAAAACCACCATCGTATATCTTGATTCTGGCGACGAACCTCAAACTTTGTTGATACCAAATTCCTCCGTCAACATATTGGCGCTAGAAGGAGGGGTGCTGATCAAGATCATAATCTCAGGAGGAAGAGATGTCTCGTCACGATGAAGGTTCTTTGACGCAAGAATTGAAGGATAGCCACGGAGGAGTTGCATACAATGACCATGAAGAAGATCTGTGAATAACTGTTTTCGGCGCACTACACCATAGATGGCCTACAACAACACCCAAAAAATGTTACAACATGCCAAAAAAATGTTACCATAGCCACCCAAAATACCTAAGGTAACATAAAATTTAAGTTGTTTTTTTTCGAGTTACCTTTGGCCCCTAAGGTAACATTTCCTTTGCCCTGGTGCAACATGGACTTTTGTGTTACAATAGACATCAAAGGTAACATCAATATATGTCTATAGTATCATACTATGTATGTTACCTTTGTACTTGGAATTTACAAAAAAAAAGACGGGGCCCACTTGTGGGGCCCATATTGGGGCCCACGGGAGGGTCCCATTTTTTATAATGATTTGTATTATATTAATTTGATAGGATTTATTTGTAAATTGAACATATATACCATTAACATGTTTTTCATACGTAAAAAGCAATAGTACATGAAATTCTGTTATTCGAAATCGAACAATCCCAAAATATCATTACATACCACAAAATGTATTACATTCAAACCAACTCAAACATTCAAACCATCACATGTCTAAAACTACGACAACAACAATTATTTTAACTAAACAAAATAGTTCAGGTTCTTTACTAAACATTAGAAAAAAAGATAAACTTAATAAAATAGTAACACTAGAAACTCTACACATTCTCCTCGACTTCAGAAGGAAGTGTTTGGTCCACTTTTATTTAAGTGTCCTCCTTTACCGGCATGTCCCTAACTGCAAGATACCCCAAAGATAACAATGCAGCATTTTTAGTACATATTATATGCACATCAGATTTGAATTAACATTAGGCCTATTGTGATTTGTGACACAGTTCCAAAGAAATTAAATATAGAAGTTTTAAGTTGCTTAGACTATGGGATTGGATAACCTTAATCTGAAGAAAGAGGAAAGAACGGTGAAGCTGAATAATTCAATTAATTCGTACAATCAGGTGAACTATATAATGAGTGTTCGAACCTCATAAGTCATATTGTCAGGGTCGACATTGTCTTGCCAAACAACCTGCATGTAAGTTGGTTTAAAAATTATGACTATCCTGATGATAGAAGAAGCAAAATCATATGCAATAGGTTAGATAGATGTTTGCAAAATCTGAGTTTCTAAACACCTGGTAATCATGAGCATTATGAGGATCTCGGGGACCTGTGAAATTAAGAAATGAACTCAATTAAAAGCGTTTTATACTTTCGGTATATTGCAAAATTGCTTGTCTGATACAGTGCAAAATTAAGAAAATTGCAAACAGTGCAAGAATCAGGGATTAAAACCACTAGACGTATATTATCAAATGAGCAATGTATATATAAGCTAAAATTGACAACCACCCTAATATCATTTAAGCTTATTGTATCAGTGAAGATCTCAATCATTCTCACAGATGCATTTTATTCCATATCAATCAGCAATACTGTTGACCACGACAACTTGGGGGACTCTAGTTTTTAGCTAGATTTCAGTAAGTTCAAAATAAACTTCTGATTGCATGACTACTCTGTGTAATGTAGCAGAAATGTTTTATATTAACAAAGCTTTTAGATGACTGATCATTTTAAGATGGTCTAAAGATCGTGCAGATATATCATTCATTTGTTATTATTCAGTTAAATAGATACATCAGATAGCCATGTTGAAATAATAACAAAAATGAATTATTCTCTATTTGTTCATGTTGTGTATGCACAACTGCATGCCTGTCACCGGGAATTGACGCATAGTTCTCTATGTGACTGATGTACTCATTAATTCGTGGTGCAGAGTCGCCGACCACATAAGTATGGCCACAATCATAGTAGGATATAATCAGATTGTATATAATCAGAGTTAAGAAGTTTAAGTATTATTCATTAATCATGGTAGAAGTATTAACTACACATATATAGCTGAAGAAAAGGTTGGATCACACCAAATTTAATCCTTAGATATTAATACTATGAGCTCTGTTTCTGGAGAAATTACCAACACTTTAGGAAATAACTTATAATTTGTAGCTCTAAATGTGCAGAATGAACTCATGTATGCAGTGTCCTTCTCCCTGAATTTCTCAGTAAGTCCCTGCAAGAGATACCGATTCATCAGACACATGCCAATAACAGAGTCCAATATTTACGGACAATACAATGTCAATCTTAGTTTTCACACTCCAAGTCGCAACAGGTGTTATACCAAAAATATATTAATCAAAGTCTGGAGTCTACAGGTAATTCAATAATTCCCTACGAACTCAACAATTACTGTCTATAGCTAACTAACCACAATATACACAGTGTGAAAAAAATAAAATTCAGAAACCATAATGTTTAAAAAGAAGCTATACCTTAACAGTGAGGCAGCACCTGTAATCAAAACAGCCAAAAAACAAAAGAGAAAATAAAACAAAATGTTAGAAAGTCAGATTTAGTTCGAAGAAACTCTAACTTTTAAAAAAGTAGAGCAAGAACTGGTGATATCGATTCATACTCGATGAAGTTGTCATATTCAATAGCCTTGTTCATTCCACCAGTCTTGTCAAACTTGGACACCAACAAGTCCAGAACCACAGGTGACACCACAAATCCAAGGCTCATCAGCGCCTCTCTCAGCTCAGAAGCATCAATTTTACCCCTAAGATCCCCATCATTCTTCTCAAAGATCGCCTAAACACATGAATACAAGTCACATCCATTACATTTACCAAATCACATATCTAGTATACCTAAATCCAACAATTCTAGTACAAATATTAAACACTCACCCTCCAGCTCTGGAGACTGTAATACACAGATGTGAACTCCTTAGGCCCTGTTTTCATTAATTACGTAAATTCAGCACACAACTCAAATCAAATAAAATAAACAAGTACTTCAATTCAGGCATTCAACTGTCTAAATTCACTCATCTACCTCTCCTTAGATAGAAATGAAGGCAAGAAGGATTGAAATCATGAATTCCTTTCCCTTCTCATTTTCTTCAATTTCCTAACATAATCGTATATAGGGATACACAACAGGAATTCATAAGAAGATCATATAAAACTAAACAAAAGACCAAATAATACTTACTCCTAATGCAAAAGACGAGAGTGGTGAACTTCTGAAGGTGACGGTTCCATCAAGATGGTGGTCAGAATATAGATCTGACCAGAACATAAAATATAAAGACATCGTTTTAATAAATATAGCGTGTACGGTAGACACGCGCACAAATATTCCATTAATATATTACGATAAGAAAACCAAAAAAACATACAACAACAAAATCAGAGAGAGGGAGAGAGAGTTAGTATATACATATACACAAAATGAGAGAGAGAGAGAGATAGAGAGAGAGTTAGTACCCCAATTCCAATTAAAAACCCCCAATTCCAATTCCAATTAAAAACCCCCAATTCCAATTAAAATCCCCCATTCCAATTAAAAAACCTAGCTCGAATTAAGCTAATCTAGTTCAATTGAAAGCTGAGAGAGAGAGAGAGAGAGAGAGAGAGAGACTGAGAGAGCGACTGAGAGAGATGTTTTGCGATTGAAAATTTGAACTTCGTCTGAATACCCGGGTTTTCCAAAATACTGCCGCTTCTACGAAAACTTTGAAAGCCCGCCTGCTTAAGCCCAACGAGAGTCCAAAAAACTGCCCTTAATTTCACTTTCTTATTATTTTTTGATTAACTTTAATGTTTAAATAATGTTCAATTTTTTTATTAATAAAAAATTATCAGTTACTAATTAGTAAAGTTTACAAAATTAATAATAATAAAAATATTTTATCAATCTTTGCTAATATTAATATTATTGCTTAATTATATTATCAATAATGATTATTTTTCAAGTCAAATAATTATATATATTTAATTATTTGTAAAATATTACTTTTTTATCCATTAACACCCTATTGTAACATAAGTTTCCACATGTTACCATATGTAACACTTTAAAGCTATAGTAACATGTTACAAACGCTATGGTAACATCAAAAATACTAAATTGCGGTAGGCTAAGATAAGCATACCTAATGTAACATAATTTTGTAACACCCATGATTAAACCATTGCGATAGGCCATCTATGGTGTAGTGGCGAGGGGGGTCGAAGGAGATTTGAGTGTAGTATCCGCGGCCACGAGGGAGATCCATGGATGATGATATACAGCCATGGAGGTTGAAGTTTGCAGCCATAGCCACGAAGGAGCGAAGTTGGATGGAAATTTCAGATTTGATGGGTTAAGCGATCTGCTTACACTGTTTGGGCTGTATCTCGAGTTCCGCAAGTCAGATTTGAACGATCTTACTAAAAGGAATATGTCCTAAGTCCAATCATGTATTAGGATTTAGGAATAACTTCCTGTGTAATCTGTTTTGATTTCATTGATATTAATAAAAGACTTGTTTTGTTTTTATTACGGGCTTTATCTATTTAAGTGTTTAAATAAGATATACCATAGTTTAGAGTAAAGCTTTTTATGGATTATGATGAGATCATAATAGTGAGACCTAAAAGATGATAACTCTAAACTTAAATAGTTCCTGATCGTAGGATTACTAACTGGTAATTAATAATCCGTAGAGATCGGTACATACTATGCTTGCTTCATTATGAAGGATGTCTGTTTTCATAGACATTTGTGTGGTGACACTATAGCTAGTATGTAGGTGCTTATTATAGAATAAGTTCACCGAACATGACTCGCCCAACTGAACAACTGATGGAGTTCACTCACGTGTTAGCAGTTGTTCATATAGTGATAGTTGTACAAGTATCCTTAGACTTGAGGTCATCATAGTCATCTTGTGTACACTGAACTATGCTTTGGTTTAGTTCTTAGTCTCTAGGGACAATTATTAGGGCTCTACTGGGTATAGGAATTTGTACACGAAGATAGTGTATGATCAATAAAGGATCTACCCCTTCCAGTGAAGGAAGCGAATGTTCAAGGCTGAATCTCTGGCCAGAGTGAATGAAATTAGAAAGGAGTTTCTAATTTGCATAGAACTAAGCATAGTAAATGGTAAGCAAGTGATTAAATTAGATAGGCTTGACACGAGATCCATGCCTTGTATTTAATCGGGACATTGTAGGGTAGAAGGAGTTTATTGTACGGTAACTATTCACTGAATAGGTTCTTGGTATTCTAAGCAGTGAATTCGTATTATCCGGATAGTCGTGATATGCTGAGAAGTATCCCTCACGATGTAGAATAAATGTGATTAATTAATTAATCATATTTAATAAATTAGAGAATTTATATAAATAATGATAAAATAGTTTTATTATTATTTATTTCTACTACCGGCTTAATATTGAACCTACAGGGTCACACCATAAAAAGAGAATGATTTAATGGTGGAGGAATTAATTAATAATGGCTAATAATTATTTATTTATGAAATAAATAATTAATTGGAAAATTTAATAATTGATTAAATGAGATTTAATTGATTATAAATTAATTAACAAAAGTTTTTAATATTATTAATTAAAGGATTTAATTTTTGGAAATTAAATCAAGAGAGAGAATTATTTCTAAAGTATTTAGAAAAAGGATTAATAATTAAAAGTTGTTTTAATTATTAATAAGAATAATAAATGGGTTAATAATAATAATATTTTATGGGAAAATTTCAGCTGAAAATTTTGCCTATAAATATACTATTATAAACCCTATTTTTATTCTAACCCCAATTTTTAGAAAAACCTAATTCTCTCCACCTCCTCCTCCTCCTCCTTAACGTCGTTTTCTTGGTGGATACCGGTGGAGTGCTTCACGTTTGAGGAGCAGCTGCTAAGGATCTCCAATCGTTGCCTATTGGATCGCTATTAAAGGTTAGTAATCGATCCATATATTTTTACCACGATTTATATGCTTTTATTTGGATTTTGTATGTGTAAAAGTGTTTTACCATGCCTCCGCTGCGATTAAAATCCAACACTTACAGTTTACGCGAAACTTGTTGAATTCTATTTAATTCGGAGATGATATGATTACGAGAATAAAAGTTGAGCAGTCCGAAAACAGAGGAAAATAGTAGCTGCGAATTTTTACCAAAAAATCCTATTTGGTTTAGAAGATTGGGAGAATCCTATTTGGTTTAGAAGATTGGGAGAAACCTATTTGGTATTGAAGATTGGAGTATCCTATTCTAATTAGAAGATTTAAGAATCCTATTCGATATAGAAAATTGGGGAATCCTATTCTAATTAGAAGATTGAAGAATCATATTCCATTAAGGAGATTGAAGAATCCTATTCCAACAAGAAAACTGAAGAACCCTATTTGATTTAGAATATTTGAGAACACTATTCAGTTCAGAGGACTTAACCATGAGCAAATCTGAGGAGGATCGGGAGGAGAACACTCCAAGAAGAAGGCATTACTACCATGAGCTAGTCATCACCGTTAAAACGATTCCTCGAGGTAACACTCGACTAGTTTTGTTGTGTTTTCCATTAATTGTTTATGGGACTTGTGCAGGAAGAATATTGTGAAAGAGATTTAGCATGGAGGAGATCCCCACAAACACTTAGAACGCGCCTTGATGAAGATATCCGAGGCCCAGGAGACCTCCAAAAAATTTCAGGAGAGTTTGCTGATTGGACACGTCCGTCCCTCTAGGACGCGTCCTCCAGGTAACATTTAAAGTTCCATATTAATAGTATTTCTTGCAGGTAGGAAATCTTACCTGGAAAAAATCTCATGATTTTCAAAGCACATTATCACAATCTATTAAGGCGCGCCCTCTGCATGTGAGACATTCAGTGGAAAATTGTCTTTCCAGGGCGCGCCCTCAGAAGAAAAAGTCTATGGAAGTTTTCAATGAAGATGTCTTGATGATCATATGAGTTATAGTCAGTACTTGAAGAATGGCTCGACTGGAACTAATTCCTTGTCTTTCAAGACGCGCCCTTTCTTTAAGGCACGCCCTCAGAAAAATATTGATGGTGAGGTGGACTTTATTGACTATAAGGAGAATCTTAATATTGAAACTTTAGAAGAAAAGAAGCTATCAGAGTAGAGGCAACATGAATCCTAGGTTGCGCCCCTTGATTATCAAGGTGAGGCCCCAGGACATGAATAAGCTTTTCCATCTAAGGATATAATGTTATATACTCAACAGTTATAAGTAAACTCTTCAAGGTTATCTCTCTTAAGGCGCGCCTTCATTAAAGTACCCATGTCATCTTCCTCGACATTACAACCATGATTTATAAAGAAGCAAATGAAGTACAATGATCTTCCTAGTATGTCGAGAGTTTAGTTTCAGCGAACGCGCCCTCACATCCTCAATAATCTGAGTGAGTTTTCAGGACGCGCCTTGAGTATATCTGGCTCATATGTTAAGACTTCTTCTTTCGATATGATTATCAAGAACATCTGATTATCTTTAGCAAAAAGAAAATATGAGAGTTGCATTAGAAACAAATGAGGAAGATGAGGCTACAAAGTATTTTTGACAGGGTGCACGCTCGGGGGGTAGGTCACCTCTTATTAGTTCTGTGGTGTTACGTATTGCCACATGAGTAAGATATATGGCTTTTCCTAAAAATCAGAGAGATGCTCAAGGTCAGGAAAACATCCATGTTTAAGAAAATGCTCAACTTTAAGAAAATGTCTCTGAGAGTGAGATGCCCTTTATCAGATACCACTTCGTGAGATGCCTCGCTGAGAGATGTTTCAACAAGAGATAGTTTCTGCATCCCTTGAGCTTTGTTGAAGATAAAATCCTTCTAAGAATATTGATCTTTGATTTATTTTTGTTATATGAAGATTTTGTAGAAGACCCTTGTCGAGGTAGATGCTCCTCTTATATAGGACGTGCCCTCCAAGGATAATTTCCCTTGTCGAGGTAGATGCTCCTCTTATAGATGACGCACCCTCCAAGGATGATTTCCCTTGTCGAGGTGGATACGTCTCTGACAGAGGACGCGCCCTCCAAGGATGATTTCCCTTGTTGAGGTGGATGCGTCTTTGGCAGAGGACGCGCCCTCCAAGGATGAATACCTTTATCGAGGTGGATGCGTCTCTAGCAGAGGACGCGACCTCCAAGGATAATTTCCCTTGTCGAGGTGGATGCGTCTCTGACAGAGGATGCGCCCTCCAATGATGATATCCCCTGTTGAGGTGGATGCGTCTCTGGCAGAGGACGCGCCCTCCAAAGATGATTTCCCTTGTCGAGGTGGATGCGTCTCTGACAGAGGACGCGCCCTCCAAGGATGATTACCTTTGTCGAGGTAGATGCTCCTCTTACAGAGGACGCGCCCTCCAAGGATGAATACCCTTGTCGAGATGGATGCGTTTCTGACATAGGACGTGCCCTCCAAGGATGATTTCCCTTTTCGAGGTGGATGCGTCTCTGGCAGATGACGCGCCCTCCAAGGATGAATACCCTTGTCGAGGTGGATGCGTTTCTGGTAGAGGACGTGCCCTCCAAGGATAATTTCTCTTATCGAGGTGGATACGTCTCTGACAGAGGACGCTCCCTCCAAGGATAATTTCCCTTGTCGAGGTGGGTGCGTCTCTGACAGAGGACGCGCCCTCCAAGGATGATTTCCCTTGTCGAGGTAGATGCGTCTCTTACAGAGGACGCGCCCTCCAAGGATGAATACCCTTGTGGAGGTGGACGCTTCACTTATAGAGGGCGCGCCCTCTAAAGGATTTTCCTTATCAAGGTAGACGCGCCTTATATAAAGGACGCGCCCACCAAGGATGAACACTTTTTTTGAGCAAAATGCCCCTCATAAAGAGGATGCATCATTTAATGATGTTAATTATTTGAGGAAGACGCTGGCACTATAAAGGGTGCGCTTTTTAAAATTAGATAATTGTAGAAGATCATAAAAGTTTTGACTTTGGCTTAAATAAAAGAATCACACTTTTTGTGGAAAAAACGAGATCAGCGGTTTGGAGCTATGATTTGGCAAGAAGCAAGATATCAAGTATGGGGTAGTATTGTGTCATCGGTGGAAGGATCACTCTCAGTAACAAGACACATCCTCCTTGCATCAAAGATTACGTATTACTTGAAGATTAGAGAGCTAATGTTTTATTCTGGTCGCGCTTTCCTTAGAGAGCACCCTCATATGATGACCCTTTCAGTTTAAGGCGCGCTCATGGGAGACCAATATTGGGATGAAAAAGTTAGAGAACCCTCAAACCTTTGTTAATGGATTGTGCTTTTCCAAGGTATGTAAGGTTAAAGTTATCAAGAAGAGAAGGGGATTCATAGGTGAAGGCGGGAAGAAATGTGAATGACAATTGAGAACGCGCCCTTATAGAGGAAGATGCGGAATACGCATACTCATACGATTGGAGGTTGACACAAATTTTTTCTTGGATTTAGATATTAGAATTCCAATTTTGTTTCCAACTTCATATGGAATTCGGGGTAGTTGTTATACCCAAAATTTGGCATTGGATCAATGCGGGTCAAACGCGGGTTGATTAGAGTCAAACTCGGCGTTGCGTTGCAAAAAAGGTGACGCGCTCGAGTCTGTAGGACGCGTCCACTTTGGTGGAAGTGTTTACCAAAGTGATCCTTTGACAAGGAAGATAGAAGGCGCGCCCATGAACGTAGGACGCACCCACATTTTGTGGAATGTTTATTAATGATAATTTTGTGATAAGGAGGTTTGAAAGCACCTATCTGGTGTAGGAAGCGTCCGGGAACAGAAGACGCGTCCACCGTGATGGAGGTATCTAGCAATTGTGGTCTTTTAGCAATGAAGGTTGGAGTACCTGTCCAGAGGCTTAGGACGCGTCCTGTCTGTATGGAATGTTGTGAGAAGTAGTTGTTGGAAAAAATAATGCAGGTTTCATGAAGGTCAGGACGCGCCCAATGTCTTAAGACGCGTCCTCTGTGTGGTAAATGCGTTCTCATTTAAGGATGAGCTCGGGATAAAGCATGCATGGAAAGGAGCAATGTAGAGTTATTTTTACTAACGTATTTGTTGCAAGTACTATTTGAAGAATTCCCTCCTTGAGACGGTCAAGGAGGGGGATGTCCGTGAAAAGCTAGAAGGCCTCCAGGGGTATGCCTGATGATTGAAGACCTTCTCCTATATTCAACGGGTGTCCTCGTTGGGGATGCGGGATTAACTTTGGTGTGTGCTTTGGGAACTCTATTCTTGTATTCAACGGGTGTCCTCGTTGGAGAACTTTGGAGTCATCCTGCACTTTGCACCCAAGAGTTTGGGATCACCTGTCCTGCTATCTGGTGGGTTATCCTCATTCGGGGGACAGGGACGCGTCTGGCATTTGGGGTGAACCGTGGCTATACCTGCGTTCGTAATTCAAGGGAGATAGCTGTAGCAGAATGTTATCCTTGCGCAGGGAGATGCATTATCCGTGAATCCTGTGATTACAAACGAGCCTTGGGCTTTCGCGGTTGGGTCTCATAGTTGGACATTCCTAAAGCTAGTGGAAGATGGATTCTGGACCAGGCCTAAGAATAAGAAGTCTAAGCCCATTAGATTTCTTGTTCCCCAAGAACTACGTGGGCTTGATTCCTTATAAATAGGGATACTTAGGAAAATTGTAAGGGGTGGGAAGCGAGAGCCATAAGGAGCCACCACCAACCCTAAGCAATCTCAGCCCCCAATTCATCACAACAACCACACTCCGCTCACTTTTCAGCGAAGAACCACCATCGTAGATCTTGATTCCGGCGACGAACCTCAAACTTTGTTGATACCAAATTCCTCCGTCAACAATATCATATAATAATTATAAAGTTTTAAGAAATTACTATCATAAAATATATTTATCATACCGTTATTCCCAGTGGACTAACAATGAGATTTACAGAAGGGGGGGTTGAATGTAAATCTCAAAACTTTTTCAAGTTTTGAGTAGTTTCTAAGGCTAAGTGTTTTAGTGAGCAAATGTGTGTGAATGGCTTGAAGCTGATACAGACAAATATATATTTAAACACAAATGTAAAGAACACAAAGAACTTAAAAACTTTTCTGGTGGATTTGTTGTTCCACCAGAGATGTGTTATTTCAGAAAATCTGTGATTCAAAGAATTAAATCACAGCTGCTTCCTAGTACAAACTAGATGATTTTCTCTCTGGATTTTTCTAAACAGCTCTTGAAAATTCACATCTAATTACTAGCTGCTACTTGGTTTATATAACACCAAGTTTACAAGTGAAGACAAAACTGTAAAATACAATTAAAAAGGCTCTTCACATGTTTCTTCTTCATTTCTCTATCCAATGCAATTTAGGTTTAGCTGTTAATCTTTGAATACTCCCTTGTTTGCACTAGAATGGAAATGCTGCATTTTCTTGATTCCTCCTAGAGGCTGCCACATTCCAGTTTGTCTCTATCAACCCATGTGCCTCTGTCAGCTTATGAATTGTCACTATCAACTGCTATTGAACTAAGCATCCGTTGAAGCTTTCATCCGTCGATGCCTTATCCGTTGAGGCTTTATCCGTTGAAGCTTTATCCGTTGATGCATTAGCAGTTGAAGTCTTATCCGTTGAAGCACTTATCCGTTGATGGATATTATCCGTTGAAGCTTTAGAGACATCCGTTGAAGCTTTGTTTCTTATCCGTTGAAGGTCTTCAATATCAGTTGATACTTCTTCACTTATACAAAATTACAAGGCATGAAATATTTACAATTAGCCCTCCTATTTGCATATCCTCTAGTAGTCAACATGACTGATAATTTCCTACAACATCTAAGAATTACAACTTGAATCCAGAGAATGAAATGTACTACAATACTAAACTTATTTCTAAGTAAAGCTACTCCTTCAACAGATAGCCAAGATGGTCTTATCCGTTGAGGCTACAAATACTAGATTTCTACTTAAGTATTTTATTTAACTTATCATCAAACTAATACACATATTCCTAACAATCTCCCCCTATTTATGTCTACTAGAACTGTAGGCATAAATTTGGGTTTAGCTTGATGATAACAAAACACTTGACAAACATATTAACTGTAATAAAGCATAAATTCAAAAGTGCTGCAAAAATATGTATGCTGAGATGGAATTGAATAATTACATTGTTTCCAAGGGTGCTCCTTTAGCCTGAGCAGATTAATTTCTTTTCCTTTGATCTCTTGTTTTCTTTCCTAGCCTCCTGTCATTCTCCTCTATTTGAAGTTGAAGTTGTCTGTAGAACTCAGCTTCATCTTCTTCATTGATGTCCAACTTAGATTGCATATCCTTGAGAGTTTCATTACTGGCAATCTTGAGCTGGTCTTCAAGTCTGAAAAATCTTCTGACTCCTTTGTTGTCTCTGAACTCCATCAACCAATAAGGTTATTTGTGAACTGTAATTCCTCTTTCTTGAATGAGTAATGTTCTAGGCAAGGCATTGGGCTCTCACCAAGTCTTCCTTATGTTGGTAATCTTGTTAAGAATCTCAGTCTTGGCAGTCGTGGTAAAGCCAGAATCCCTTTTTATGGCTGAGTAGACTCTAACCAAGGTAGAGTAGCTTTCATTCAGAATCCTGTAGAGAGGCCAAGTTCTTTCCCCACTTCCTTTGTATTTGAACACTATTCTTTCTGGTAGCGGTCGGTAAGCATCTATTCCCCTTACTTCCTCCGGCTCATCCAGATAGAGTTCAATGTCTGAAAATTCTTTTATGTCACAAATGTGAACATAATCATCCTTAGAGGCTTGTGGCTTAGGCTTAGGCTTCTGAGTGAATTTGATTGAGGTTGGAGGAGGTGTTGATTTGATTTTCCTTTTCTGTTTCTTTGGTGGAGAAGTGGTTAAGAAGGTGGGCAATTTGATGGTGTCCCAATTAATTGGTTCCTCCTTAGGAGTGATTATTTCACTATGGATATTTATGAAGGGGTTAGGCATAATGGGTTCAGGAATAGAAGGTAGTGGTTTGGATTTTGATTGGGTTTCTTCAGTCTCATCTACCATCTTTCTTTTTGCATTGGCCTTCTTTCTGTTCCCTTTCTGCCATTCCTCTCTTTCCTTACTTCTTTCTCCCACATCATCACTAAACATATCCCCCATACCTACATCTTCACTCTTGTCTTCAATTTCTTTCTTTTCTTCAGCTTGACTTGACTTTAGCTATTTTTCAAGTTTTGCTTGTGCTCTTTTGTCAGCCTTTAGCTTTTTGGCTTCTTCCTTCAACCTTCTGGCTTCTTCCCTCTTGGCTATTGAGAATTTAGGATGTCCTTGCATCACACAGATGCTCTTTCCCTCCCTAAAGATAATAACCATACTCATCCTTTCAACCACATCCATGGTCTCTTTGTGCTTTATGATACTTCTACCCAAAACCTTGTCTTCATCAGGCTTTGGAAGAGGAAAGTCCACTTCTTTCATCTGAGCAAGGCTTAGAGGATTCTTTGTAGAGTCCTTATTGGATCTGTTGTTGGGCTTGAGAACCATAGGTTTCATATTCTTGGAAGAAGTTTCTCCAACCTTATTCCTCCTAACTGGCTTGAACTCCAAAATGATTGATTCCACCTTTGTGCTATGCTTCACAGATTGTGATTTAGAAGTTGTAGAACCAAAAATTTGTTGCATCTTTTCATCAATTTTCCTCCTTTGCTCTTTGACTTGTAATTCAGCTGTTGCTATCTGGATTAGATCAATTCCATCAAGCTTTCCTTTGATTTGAATAGTTGGAGAAGTGGTGATGGCAGGAACTAGCACTTGAGATATTTGAACTGTTGTTGATGGCTCTCCTTCCCCTTCCCTTTTATTCTCCCCCTTTTTGTTATCATCAATGGTATGGGTCAAGCCTTGTGCTTTTGCCAGCTGCATTAGTAGATTTTTCTGAGTTTGTTGATTCTGAAGAATGGTGACCATAGAGTCTTCAATGATCTGAACTATGTTTTCCAATCTGGCCAGCCTCTTGTCAGCATCAGATTCTTTCCTCAGTCTCCCCAATAAATCTTGCATAGTACCATAAGGCATGACTGAATCCAACTTCTTAGCATTGTAGGATTTCAGATCAGCAATATCCTGCTTGAGTTCATCCACACTTAGATTCTGTTTGAAATGCTGCAACTGCAAGAGATACAGAGAGTCCAGATGAGCTTGAAGAATTGCCTTGGTACCAGCATCTGTAGTCTCCTGAAGGGCCTTCTGAATAGTCATTACTTGCCTGACCAAAGTGACACCAAACTCTCCTGGTGTAGATGCCTTTGCCCATGCCCAATCAGGTAGATCTGGAACAGAACTTGGGTCTGCTACTCCCCCTAAGTTCATGCTCTCATCCAAAGAATTAGAGTCATCATCATTAAAATTTACTCCAAATTCTTCAGATGGCTCACCAGATTGAGAAGGCAGCCTGTTAACAGCAGCTTTGTCTCTGAGAAGAGATTCTGAAGTGTGTACAATGTTCAAAGTCTGTTCTGCCTCCACATTGCCCTGAGCAGCCAACAATTGATAGGCTAGAACAGGGTGAGTAAAAGTGTCAGCATCCAAGGAAATGTTATCAATTACAGCTTTGTAATGTTGCTGAAATTGTCTTTCCTTTTCTGCATCATCCACTATCATTGACTCACTAGCAATGGCTGGATCTACTCTTATAGCTTCTGTACCTGCCTTTCTCTCATTTTCTCTATTTTCTTGCATCAGGGGCTCCCCCTGGCTCACACACACCCTCACACCCTCACCCTCACCTTCTAAGGTGGCACTCCCCTCACTCACTTTTGCCATGCTGGAAGAAATAGCATGCATATGGTGACTCTCAACCTCTGCTTTTGCCTGGGAGCAACCCAGCCTCTCACTCAAATTATCACTCCCTTCCCTCAAACCTAAAAATGATTGTACAGTAACCATGTCCTCTACAGTTGGAATTGTTTCTGTTATTTGAGTAGAGACCATCAACGGATAGGGAGTATCCGTTGAAGTGGAAACTGATGATATCAACGGATAACTGCTGTTAAGCTTATCCGTCGAAGAACAACCATTTGTCAACGGATGAGAGATATCCGTTGAAGAAGGAAAAGATGTAGATATTGAAAGTGACATAATTGTTGAATCTGTGTGAATTGATTTTAAGTGAGGTGACACAGATTCTTCAACTATATCTGAAAGAATTGGCTGATAATCCAACAAATCATCTAAAAGATGATGATCATCAGGTTTTGAGTGGGGCTCCTCCCTGAGTTTTAAGGAGGGAGAATCAGGAATTGATGTGAATATCATATCCATATCCAGAGAGGGTGATGGAGAGTTTGATGATTGATGTGTTTCTATTATGAGAGAATGGGGCTGTGACTCCACATTTGCTGGAGTCACATCAAGCTGAATTTGAGAAGGCAAAGATACAAGTGGATGTATCTGTGCTGTGTGTGCCCCCTATATGGAAACTAGGGTCTTGGCCTTCTTCTTCCTTGAAAAGGCTTTGATTGGTGAATGTGTGGCTCCAGTGTCCCTCCCTCTTTTGTTCTTTGTCCCTGGTTGGGGACTATTTTCAATAGTTGCATCCTTTTGGGAGGATGCAACTAGGGATGTGTTTGACTCCTTTTAAACCACCACAGTCTTTTGAGAGACTGTGGCTTGGCTGGCTGGGGTACCACTCACCTTTCCCACCTTATCCTGGGGGGTTTCTTGATGTTCACCCCTCCCCTCACCACTCACACCCTGTTCACTCCCTTCAGGGTTTATGGTAGTTGTTATAACTGTTGTCTTTTGAGAAACAACAGAGGTGGTTTTCTTTGACTTGTGTTTTGAAATTTTAGTTTTGGTGGCTTTGGTAGGAACCTGTTTGGACAGAGACACAGATTCCATTGCCACACTGGAAGGCAAAGAAACAGTGGGGTTAGAAACAGTAGGAGTTATTGAAGTGTTTACCTCACTTACCTGTGGTGCATTCATGATTGGCAAATATACCAATGGCACCTGGCTGTTGAGGTTGATTCTCAAAAGGTCTACAAGGACCCTTTTCTCTTGTGCCCAGCATTTGAGTTTATTGCTCTCATTAGATATAACCAGTCCTTCAGCAACATGGTTAGCCAATAACATGAAGAATTTAGCATAGTAGATGTTATGTGGTCTATTAGCTTTGTTACCTAACCTGGAACCTAATTCTAGCATGACATAGTTGCTAAAATTAAAGTACCTATCAGAAACTAGCATATAGAGCATATTAACAAGAGATGAAGTTATGGCATCAAAATTGCTAATCTTCCCAGAGAAAACCTTGATAAAGGCATCTCCAAGAAAATTCCATTCTTTCTTAAGGCCCTTCCTTCTAATACTACCTAAGCTAGAAGAATCAAAAGCATAGCCTATGGAATCTAACATAGCAGATACATCTTTATCAGTGTGTGGTGTCATGGCATTATTCTCAGGCAACTTAAAGCAAGACTGTATATCATCACAGTTAATGCAATAATCCTTACCTTTGAGAGAGAAGGCAATAGTCATATCTGTGGAGTTGAACTCTGCAGTTGTCCAAATCTCTTCAATTACCTCACAGTAAATGGTTGGGGCTTCCAGCATTGCATAGCTTAGTTTGCAGTTTTTGATGAAGTCCATCATCTTGTGATAGTCAGTATGGGCTTCATTCTTTTCAACCAAGGCTACGAAATTGTTCTTTTCATAAACAAATCCAGACTGAGACATAATTTTGACTACTGGTGCCATTGTTGTGAGTAGAGGTTGCAGAGAAAAACTTGAGAGTTTTGGGAGAGAAGGAGAATAAAAATTGCAAGAAAGCGTAAAGTGAAAATAAGAATTCAATGGGCTTTTATACTTTCTTGAATTAAAACGTAAATGAAATGATTAAATGATACTTTTAAATAAATTACAGCCGTTTAAGAATAAAGAAAACTGTAGAAATTCTGAAAACTGCCTTTAATACAAATATATACAACAGTGTATATCTGTGTCAACGGTTGAGTAAAAGAATCAACGGCTGTGACTCACTTAAAGTAACTGATGTGACACTTTAACGGATAAGGTAAATAGTTATCCGTTGATGATCAACACTATTTTATCCGTTGAGGGATAAAATTACCAAAAATGTATTTGTCTTTCAACGGATAATGAATATCCGTTGATAGAACAATATTGGCTTTCAACGAATAGGGAATATCCGTTGATAGAATAATTTTTACTTAAAGCCAACTTTGTTCTTGCAGCAAATTCATTTCAGGCTTCAGGGCAGATTATAAAGAGGACATAAATTTATGAATAATTAAGCATACCTAGCTCACTTACTAATCTTGTGAATGTTGATTCATTAAGTGGCTTGGTAAATATGTCTGCAATCTGCTTTTCACTTGGAACAAAATGAAGTTCCACTGTACCTTTCATCACATGCTCCCTAATGAAGTTGTACTTGATGTCAATGTGCTTGGTTCTTGAGTGCTGCACTGGATTTTCAGTAATGGCATTGGCACTTGTGTTGTCACAGAATATAGGAATTTTGTCAACAGTTAGTCCATAGTCAAATAGTTGATTCCTCATCCATAGCATCTGTGCACAGCAACTACCAGCAGCAATGTACTCAGCTTCAGCTGTTGATGTAGAAACAAAATTTTGCTTCTTGCTGAACCATGACACAAGCTTGTTCCCTAGAAATTGACAGGTGCCAGTTGTGCTTTTCCTATCTATTTCGCAGCCTGCATAATCTGCATCTGAGTAGCCAATTAGATCAAAACCAGACTCTCTAGGGTACCAAATTCCTAGATTTGGAGTCCCTTTGAGATATCTGAAGATTCTTTTAATAGCCACTAAGTGAGATTCTTTAGGGTCAGCTTGAAATCTAGCACAGAGACATGTAGAAAACATTATATCAGGTCTACTAGCAGTTAAATATAAAAGTGAGCCAACTATGCCTCTATAACTTGAAATGTCCACAGACTTTTCAGCCTTGTTTAGTTCAAGCTTGGTGGCAGTGGCCATGGGAGTTTTTGCAGGTGAACAGTCCATTAAGTCAAACTTCTTTAAAAGATCATAAATGTATTTAGTTTGACTAATGAAAATTCCAACACTAACTTGTTTAACTTGTAAACCAAGAAAATAAGTTAGCTTTCCCATCATGCTCATTTCATATTTACTTTGCATTAACTTAGCAAACTTTTTACAAAGCTTATCATCTGTAGATCCAAATATAATATCATCTACATAAATTTGAACAAGTATTTTAGAGCTATTAACATTTCTAAAGAAAAGAGTTTTGTCAACAGTACCTCTTGTGAAGTGATTATCTAGAAGAAATTTTGACAAAGTCTCATACCAGGCTCTAGGTGCTTGCTTTAGTCCATAGAGTGCTTTCAACAGATAATACACATAGTCTGGAAAGTTTGGATCTTCAAATCCTGGAGGTTGGCTTACATAAACTTCTTCCTCCAATTCCCCATTTAGAAATGCACTCTTGACAACCATTTGATAGACTTTGAAATTGGCATGGGCTGCATAGGCTAGAAAGATTCTGATGGCTTCAAGTCTGGTAACTGGAGCAAATGTCTCATCAAAATCTATTCCCTCTTGTTGAGAATAGCCTTTAGCAACCAATCTGGCTTTATTCCTTATGACAATGCCATTTTCATCCATCTTATTTCTGAGTACCCATTTTGTGTCAATAGAACTTTTGTTCTTTGGCTTGGGTACCAGCTTCCATACTTTGTTTCTCTCAAATTGGTTTAGCTCCTCTTGCATTGCTAAAATCCAATCTGGATCCAATAGAGCTTCTTCTATTCTCTTAGGTTCCTCCTGTGATAGAAAGCTACTATACAGACATTCATCTTGAGTAGCCCTTCTAGTTTGCACTTTAGATGTAGCATCACCAATGATCAGTTCAAAAGGGTGATTCTTGGTCCATTTCCTTTGAGGTGGTAGATTAGCTCTAGATGAGGTTGCCTCGGTATTGTCATGATGTGAGATAGAATGTTGATTGGTTGAAACTCCCCCTGAGTTGCTGATCCTTTGAAAGGAATTGGGAGCTCTATCAATTGATGAAGTGAATTGATTATCCGTTGACAGACTGTTATCAACGGATGCTTCATTGTGAACTTCAACGGATGATGCACTTTGTCTTTCAACGGATGCTGCATTTCTTCTTTCAACGGAAACTGAATTATGACTTTCAACGGATGCAGCATTCTGTGCATTATCCAAAGGCAGATTTTGAATACTTCTTGAGATGCCTTCTTCATCATTCTCATCTTCACTATCATCACAATATATCTCAATATTGTCAAATTTGAGTCCTTCATGATGTCCCTCATCTGTTAGTCCATCAATCTTTTTATCATCAAACACAACATGCACAGATTCCATGACAATGTTGGTTCTTAGATTGTAGACCCTATATGATTTTCCAGCAGAATAACCAACAAATATTCCTTCATCAGCCTTTGCATCAAACTTCCCTTTGTGATCGGGTTGATTCCTTAAGATGTAGCATTTGCAACCAAAGACATGCAGAAAGTTTAAAGTTGGTTTTCTTCTCTTGAATAATTGATAGGGGGTCATGCCTTTTGCCTGATTGATTAGAGAAATATTCTGAGTGTAACATGCACAGTTAACAGCCTCAACCCAAAAATAAGTTGGGAGTTTTGACTCTTCAAGCATTGTCCTTGTAGCTTCAATTAGTGATCTGTTTTTCCTTTCCACCACACCATTTTGTTGTGGAGTTCTTGGAGCTGAGAACTCATGCATGATCCCATTTTCTTCACAGAACAACTTCATGGTTGAATTCTTGAACTCAGTTCCATTGTCACTCCTAATATTCCTTACTTTGAAATCAGGATGATTGTTGACTTGCTTGATATGATTGATAATGATTTCACTAGCTTCATCCTTTGATCCAAGAAAATAAACCCATGAAAACTTTGAGAAATCATCTACAATCACTAGGCAATATCTTTTCCTTGAAATTGACAATACATTGACTGGTCCAAAAAGATCCATGTGTAGCAGTTGTAATGGTTCATCAATTGCAGATTCAAGCTTCTTACTGAATGATACTTTCTTTTGCTTTCCTTTCTGACAAGCATCACACAGTCCATCCCTTGTGAATTCTACTAGAGGCATTCCTCTAACTAAGTCCTTTTTGACTAGATCATTCATTGTCTTGAAATTCAAGTGGGACAGCTTCTTGTGCCATAGCCAACTTTCAACTGAACTTGCTTTGCTGAAAAGACAAGTAATGGATTCTGCATCTGTAGAGTTGAAGTCAGCTAAATACACATTCCCTTTTCTAACTCCAGTTAGAACCTCTTTATTGTCCTTCTTACTTGTGACAATACAGGCTTCAGAATTGAAGGAAACAGTATTCCCTCTGTCACATAGTTGACTGATGCTCAATAAGTTGTGTTTGTGACCACCAACCAATGCAACTTCATCAATGATGACATTTTCTTTTGAAATCAAGCCATATCCCATAGTGAATCCTTTGTTGTCATCTCCAAAGGTTATGCTAGGGCCAGCTCTCTCTTTAAACTCTGTGAGCAGGGTGAAATCTCCTGTCATGTGTCTTGAACAACCACTGTCCAAGTACCATAGATTCCTTCTTTTTCCCTGCACACAACAAAATCAATCAAGTTGATTTTGGTACCCAAGTTTCCTTGGGTCCAGCCTTGTTAGTCTTTTTCCTAGACTTCATTCCTCCTGCATCTTTTGACTTAGGTAACTTTGGGTCAACCTTGGTCTCAGATGTGGTTGGTTGAAGTGTAGGGTTAGTCACAGAATCATTTAGCACATTTGATTGAATTTGATAAGGCATAGATTGTGCAAACATATTATTCCGTATAGGCATATTGTATGGCATTTGAGGCATACTAAATGCAGTAAAATAAGGATTATTAATATATGGCATGTTTGCAAAGTGTGCATGGGGATTCTGATGAGATATAATAGGCATAGCATGCAGAGGTGACATAGACATGTTAGGCATGGAGGGATTTGAAGGCATGGGAGCATTCTTGACAGATTTGCAGTTATCAGATAGATGATTAACACTTTTACAATGCACATAGTTTTTTCTAGGAGCATACCTATCAGGTGTGTAATTGTTATATTTATTAATCCCTACCTTCCCATTTCTTTTAGATTTTCTTTTAGTTTCCTTTTTATCCTCAACCAACTTAAGCCTATTTTTCAGCTGATCTAAAGTCATGTGTCCTATATTCACCTTACTGACATCTTTGGATGTGCTAGCTCCTTCTTTGACAAAGTTCTTGAAAGTTGAACCATCCTTCTTATTAAGATTTTTATTTTTGAAATTACTTGCCTGTTTTAATTGATGAGCCTTCAACGGATGCTCTTTTTCTTCCTTCAACGGATAACTTTCATCATCCGTTGATTCCACATCCGTTGACAATCCATCAATTAATTCTAACTCCTTTTTGTTTTTCTTCCAGGCATCCTCACATAATGATTCAATTCCCTGAAACTTGGCAATCTGAACACTAACATCCCTAGATGTTTTCCAGGCCTTGATTACCTCTTGCTCACTTTCTAACTGTTTAGAAAGAATTTCTACTTTCTTAACAGCTTCTTCTAGTTCACTCTCAACAGTCAAGCATTTAAGTTTAATCTTTTCAAGCTCAATTACCTGATCCTCTAACACAGCATTCCTATCACTTAAAAACAAATTATTCTCTTTGATCCTAGTGTTTTCTTTAGCCAGTGATTTAAGGGAAACACGCAAATGATATAATTCATTGGACATATCATTTATGGCTTCATTGCATTCATTTTTAGAAAGCTGAGAGAGATCAGTAGTAATTACTTGGTTGCTTGATGAACTAGTTTCATTTTCATCAGAATTAGCCATCAGGGCTAGGTTGACATATTCCATATCATCATCTTCATTGACTCCATCTGCTGCCCAATCATCTTGAGTGAGAAAAGCTCTTTCCTTTTGTTTGAGCAAATCAAAATACTTCTTTTTGTAATCAACTTGCTCAAATTTCTTCTTGTCAGAGGTAGGCTTCCTACACTCACTTGCAAAGTATCCACTAATGCCACAGTTATAACATTTGAACTTGGATTTGTCCACCATGTTTTTTTTTGGCTTAGTGAATTTTGTATTTTTCCTGAACTTCATCTTTGCAAACCTCCTAGACAGAAAATCCAGATGTTCATCAACATCATCAGAGTCATCCTGACTGGAATTGTCTTCATCCTCAGCTACTTGCTTTTTACCCTTGCTTGATTCCGATTTGCTTGTGCCAATTTTGAGACTTGGCATTGTCTTCTCCTCATTCCTGGCTTCAATCTTCTCACTGTCAGCTACAAGTGCAACTGTTCCTCCTTTTCTCTTACCCTTTTCCAAAAGCTCATCCTGCTCCATTTCAAGTTCATAAGTCTTCAAAATTCCATATAATCTTTCAAGTGTGAAGTTCTTATAATCTTGAGAATTTCTTAGAGAGACAGTCATAGGCTTCCATTCATTTGGTAGAGACCTCAGAAATTTTAAGTTGGAGTCCTTGACTTGGTACACTCTACCATACAGCTTCAATCCATTTAACAGTTTCTGAAATCTGTTGAAGGTATCATTTAATGATTCTCCTTCTTCAAAGTGAAAATATTCATACTGTTGAATAAGAAGCTGCATCTTGTTCTCCCTAACCTGCTCAGTACCTTCATAGATGATTTGTACAATATCCCAAACTTCATTTGCAGTTTGGCTATTGATGACATTGTCAAACATATCTTGATCTAAGCCATTAAACAAAATGTTCATGTCTTTCTTGTCCTTGCGGATTTCTTCCATGTCTTCAATAGTCCATTCTGCTTTTGGCTTGGGAATGGACTGTCCAACAGCAACTGTTGCAGTAGCAGCTGTGGCCACTTTGTGAGGGATGTGAGGACCATTTTCAATACAGTTGATGTAGCTTTCATCTTGAGAAAGAAGATGTAAATGCATCTTCACTTTCCAGTGATGATAATTATCTTTTTCCGGGACTGGAATCTTTATACCAATATCCTTCCTACTCATGTTGACAGCAGGAGGATTCTTCTGTGCACTCATGATGTTAGCAGAATAGATCTTTAAACTCTTTGTATGTTAAGAGCTTGCTCTGATACCAATTATTATTCCCAGTGGACTAACAATGAGATTTATAGAAGGGGGGTTGAATGTAAATCTCAAAACTTTTTCAAGTTTTGAGTAGTTTCTAAGGCTAAGTGTTTTAGTGAGCAAATGTGTGTGAATGGCTTGAAGCTGATACAGACAGATATATATTCAAACACAAATGTAAAGAACACAAAGAACTTAAAAACTTTTCTGGTGGATTTGTTGTTCCACCAGAGATGTGTTATTTCAGAAAATCTGTGATTCAAAGAATTAAATCACAGTTGCTTCCTAGTACAAACTAGATGATTATCTCTCTGGATTTTTCTAAACAGCTCTTGAAAATTCACATCTAATTACTAGCTGCTACTTGGTTTATATAACACCAAGTTTACAAGTGAAGACAAAACTGTAAAATACAATTAAAAAGGCTCTTCACATGTTTCTTCTTCATTTCTCTATCCAATGCAATTTAGGTTTAGCTGTTAATCTTTGAATACTCCCTTCTTTACACTAGAATGGAAATGCTGCATTTTCTTGATTTCTCCTAGAGGCTGCCACATTCCAGTTTGTCTCTGTCAACCCATGTGCCTCTGTCAGCTTATGAATTGTCACTATCAACTGCTATTGAACTAAGCATCCGTTGAAACTTTCATCCGTTTATGCCTTATCCGTTGAGGCTTTATCCGTTGAAGCTTTATCCGTTGATGCATTAGCAATTGAAGTCTTATCCGTTGAAGCACTTATCTGTTGATGGATATTATCCGTTGAAGCTTTAGAGACATCCGTTGAAGCTTTGTTTCTTATCCGTTGAAGGTCTTCAATATCAGTTGATACTTCTTCACTTATACAAAATTACAAGGCATGAAATATTTACAATTAGCCCTCCTATTTGCATATCCACTAGTAGTCAACATGACTGATAATTTCCTACAACATCTAAGAATTACAACTTGAATCCAGAGAATGAAATGTGCTACAATACTAAACTTATTTCTAAGTAAAGCTACTCATTCAACGGATAGCCAAGATGGTCTTATCCGTTGAGGCTACAAACACTAGATTTCTACTTAAGTATTTTGTTTAACTTATCATCAAACTAATACACATATTCCTAACACATACTATAAGATTCAATTTTAAAATTTACAAAAACATGAAAAGTAAAATTACTATTTGAGGTCAAAAATTTTTCAATTTTCTATTTAATAAACATGGTACCCTAGCTAAAATGTGAGCTCTCTGATTGCAGGATAAGTGTCATACAATGTGGGGATGGTGCTTAGAAATAAGTATGGGCAGTTTGTTTTCAGGGGCGAGTAACAGAAGCTGAAGCTCGTGGAGTGGAGTGGAGGAAGGCATAAGGTAGATCTAGGAACTGGGATTGCATAATGTGGAAATTGAGAGCGACTAATTGGAAGCAACTGTGAAAGCAACGTCTAAAGAGATGCAGGTTGGCCATATTTTTGAGTTCTGTCATTTGAAGCTATAACATAGCAGATATCATATCAAGAAGTAGGCAAATTGTGTTGCTCAGCTTTTGGCCAGGGTACCATATTTGTCTAATAGTTACAATATTTTCTCATCTCCTCTGAGTTTATTAATGAGCAAATGTTTTAATAAGAAATCTATCTATTTGATAACCAAAAAAAATTTGGATGAATACGATTAGGTTTCGTGTCAAATTTGGATCGACTTCGACTAGATTTATATCCTTATTTATTAAAATTTGTTACATGAGATTTTGATCCGATTACTTTCGAACTTTTAATATCACGATTCATATGCAATTTGTTAGAATTTCGGATTATTGAATTAGAGTTCTGAATTCATTATTTTTGAGATCAATACTATTAATTTAACACAATTTAATAATAAAACAAATTTAAGCACAAAATATTACATTATAGTCAAATGGTCAACAAGATGTTGTGAAAACTAAAAATAGTTGAAAATAGGTAAAAGCTTTTTATTTTAAAATAACTATGAAACAAATACACAAAAAATTAATAATGTACTTTGACAAATATATAAAAATTATATATATCGATTTTATAAATTAAAAAATAGATAAATTTTGCAAATTATGAATGACACGCTATGTACGAAAATATTCTGATGCTCATGATTCACTCATTTTATGATGACATAATGATGTATACGAGAAATTATAATATAATGAAATTATAGTTTGTATGAAAATATAATAAACTAACTTAAAAATGAGAATATTGATATATATTAAAGTAAAGTAAATTAAATTAAATTATTATAGTAAATTTTGTTCATGTATAAAATTTATAAAAATATAACTTTATGCAGTTTAGATCGGATTTTTACCAAATTGAATGAGTGAAAATCATATTTACTTCTTAATAAATCAATTTTTTTGGGATCAAATTATTAATGAACCAATTTTATTTATATACAATCTATACCCATTTATCAATTTCGGTTTGAAAAAATTATGATCAAACCTCGGTTCATTAACAAGCCTAAATGCGATTGTCAGCTTCTTAGACCATTTTTTACCATCATTGCAATTTGCAGGTGGAGAGATTTTGCAAATGAAGAAATGAATTATATCCATGTATGTACAGATAAATCTCGATAAATGAATATCATTGAGATTAAATATTTTATTCATTAATTGAAAGTATTCATTTATCAAGGTCAAAAATATATATTATTTCTTTTATGTTGGGACCAAAAAAAATTAATATGTCGAAATTATTCATTTATCGTATATTTATTTATCGAGATTTAACTGTAGGTCGATACGGAAAAACATAAATATGCATACTCCCACTATTTAAAAAGTGAGATAATTACCTCCCCGTCATAAACATATTTGTTATATTAAAAATTCATGTCAAATACCCTCAGGGCTGCCCGCAAGAGTTGACTCAGTTGGTTAAAGAGAGGATAGTTATTCTCTTGGTCACAGGTTCGAATCCCACGGGAGAAAAATTTATGATTATGCCTCCTGAGTCAGAGTCCCGAAGGATAGGTGGGCTGCGGGTTATCTACGATAAAAAAAATACCCTCAGGCTTCGATGATTACAAATTTTGGAGATTTTTAAACCTTTTATTTTCAAGTATGACTTATGTAATATTTAGATATTTTAAAATAAAAAGTTAGGCTACAACATGACCCAGGCGATTATAAGTTTAACTATTACGAAAAAATATTTTAAGAGCAATTTTACGTATCTTGGAAATGATTCAAAAAATATTTCCATAACATATGACATTTTATCATTCATGAAACTCGCACGGTTCATTTCATTAACAAGTAAACAATCAACAAATTACAACAACTCAGGGAAGCTGTTGGGTACTCTCTTATTTCAAATTGGGAGAATAGTTACGATTTTGCCCTTATATTTATAAAATTTACAAAAATAACACTCCTAAATAATTTGTGCTAAAATAAGATAAACATTTGTTAACGCTTAGATTTGAACCTCAGTTAACCTATTAGAAAACTGATGTTATATCGGCCACAAGGGTTGACTCAGTTGGTTAAAGAATGAATAACTATCCACTTGGTCACAAGTTCGAATTCCACAGGAGGAAAATTTATAATTATGCCTCCTAAATCAGAGTCTGTCGCTTAAATACGGTTTACCTTGGTTCACGTGGTTTGCAGGCTATTGCGTGAGCCCGTCGAATTTATCCAGTGCGCACCCGAAGGGTAGCGGTTGCGGGTTATCTACGATAAAAAAACTGATGTTATATCTATTATGCTACAACGATCTTTGGGTTAAGTTTAAGACTCTTATTGGATAAAACATATCATCTCTTCTTGTTCTATTTTATATATTATTTTAACTTACGGGCAAATAAAATGTTAATTAATTTTTATATAATTTCATTTTAATAGTTTTCATAATTACACATAATTATAACTTTATTCATCTTTTATAATATTATGACTCTTAAATTTATTTGATTAAATAAATGTTAAATATATTATTCTTATAATAAAATTATCTTTATGTATTTTATCGGAATTAGTCAATTTATGTCAGCCGAGATACGAACGAGAAAAGATAGCTAGCAACTCTATACAGCTTATCCACTATTTCTCGTCCGAGAGTAAGAACGAAGCGGACATTATAGCTATTTTGGGGTTGGACGGATTATCCGAAAAGTACTCAAATTTGAGATCATTGTAATTTTTGTTGTCCAAATTTGAATTTAATATAGTTTTATTCGAATATAATACAATATTGAGTATTAAATATCGGATATAAACCAAATTCAAGCAAGTATTATATATATTCTTATCCTAACCCAATAGCCTATGATGCATCAAATCCGAGTCGAATATTACCAGCCATCAATAACAGTAGAAATCTCCACAAACCTTTCACAACCAAATATTGAAAAGTGCAAATTGCATAGTTTATGATAGATAACTATTAAATAAATATATTAAATTATATGACACAAAATTTATGGTCTGGTATCAATTAAAATTTAATTCGGATTTAAGGTTCCAATATCGACATGACAGCTAAGTTTAAAATTATTGGTCTATCGAACGGTATTTGATCGAATCTGAATGTAAACAAAGTTCAGGCATGAGTCATTTTATTAAAATAATATGAGACCCAAACAGACGAGGTATAATAACTCACAAATTACAAATTAAGGTTCTTATTTTATTTGGATTAACTTTTCACCAGATTTTGATCATTTATTAAACAGACATAAGACATGCATCGTATTCTCAAAACATATATAACTTGAGCCACCAGATAGTTTGCAATAAATTTCGGCGTTAACGATTGATACATAAAATATAATATTAAAATCCGATCTAATATAAATAACATCATGTAGTGTGTAATATTATTATTAATATATATATATATTCTAAATTAAGAAAATTATTATTAAATTATATAATAGATATCATTTACATTATATTCGTCATGTCTATTTCTTTAATTAATGTTTCTCATACTTACACTATTTAAAATGACATTTCTTTTTTTATTAACTTTGATATATTTAACTGTACATATATATCCTGTATGTTAATAACTAGGGTGAGATTTATAAAAAAAATAATATTTGGCAAATGCAAAATATACTTTTATCAGTTAAATATTCGACACTCTCTTTGTAAATTTAAAAATGTAAAAAACTATTTAATAAGAATAAAAAAATGTGTGTTCATAACAAGATTGTATAAGATATATTAAACTGAAACATAAAGTTATATCAATCAACATGCTAAATGAAATACTAAATATGTGGACCCCCGGGGACATTTTCAAAAACTATCATGTATATTATTTTTTAATAATATTTGATATTAAAGGTAATATATGTATGTGAAAAAATAAGGGAAAATTTATGTTGGAAGTAATGGGGAAATCAGGAATCAAGTAATTGCAGCATTACACAATTTTTCATTAGGAGGTCATTCAGGACAGACAGTTTGTGTACAAAGAATGAAACTGCTATTTTTTTGGCCAAATATGAAGAAGGATGAGGTTGATTGGATTCAAAAGTGTGAAGTTTTTCAGAGGTATAAAAGTGAACATGTACTGTCACCAGGATTGTTACAATCATTGGAAATTCCAAATGTAACTTGGAAACATATTTTTATGGATTTTATTGAGAAGTTGTTAGTTTCAGAGGGTGCTGATACATGGTGATTGATAGGTTGTCAAAGTATGGTCATTTCATTCCTTTGAGTCCTCCATTTAATGCGAAAACAATAGCTACAGTGTTCCTAGATCACGTATTCAAATTACATGGGTTGCCAGATTCTATAGTTTCTGACAAAGATAAAAATTTTACTAGTAATTGATGGACTTTATTATTAGATAAACTAGGAGTTAAGTTGAATTTTACTTCAGCTTACCATCCACAAAGTGATGGACAAGCGGAACATTTGAATCAGTATTTGGAAGCCTTTCTGCGGTATTTTTCTGGAGATAGGCCGGGAAGCTGGAAGCAGTGGCTTAGCGTGACAACCCGGGTCAAATCCCGAGCCTTTTTCGAAATCTGGGTCAAGTCATGCTTACGAGTCCAAAATAAACTGAAGCATACTGTTCAGAATGCAGCCAACTTGAGTGAACAACAAGTCCACCACGGGCCCCCAAAAAATTACGATTTGTTGGTGCAAGTAGTAGTAGTACTTTGTCTTATAAACTAAAGATAAGTCTTAAATCTCCTCGATGTGGGACTGGGGTGTTACAAACTCCCCCACTTAAACTCCTGACATCCTCGTCAGGCCCGAACAAATAACCCATAGGTCCGCATCGTTCCTCTCTAGCCATTGTGGGATAATACCGGCTGACTTCGTGTCCCCACCTCCGGACTTTTTTCCATTGTGGGATAATACCACCAGCCTTCGTGTCCCCACCTCCGGCAACTTGATGCATCAAGCTTTTGAGAGTCGATCCTGATACCATATGTGACAACCCGGGTCAAATCCCGAGCCTTTTCGAAAACCGAGTCAAGTCCCGATTACAAGTCTGAAATAAGCCAAGCATACTGTCTCGAATGCAGCCAACTTGGGTAAACAACAAGCCCACCACAGGCCCCCAAAAGATCATGATTTGTTGGTGCAAGTAGTAGTAGTAGTACTTTGTCTTATAAACTAAAGAGAAGTCCTAAATATTCTCGATGTGGGACTGGGGTGTTACTTACGGATATTTATATAACACATCATTCCAGGATAGTATAGGAATCACATCTCATGAAGCATTATATGGCATTAAACTGGTTTCTCTGAATTTAAGGAATCTCGGTGTTATGATTTTACTAGTAGCCCAAGATCTTTTGTCACAGAGGGAGCAAGTGTTGCATCAACTGAAAGAGAGCTTGCTGAAGGCTCAACATAGAATGAAATTTTATGCAGATCAAAAGCGGATTGAGAGGGTGTTTAATAAGGATGATTGGGTGTTTCTGAAATTACATCCATACAGACATAAGTCTTTGGCATAACGAATTTCATTGAAGCTTTCAGCTAAATTCTTTGGACCATTTCAAGTGAAGGAGAAAGCAGGGGTAATTGCTTATAAGTTGAGGCTTTCAGCTCACTCAAAATTACATCTTGTATTACACATATCATTGTTAAAGAAGTTTGTTGGCAATAATCCCATTACTGCAGGAGAATTGCCTGAATATGATCGGGAAGATGTCATTAAGTTGGTCCCAAAAAAGTGTTGCAGAGAAGACAAGTGATGAAATGTAACATCCCGATATTTTTATGATTTTTTTAATTAGATTCTTTGATATTTATTATTCAATAATATTAGTAAGTTATAATTAAATTAGTTTGTGTAAGTTTATTTCTATTTTGTGATTATGATATTATTTTAAGAGAATTAGTTTAATAAAAAGTGAGGGTTTTAATAAAAAAAATGAAGAAAGAAGAGTTATAATTTTCTAAAAAAAAGGGTTGCGTTACTTCTTTCATCAAAGAGAAGAGGGGAGAGAGAGGGAGATAGAAGAGAGAAAGAGAAAATAGATGGAGATGAAGATAAACATAAAGAACTTTTTTTGAGATTATGAAATTGACATTTTTGGAATTGAGGTTCTGAAATCGTTGTTAGCATTCGCGATAACTAAGATCTCGAGATACGGATATTTTCGTTATACTCTAAATCTTGTTATACTTTATCGGATTCTTGTGCTTCAATTCTAGTAATCTATATTCTTGTAAAATTTGTATTTAGTTCTCTGTTTATTGCATTGTTGTGATTCTAAACTCATCGGAAAGTTTATTTGATTATCTTCATATTTAGTTCTTTACATTTTCTGAAATGTTACTTGTAAGTATCTCAAAATCTGCAATTTATGAAATCTGGTGGGTCAAATTGTGCTTGTACGTTCTAACTTCTTAAATTCATAGTAAATTGAATATTTGTTCAAATATTATGAGTAATACCATTATGGAAAGCTCTTTTGAATATCTGCATTTTGTGTTTATAATCCGCTGCTAAATTCTGTGATTTTGATATCTTAAAAATCAAAATACTACTGTAATCATGGGTTGATTCTGTTCAGCAGTCCACAAATATGTCTTTTATGAATTCGTCACTTGTTCATTTTTAATGAGACTTACCATTCTGGAAAGGTCTCGAAATTTCATACGACTTTCGTGTTTCGTACTTTTTCAGTTGAATTCATCTTTATGCAGTAATTTGACATTCTTTGAAACTGATCATATTCGAGCTTATGAGTTATTAGTGGTTTGTTATGTTATTTAGTTTCGTGATGTTGAGTTATAGTGTTTTGAGGTTTTTTGATAAATTTATATGGGATTTTGGATATATAAGATATTTGAGTGTGTGATCTTTGAGTATTTGTTTTGAGTTATTTATGATATTTGAATGACTTAATTTTGGATATGTAGGTATCTGGATGTGTGATATTTGAGTACGTGTTTTGAGTTATTTATGATATTTTTATGACTTTGGAGTGTGTCATACATCGGTCGCGAGTGGATAATCTCGTGCTTAGCACCTTCTATGCGGTGTAATTAAATTATATGGGCGTGTCGCCGAAGTTATGAGACACGTATAGCCATGGCTAGTGTGTGTATGATTTGGCCTTTTGGGTAGCATGTGCTTATTGACGTGCAAACCTCTGTAAGATATTAGGTAGCATTTGCTTTGTGTTGTGCAAGCCCTTGTATGTTTTGATGATTACATATTTCTGGATTACCGAAACTGAAGGACATCCTGTAAGTGTAAGATTGTCTCCCATGTTCGTATGTAAGCAATTTTGTGTATTATTTTGTAAGTGTGAGAATATGTGTAAGAGTACGTGTAAGGGTATGATTCCATTTTATTATTATTCTTTCGATTATATTATTTGTGATTATTATGTGTAAGTGATACTAATATTTATAAGATTATGATAGTTTTGGGTGGTAAGCATTTAGTTTTGTTTTGTGAGTTGAGTATTCATCTTTTTTTATATTGTCTCATTCACTATTATTATTGTGCTTCACTCAGATATTCAGTTGTGTTTTTAGCATCGTCATCTTCTAATCTTTGTTCAGTTATATTTTGTTTTATATCTGTATATGAGCCTTTCGCTCACTGCCGGTCCTTTGTTCTCTTTGTTTTTCTCCGGCAGGTATTCTCTCTAGTAGGTGAATGCGAGTTCCAAACTTTAAGGAGTTTTGTATTTTTTTAGATTTTCTTTAGAGTTTGTTGGTGTGATTGTAACTTAGTTGTATTTTATTTCAAGAATTGTAAGTTTATTGAATTTTTAAGAAATTGTAAGATTTTATCAGATTTTAATGGAGTTTAGATTTAAATAAGTATTATCTTGAGTTTTTTTACGGGTTGTTAAAAGGAAAGGTGATCAAGACAATGGTTAATGCAGTGAAAAGACTTAGACAATACTGAAGCTTCGTGGAAGGACTGTACTTTTATTTCCAATCAGTTTCCGTAATTTAAAGTTTGAGAACAAGTTTTTGCTGATGGAGAGACATTTGTCACGATACTAATTAGAATTTAGATATGACTGAGTTTTGGAGGGAAAATCAATTATAAATAGACAAACTCTGAAAGGGAGGGAGATTAGTTTTTGGATATTCTGATTATCTTCTTTCTGTTATCTCTCTCTATTTTTCTTATCTTTCTCTCTCTCTCTGATATTTCTCAATTCTCTCCCGATCTCTCTGTAACTTTCGTCCTTTGTTCAATCTTGTTTGTTATATAAACATTTATCCTATTAATTCAATAATATTCAATCGTAACAAAGGCATACCGCGAGATAAATGATACGGACATATTCGGAAGGCCCATTTGATTTCGCCCAAACTATTCACCATTTTTAATTATAAGCCCGCGATGAAGCAACACAATAAATTGGGCCTTGGCATTGTATAGTTATAGACGGAAGTTATTAACATTGGTCAATTTTTTTAAAAAATAAATATATTATTTTATTTTTTTTGCTATACAAAAATTTCTATATTTTTTATAAAAAAAAATAAAAGAGTAGAATGCCGCTCCGTTTGCTTAATGTATAAGAAATTCACTAAAAAAATGCTAATGCTTCCCGTAAGCAAGAGCATTCAATAAAAACCGGATAAATATTGTGAATAATGCTAGAATAAACATTACGAATAATGCTGGAGGATTTTTACTATATTAAAACAAAATATAATTTATGTCGAATGTCACTCTCTCTTTCAAATAGTACACTTATCATTCTCTCGATTAATCCATATATAATTTTAATTGAGTTGATAATTCTAAATTTACTTGATATAATGACATTAATAACACTCTTCTCTTTCATCCCATGATATCTCTAGCTTCCTTTTTTTTAGTTTATAATTGTTTTCAACATTTTTTAAAAAATATGTATCAAATCTAAATTCTACCTTAAATATATATTATATACCAAGTGATCCCCACGGCTTAAAATTAAGCAATATGCAACTATCCGTTTATATATTTTATACTAAAAATAAATTAGATAAACCAGATGATATTTATTACTTAAAATTGAACAGATTGTGATTCTTAATTTATCAATTTTAATACTAACCATATAAAATATTTAATAATAATAATAATTTTAATATAACCGGACATGCCCGGAAACTAATCTAATTAACAAATAAAAAGTTAGATACATATTATTTTATAATTATTTTTAAAATTAATTTTATATCCTTAATTTTCCAAACATTATTTGTGATAAAGTCGCATATATAAACACATCATATAAAAAGTAAAGTTCTATGTAGTCCACCTTTTAATTGAAATCCTCAGAGTCCATCTATATTCTGCAAATAAAATATCTTCTAAAATGTATTATCTTGCAAAACTTGTTTTACAAATATCATTACTTCAATAAAATCATGCAAATCTCATATATTTACAAGTACAATATATATGTTCTGCAACATGGACATTAATAGTCTGCAAACTAAGCATATTTTGTAGAATAACATATTTTGTAATGTTCTACTAGTAAAATCTATGCAATCTGCAAGATTTTCAATAAAATTGTGATATTTGTTGAATATCATTCAAAAAATAATACGTTCTGTAACAATTTAAGCTATATTTTACTTGCAGAATATATATAAACTCCAAAAACTCCAATAAAATAGGGAATTCATAAAACCTAACTCATATATAAAAACATCGAAGTAACCGAAGTTCGACATGGCAAAGGCCCAGAGGCCTTGTATAAAAAAAAGAAAAGAAAATACTCAAAATGGTACTCCCTTTATCCCATTAGATTCTATACATTATTTTTGGCACGCTTTTTAATACGCGTTTAAAATATAGTTTCATAATAATTTTTTAATTTTTTTTTGAATTAAAGTTTTATTTAATTTTAAAAAAATATTATAAAACTATATTTTATAAAAATCTCTAAATACGTGTAAATAATGCACATATATATCCGAGTGGGAATGGAGGTAGTAGTATATGAGTATATCTAAGGGCAGGACCCTCTTCTTTTTATTAGTTAGTCACAGACGCACCGTTAGCCGCCTTTCATCTCTTTTTCCTATGTGGATGGATTCCTCTTGGTTTAGACTTTATTTTTCTTTTCATGATAGTCATTCTTGAGTGAGTTATATTTTATGTACTCAGTATTTTGGATTGTTTGGCGCTAGTGAGATTTTAGTATGTCACATTAACATACATTAACAAATTGATTGTCATTACAATTTATTTTGTTAATCAGCTTATATTATTATAAGCAAAACACCCGTTTGGTAGTTGATCAGTTGTTTAGTATGGTAAATAACAACTGTCAGATCTAAAGACAAATAAATGAGAACCGTTGGATGTAATAATAAAATAATATTATATTAATATTTAAGTTGCTCTCATAGGTTCATGATTCGAATCCCGTCAATGGCGTATTATATTTAAATTTTTATATTCTTTGTTTTCAAAAATTTCTACAGGTTCAAGGTTCGAATCCGTGAACAACATATTATATATTATATTATTTATTTTCATCCAAGTCTCAGATTATCATAAAATATATATTATTATAACTTATTATGTTGATCAATTTATTTTTCAACTATTGAAAATTTATTTTAATATATTAATAACTTTAAGATAAAATATATTATTAAAAATTATTCGAGTGTTAAAACAAAATTAACATACAATGTCACGTACTAACAACAACTCGAATCAAAGTTTTCAATAGATGTAGGGCTTGTTTGAGATTTTTAAAAAAATTTAACTTATAACTTAAAATTGAAAAGTTTCATATAAGTGACATGAAAATGTTAACTTTTAAGTTATTTTAGTGTTTGGATAATTTTATGTATAAATTATTTATAAGCTGATGCGTTTGGTAAATCATAACTTATACTCTCTCCGTCCAAATTTATATGTCATGTTTGATTTTTTTTGATCAAATTACCTTAATTTTGACTAAAAATTTCATATAATATATAATCAAAAAAAATTATAAAATTATATATCATTAGAAAGTACATGTAATCTATTTTAATATGTATTATTCAGTTTTTTAAAATAATGAAATATTGATATTTAATATACGATCAAAGTTTGATAATTTTGACCACAAAAAGTCAAACATAATAGATAAATTGGGACCGAGTGAGTTAGTCATAAAAAAATTGAAAAATATTTAAATGCAAATTAGTAATTACAATAAAATAATAATTTTATTACATGAAAATAAAATTAAAAAGAGAAAATTTAAAAATAGCAATATTTTATTAGAAATTACTAAAACAACTAAGTCAAGTAATCGACATAGGAGACTACTTATCAAATAAGGATTAATACGATTTTAAAAATTGGGAATTAGATCTAATCAGAGCTACCAAATTATAAGGATTAATTGAATTTTAAAATTTGAATCGGTCAGGCACCTTATAAATAATTAATCAGTAAAATCGGGAATCTTTAAAATACTACTTATCAATAACAATACTGCATGAATACAATAAAAAAATTAATAAAATTCAATATTTCGAAAATTTAAAAGAAATTCAAAAATTCCCGCCGGATGATGTCAAACAATTCTTGTACTCACTAAAATATATTATTATTCATGCATTAGAATGAAAAAAAAAACATATAGAAAAAAATATGACATAGCAGTTCTATAATTGTTAAAAATCAAGATGTATCTCAGCTTATTGGTAAAATGTACCCATGCCTCCACTTTCCCATTTCAACATTTTAGACCGCGTAAATCATCAATTTCAAATTTACACAAACATGTTATCTTAAGTTCCTGCCATTTAAGTCAGCTAAACGGTTTCCCAAACATACACTTGCTCTCTAATATTTAAGATATTCTCATATTTTTATCTCAAATAATGTGATATTAGTGACTTTACAATTTTAAATATTTTATTGATAATTATTATTAATTAATTTATAATCGATCAAGCCAAAACACATGATGTTTCAATTTATTTTGAATATTATTTTGGGACCTCGACATACAATTTCCGCGTTCAAATACGGATAGTCTGTTAAGGTGGACCCCACCACAACTAGAAATATGGCATTAGAAATCGATGTCTTTTTTTCAAACCGATGTTTTCGCATGTGCAGATAAAGATCAGGATTTTTTATATCGGTTTTTTGCCGATGTTAAAGGTGAAGATAGACATCGGTTTGACCGATGTTAAATATCTTATAACACTCCAGTTTTCTTGTTTAGAGCAATGTTAAATGTGATTTATCAAATGAGTTTCATTTTAGTAACCGATGTGTAGTACATTGAAAGTCATCAGTTTTTAGCTTCTTTTGCAATGTTAAAATCTTTATTAGTCATCCGTTACGTCCTTTTCTTTTCAAAATCTAAATGTGTTTTATTGTTTTAGAAATCAGTTTTATAATGATCTTGTAACGTGCGCTCAGCTCAATTATGATATATCATCAAATACAAAATTCATTTCAAACTTAGAATTACAATTCAATAAAATTCAACATTCCAATCCAAAAATATCCAACACTAAAAAAGCTATTTCACACCGAAGTACCTAAATAACAATTAGATTCTAAACATAAACCAAATTAGTACTAATATCCCAATATATGAGACCCTTTAGTCAAACTAATAACTTGAAAAGGATTCAATGCTCGCTTTCTGGCCTTGCCAACGATTTTCATGATGCACTCCAAACTCTGGTGAGAAAATGTTGGGCTATTATTCATGTATAAAATGTCTTTGGCAAGTTTCTGATTCTTTCCAGAGCAGATTTCTTAAAAACCATGGGTGGTTCTTGATTTATTCATTTGTGATCCTCCGCAGGAACAACAAAATTTAAAAGTGATACAAATAATTCAGCTGCAGTTGAATTGAAGATGAAAAAGTAGTTCTCCAGAAGTACTTCGACTGTATAATAAGCCAAACTAAATAAGCCACATTTTGGTCGATTAATATATGGATAAAGAATTAAGAAATGATATGTAGAGGTAGCCAATAACCCCAAATTATATTTTCACATTGTATTTTCTCATCTACTTGCTGTTATTTAACATTAAACATCTTACAGGCTTAATTAGCATACGCCGCTCTACTTAATTAACTACAAAACTACCTTAACAACATAACTGTCATAACTACAAGTATTTTGTTCCACTTGAGGTGAAAATCAACAAAATGAAAAACACTAAGGTTCAACACAACGCATGTAATACTAACAACAAACTATTTAATAATGTTTATCCTTAGTTAAACGGCATTGGCTTCATACCCCAGATAGATCGCTACGATTAAATAAATTGTCATAGTCAGTACCTTACATCATAGTTATATTTAGGTTAAATCTTATGTGTTTAGGAATTAAAAATAAACATAAACCATATCTCTTTATATTAGAATGCACAAAATAACAAGAACATATATTAAAGAGGGCAAAAATGTCATATATGAATAAATTACGAGAAGTCTGTTTATTTAAAACATACATCCGATTATAACTCGAGTTAAGAGAATATATATTGGAGGTCGCAACCATCGAAACAAGGTTCGTCATCTCCGTTGGCGATAGTTGCTGCTGTTTATTCTGTCAAAAGGCTGGCAGTTGCTTTTTGTTAAAAGGCTCTTTCACACAAGGCAGATCTACGACTTTAAAATATTCATAGCTGCGAGATAAAGATATACTATATGAACATAGAAATATACTATCTTTTTTTTTCTAACTCAGATATATACTATTTGAATAGCACATTACAAACAATGCTTCGAAAAAGAAGAATACTCAACCGACTTCAAAATAGTCACACATCCCTAACTACGATAATCTCTTAGAAAAAACATCTATTGCAAAAAATATTCTAGATAAGCATGTATATATATACACTCCTAATTAACAGAACCAGGGGTCAGGGGTAAAATATACACTCCTAATTGTTAGATTTTTAACGCAACGGGGGCATGGCAAAACACTTTTACACATACAAAATCCAAATAAAAGCATATAAATCGTGAATAAAAATTCGAGGGATCGAATCTAACCTTTTATAATAATTTGGAGACAACGATCAGAGATCCTTAGCAGTTGCTCCTCAAGTGTGAAGTACTCCACCGGTATCCACCAAGAAAACGATGTTAAGGAGGAGGAAGGAGGTGGAGAGAATTGGGTTTTCCAAACTTTTTGGGTTTTCGGGTTTGATGTGGGTTAGAATAAAATAGGGTCTATAATAGTGTATTTATAGGCAAAATTTTCAGCTGAAATTTTCCCATAAATAATATTATTATTATTATCCCATTTATTATTCTCATTAATAATTAAAACACCTTTTAATTATTAATCCTTTTTCTAAACACTTTAGAAATAATTCTCTCTCTTGATTTAATTTCCAAAAATTAAATCCTTAATTAATAATATTAAGAACTTTTCTTAATTAATTTATAATCAATTAAATCTCATTTAATCAATTATTAAATTTACCAATTAATTATTTATTTCACAAATAAATAATTTTAGCCATTATTAATTAATTCCTCCACCATTAAATCATTCTCTTTTTATGGTGTGACCCTGTAGGTTCAATATTAAGCCGGTAGTAGAAATAAATAATAATAAAACTATTTTATCATTATTTATATAAATTCTCTAATTTATTAAATATGATTAATTAATTAATCACATTTATTCTACATCGTGAGGGATACTTCTCAGCATATCGCGACTATCCGGATAATATGAATTCACTGCTTAGAATACCAAGAACCTATTCAGTGAATAGTTACCGTACAATAAACTCCTTCTACCCTACAATGTCCCGATTAAATACAAGGCATGGATCTCGTGTCAAGCCTATCTAATTCAATCACTTTGCTTACCATTTACTATGCGAAGTTCTATGCAAATTAGAAACTCCTTTCTAATTTCATTTACTCTGGCCAATGATTCCTGAACTAGCATAAGTGAATCAGCCTTGAACATTCGCTTCCTTCACTGGAAGGGGTAGATCCTTTATTGATCATACACTATCTTTGTGTACAAATTCCTATACCCAGAAGATCCCTAATAATTGTCCCTGGAGACTAAGAACTAAACCAAAGCATAGTTCAGTGTACACAAGATGACTATGATGACCTCAAATCTAAGGATACTTGTACAACTATCACTATGTGAACAACTGCTGACACGTGAGTGAACTTCATCAGTTGTTCAGCAGTGCGAGTCATGTTTAGTGAACTTATTCCATAATAAGCACCTACATACTAGCTATAGTGTCACCACACAAATGTCTATGAGAACAGACATCCTTCATAATGGAGTAAGCATAGTATGTACCGATCTTTGTGGATTATTAATTACCAGTTAGTAATCCTATGACCAGGAACTATTTAAGTTTATAGTTATCATCTTTTAGGTCTCACTATTATGATCTCATCATAATCCATAAAAAGCTTTACTCTAAACTATGGTATATCTTATTTAAACACTTAAATAGATAGAGCCCGTAATAAAAACAAAACAAGTCTTTTATTAATATCAATGAAATCAAAACATATTACATAAAAAGTTATTCCTAAATCCTAATACATGATTGGACTTAGGACATATTCCTTTCAATCTCCCACTTGTACTAAAGCCAATCACTCTGGTATCTAATACCCAGCTTGTCTTTATTACGATCAAAGTGACTCAGAGAAAGTGGCTTTGTGAGTGGGTCTGCTACGTTGTTATGTGTGTCAACTCTCTCGACGTTGACATCTCCTCTTTCAACAATCTCCCTAATCAGATGAAAGCGCCGCAGGACATGTTTGGAATTTTTATGAGACCTAGGTTCCTTGGCTTGTGCTATTGCTGCGTTGTTATCACAATACAACACAATAGGCTCTTCGACGCTAGGAACAACTCCTAACTCAGAAACAAATTTCCTCATCCAAACAGCTTCTTTTGCAGCCTCACTTGCAGCTATATATTCTGCTTCTGCTGTGGAGTCAGCCGTTGTCGACTGTTTGGAACTCTTCCAACTTATCGCACCACCGTTTAGAGTAAACACGTACCCTGACATGGATTTGCTATCACCCTCTGATTGAAAACTAGAGTCGGTATAACCCTCTATTTTCAACTCAGATTCACCGCCAAAAACAAGAAAAATGTCCTGAGTCCTTTGCAAGTACTTAAGGATGTTTTTCACTGCTTTCCAGTGGTCTTCGCCTAGATTGGACTGATATCTGCTCGTCACACTAATTGAATAAGCAAAATCAGGCCTTGTACACAACATCGCGTACATGATAGATCCTATTGCTGAAGCATAAGGAATCTTACTCATACGCTCTCTTTCCTCAGGTGACTTAGGAGACATTTTTTCGGAAAGGGACACTCCATGACTCATCGGTATGAGACCTCTTTTGGAGTTTTCCATGCTAAACCTTTTAAGCACTTTCTGGATGTATGTACCCTAGGTAAGACCTATCATTCTTCTAGATCTATCTCTATAGATCTTCATACCGAGAATGTAGGATGCTTCTCCCAAGTCCTTCATAGTGAAGTTCTTTGATAGCCATACCTTGACTGATTGCAGCATCAATATATCATTTCCTATAAGAAGTATGTCATCCACATACAATACAAGAAATGTTACCGCGCTCCCACTAACCTTCTTGTAGACACATGGTTCATCCATATTTTTGATAAAATCAAACTCTTTGATTGTCTCATCAAAACGGGTGTTCCATCTACGAGAAGCTTGCCTTAAACCATATATGGTTCGCAGCAGCTTACACACTAGGTGTTCATTTCCCTTGGAAAGAAAACCTTCCGGCTGTGTCATATACACTTCCTCCTCAAGTTCCCCATTGAGGAAGGCCGTTTTCACGTCCATTTGTCAGTTCTCATAGTCGTAGTAAGCAGCAATCGCAAGCAAAATCCGAATTAATTTTAACAGGGCTACAGGCGAATAGGTTTCATCAAAGTCAATCCCTTGTCTTTGATTAAATCCTTTTGCCACTAGCCTAGCCTTATAGGCTTCCACCTGGCCATCTGCTCCAATCTTTCTCTTATATACCGACTTGCACCCAATAGGCTTAACACCTTCAGGCGCTTCAACAAGAGTCCATACTTGGTTGGTATACATAGATTCCATTTCGGATTTCGTGGCACTATGCCATTTCTCTGAGTCAACACTACTCATAGCCTCATTATAGGTCTTAGGGTCGTCTTCATCAATGATTGACAACTCATTGTCATTCTCAATGACAAGGCCATAATACCTCTCAGGTTGGCGAGACACTCTCTCTGACCTACGAATGGGCTGTTCCAAAGAAGGTTGTTCAGTCTGAACAGGTGTTTCCACTTGAACCGTAGTAGTTTGTGTTTCTTGAACTTCATTAAGTTCAATTTTGCTCCCACTGTTTCCTTCAAGGATAAACTCCTTTTCCAAGAAGGTAGCATGTCTGGAGACAAACACCCGATGATCGGTGTAAAAGTAATACCCTGAAGTCTCTTTAGGATATCCCACAAAACTACATTTTACGGATCGAGATTCCAGCTTATCTGGGTCAACTTTCTTGACATAAGCTGGACATCCCCAAATCTTAACGTGTTTAAGACTCGGTTTCCTTTCTTTCCATATCTCATACGGAGTTTGAGGAACAGATTTGGAAGGCACCTTATTCAGTAAATATGCTGAGGTTTCCAATGCGTAACCCCATAGGAATACTGGAAGATTCGCATAGCTCATCATGGACCGAACCATGTCTAACAGAGTTCGATTTCTCCTTTCAGATACCCCATTCAACTGTGGAGTATATGGATGAGTCCACTGGGAGACTATACCATTTTCTTTGAGATAATCTAGAAACTCTTCATTCAAGTATTCACCACCTCGATCTGATCGAAGAGTTATAATACTGTGTTTGGTTTGTTTCTTCACTTCATGTTTATATTCCTTGAACTTTTCAAAGGCTTCAGACTTGTGTTTCATCAAATACACATATCCGAATCTAGATCTATCATCTATGAAAGTAATGAAGTATGAAAATCCTCCCATGGCTTGCGTAGACATTGGTCCACATACATCTGTGTGTACCAATCCTAGCAAATCTGCAGCCCTCTCTCCATGTCCACTAAATGGAGATTTGGTCATTTTACCCAATAGACAAGACTCACATGTAGGATATGATTCAAAATCAAAGGGGTCTAGTAACCCTTCCTTATGCAATGTCCGAAGTCTATTTTCACTAATATGACCTAGCCTACAGTGCCATAAATAGGTCAGATTTTCATCATCTCGTTTTCTTTTATTAGTTTGTTCAATCTGAAGTAAATCATGCTCTACGTCACATACATACAGACCATTATTTAAAATTCCACGTCCATAAAGAACATTATCTCTAAGGATAGAACATTCATTATTCTTAATAATAAATGAAAAACCATCCAAATCCAACATAGGGATAAAAACAATATTCCTCACGATAGAGGGAACGTAATAACAATTATTCAAAATAATAGTCTTGCCCGTAGGCATATGTAAACTAAATGATCCTACAGCTATGGCCGCAACCCTTGCTCCATTGCCCATACGTAGAATCACCTCATCTTTTTCAAGATTCCTACTTCCCTTTAGTCCTCGCAACGAATTGCAAATATGAGAACCACGGGCGGTATCTAATACCCAAGTAGAAATTTGACCTAGTGACATATTAACTTCGATCATGAACATGCCTGAATCAGAAGCGGTAGACTTACTACCCTTCTTCTTCTTCAATTCTGCAAGGTAAACCTTGCAGTTTCTCTTCCAGTGCCCTAACTTGTTACAGTGAAAGCATACAGCTAAATTAGGATCAGTCAACTTGTGAGCATCTAGTATGCTCCCGAGTGATAGTGCAGAAGACATAACGTACAAAGTAAATCTGTAAATGATAAACACATAACAACACTTAGCAAATATTCGATTTCATTTTAAAACACTATATGAATCGGGTCTTTATTCATAAGTGGCTCCCACTAGTTTTCCTAATTTATTCAACCCCCTACGTGAAAAATTAAGCATTCATAATGCTAGTGGGAATAGGGATCCTACATTCCATTACACGACCCCGGCTGTAGCACGAACCGCCATGTAATGTTCAATAGGCAGACAACTCTTGTCAATTACATCTCATGTTATTCCCTAATCAAACTTTAGCCTCTTGAATAATTGAGTCTCGGCTGTAGCACGACAAACTCAATATTCTAAGTCAAGTCTAACCCAACATTCAGTACAGTTGAATCAGTCCCCAAAGGCCCACGGCTGTAGCACGTACCGACCTTTAGATTCTTATTCAATGTACACATCTCTATGTAATAGACAAGTATTTCTTATTTCGAAATCAAAGCCCTCGGCTGTAGCACGAACCGACAATGATTCAAAAATAAGAACTACTTTTCTATCATGTTGGAAGGCTATGACCGACACAAGCCCGTTGTGTCATTGGCCAATTACTACTTGATATTATTTAATTTTAGAGGGATTATATTACGTTACAATCATAATCATATTATAAAGAAATTCTTCCTTTTAAATTAAATATTTCAAATCAATAATCAATAATCAGATGATTCCCAGATCGGGTGGAGCATTGTCAAGAGGCGTCACTTAATAATCCTTTCTTACAGATAGAAATTTGTTATTGACAGAATCATCCTTTCTCTCATATCGAAAATTCATATTCAATTACGTGTTTCACAAACACAAGAATCTCATGATTGTATTCATAATATTGTTATTAAGGTTATGAAATAATTTCACTATACTAGGTTGTCTAACAAACGCCTTATGTTCATTTAAGTTCACCTAAATCTATCATCGCATGATAAACTAAGCATATATCACATATATCAACATGAATAAACATCAAGGTAGGCATGTTACATCATCTAGCACATTAGTCTAAGCATTATACATCTCTATGTATCACATGAAGCATTTAAAAGCAATTAAAACAGTCAAAAACAACTTTAAAACACTTCATGGAAATATAAACAGTTCAAAACTTTTACATAAACCAAAATTGATCATTCCATTAGATCCGTCTCGAAAAAATGAATCCAACGGTATATTGCACGCCTAAAACGGAGTTACGAAACTCCCAGAAAATCAATTTTAAAATCAACAGACCGGCTGTAACGCATTACAGGAACGCGTTACAAGCCCTGTAACGCATTCCGGTGATGGGTTACACCCCTTTTAAGCCATTAAAGGGTGTAACGCATTCCGTGAATGCGCCACAGGTGTGTAACACATTCCCGGAATGCGTTACACCCCTATTTTTTTTTGTTTTTCAGCTGCCGACAGCTTATTCTTCTCGAACGTCGTGCATCTGACTTCTCTGTCTCTTTCCTGCTGTTCTTTTCGTGCCGCAGCAGAGCAGATGTATATAGCAGACAATAGTACAGATATATACAAACATATATATATATACTTTATATACATATATATATATATATATATATATACTTATTTAATTACGAATTTAATTACAAAAACTTCAAAAATTCATAATAAAAAATCTATACATCATAAAATTATGAAAAAATACCCAGACGATCTACAATACTTGTGTAACCCAGATCAATATTCAAAATTATTATGAGAAATGATTTCTCATCAGACAAAATTAATCCATAATATAACTTGTAAAAATCATAATTAATTCATACAAGCACATAAAATTTTGAAATTTTTACCACAGATCTATATGCATACAACCTATGCTCTGATACCATTGTTGGATTTTTAACGCAGCGGGGGCATGGCAAAACACTTTTACACATACAAAATCCAAATAAAAGCATATAAATCGTGAATAAAAATTCGAGGGATCGAATCTAACCTTTTATAATAATTCGGAGACAACGATCAGAGATCCTTAGCAGTTGCTCCTCAAGTGTGAAGCACTCCACCGGTATCCACCAAGAAAACGATGTTAAGGAGGAGGAAGGAGGTGGAGAGAATTGGGTTTTCCAAACTTTTTGGGTTTTCGAGTTTGATGTGGGTTAGAATAAAATAGAGTCTATAATAGTGTATTTATAGGCAAAATTTTCAGCTGAAATTTTCCCATAAATAATATTATTATTATCCCATTTATTATTCTCATTAATAATTAAAACACCTTTTAATTATTAATCCTTTTTCTAAACACTTTAGAAATAATTCTCTCTCTTGATTTAATTTCCAAAAATTAAATCCTTAATTAATAATATTAAGAACTTTTCTTAATTAATTTATAATCAATTAAATCTCATTTAATCAATTATTAAATTTACCAATTAATTATTTATTTCACAAATAAATAATTATTAGCCATTATTAATTAATTCCTCCACCATTAAATCATTCTCTTTTTATGGTGTGACCCTGTAGGTTCAATATTAAGCCGGTAGTAGAAATAAATAATAATAAAACTATTTTATCATTATTTATATAAATTCTCTAATTTATTAAATATGATTAATTAATTAATCACATTTATTCTACATCGTGAGGGATACTTCTCAGCATATCGCGACTATCCGGATAATATGAATTCACTGCTTAGAATACCAAGAACATATTCAGTGAATAGTTACCGTACAATAAACTCCTTCTACCCTACAATGTCCCGATTAAATACAAGGCATGGATCTCGTGTCAAGCCTATCTAATTCAATCACTTTGCTTACCATTTACTATGCGTAGTTCTATGCAAATTAGAAACTCCTTTCTAATTTCATTTACTCTGGCCAGAGATTCCTGAACTAGCATAAGTGGATCAGCCTTGAACATTTGCTTCCTTCACTGGAAGGGGTAGATCCTTTATTGATCATACACTATCTTCGTGTACAAATTCCTATACCCAGAAGAGCCCTAATAATTGTCCCTGGAGACTAAGAACTAAACCAAAGCATAGTTCAGTGTACACAAGATGACTATGATGACCTCAAGTCTAATGATACTTGTACAACTATCACTATGTGAACAACTGCTGACACGTGAGTGAACTCCATCAGTTGTTCAGCTGTGCGAGTCATGTTCAGTGAACTTATTCCATAATAAGCACCTACATACTAGCTATAGTGTCACCACACAAATGTCTATGAGAATAGACATCCTTCATAATGAAGCAAGCATAGTATGTACCGATCTTTGCGGATTATTAATTACCAGTTAGTAATCCTATGACCAGGAACTATTTAAGTTTAGAGTTATCATCTTTTAGGTCTCACTATTATGATCTCATCATAATCCATAAAAAGCTTTACTCTAAACTATGGTATATCTTATTTAAACACTTAAATAGATAGAGCCCGTAATAAAAACAAAACAAGTCTTTTATTAATATCAATGAAATCAAAACAGATTACATAAAAAGTTATTCCTAAATCCTAATACATGATTGGACTTAGGACATATTCCTTTCACTAATTCCGTAACAATACACACTAAGATTTAAGACAAATAGGAGTAAAGTAATACGATGCTATCGATCTCCCAAAGAAACAAATACAACCTTGTGCAAATCAAATTAAAGTCACAATTCAGTAGTAGTTAAGGCAGACGATGGACATATCAAGACAGCCAATTAGGATCAAAGGAACATTGGAACAACTAATAGCTTAAAAAGCTTAGGGACGGAAGTGAGTAACACACTATGCTAAAAGCAACTACAAACAAACTCAGAGGCAAATTAGTACTTCATCAATAAATATTAGAGACGGCTTCCTAGAATTCGCAACCATGAAAAGTGTCTGAACAAGCTTTTCACTCTCTCCCACTTGTTGAAGTTAGGAAAGTAGAAATTACGGTTCTTAAAAAGCACAGGGGGTAATAGTACACGTACATGCACGAACACACACATAACGGAAGTAAGGGCAAAGACATACCCACTTTGAAGTAAGTGATGAATGAGTAATATTAAAAAAGGTAGCTCTCGATTCCAATGCAACTGCCTTAGCCAACATGGTCTTTCCAGTACCTGGTGGACCAAATAGAAGCAAACTTGACCAACATAAATATATGTAAGCAAAAATATTTCAGAACTAAAGGAAAAAAATATTGCTTGGTACATTACATTTTCACTTTTACGACTGCTTTCATTGCCTTTAAGGCCTCCATCCAAACTGATGCTACACTGATATTATCCTTGTATATTAACGCTTCTATGAAAAAAGGAGTAGCTAAGTTACCAGGTACTTGACAGTTGATAATAGATACATATGGCCACACATTGATTTAATGTACACAATTTACGCCATCCAGGCATTCCCCTGAATTCATGTCCAGCCATTACAGTGGCAAGAACTCCACCTCCTATGCTAACCAAACAAATAGATGAAACAAAAATTTTAAAGCAAAAGAACTATAAACAAAGATAAATGAAGAATACATATAGAAAAAATTGAAGCAAATAAGCTTCTAATTAGGACAAATCTGATAAAAATAATAAAAATAGAACAAATTGAAACAAATATTTTCGAATTAGGTTATTTAGCATGATTAATTAAAATATACCTCAAGGCTCAAACTGGATTTGTATTAGGTTCTGGTGAGAGATATGCAGTTGGTGACTATAAATTAGATTTTATTTTACTAATTAGGGTTATGGAGAGAGAGAGAGAGAGAGCAGAGAAGAGAGAATGGTGAGAGAGAGTATTGAGAGGGAGGGTGTGAGAAAGAAGAGAGATGGTGAGATATAATGGTGAGAGCGAGAGAGGGAGTATCGAAAGAGAGAGTGAAAGAGAAGAGAGATAGTGGGATGAAAAGGGGGAATAGGGGGTTTTTTTGTTCAGGGGGGAACAAATTTTTTGTTTAAGGAGGAAATATTTTATTTACTAGCGGGGAAAGTGAGAAGCGTGTGTTTTTCAATTTTTTCAAAAGTAAGAATAGACATGGGCTATTTTAGAGAAAGATGTCTTAGATGATTTTTAACATCTCTTTAAAAAAAATTAATGTTAAAACTTCTTTTAACATCTGTGACATTTCTAACCGATGTTAAATGTGTGATGTCGTAGACACTATTTTTAGTAGTGCACCGAGAATCAAATTTGATTCCTAGCAACAAAAATAAAGTAGACAAAGACAAAATTGGAGGGGAGTCGCATATATATAGCAAATAAAATGTAAAATTTCTAACATAATGCTCATTGTATATTTAGTTGCCCGCCGTCCACTAATGTACTTCAAATATTTCGATAAATGTATTAGTTGAGCTGGAAATATCAATTCTCCGGATCCTTCTAAACTCCTCATTAATGCTTGATAATGCTCCTTACTCCACTCTACCGAACCTTCCCTCTTCCGATGATACTTGGACGGAGGTGTGGTGTAGCTGTTGGTGGGACTCTGCAAAATAATGCCTGACCGGGGGTGGTGGCCGTCAAGCACCTCCGGCGTGAGAGTAAGTAACTGATGATGGAGAATAATAAGAAACAATAATCGAAAAATAAATGTTTGGTGTCTAAGAGTTATTATGTCAGAGTGATATGAATGCTTAAGTGTTGAGAGTAAATGTGAGAATCAGAATCCCCCATGTTTGTGAGTTATATTGATATTATAATGTTTGGTGTTACCTTTGGTTACCTCCCGATCCATAGGTTTGCTCCTTTCTTGGTGACAGACTTGATATGATGGCATATATTTTTTTATGACTTGCTGTCAAATAGACTATTTCCATGGAAATTTTCTCTTGTCCGGAAGTACCGAAGAATGAAATGACATTAGTCCAAGAGACAAAAGTTTGCTAGAAGGAGGGTAATATCCTTGGTCCAGAAGATGGTATGCTGGAGGAAGAGGGTATCATTGATCGGGGAGGTAAAACATTACCTTGATTAACATTTATTAGTCAACTTTGTAAAATATATGATAGATTATGTAATATATGGGATATATCGTGTAATTATTTTTATCAATTAATAAATATTATGTGATTATTTTGTGAATTTTTGGTGAATTTTCTATTGATCGGTAATTGTGTTTGGATGATTAAATGTGGTAAAATTTGGGTATTTTAATTTTTATATGTCCAAAATAAAGTATAGATAATTTTGATATTTTTTTATTAGTTTTTATGTTGTTATATGATTTTATATATGATTTATGGATAAACTATTTTGTATAATCAGGAATCGACCGACTTCAATCGTTTTAACGTTTTTACAACCCGGGAGTCTCGGTGAAACTCCTTTCTAACCTAATTTGAATATTTCGAGCATTTTTCATGTTTTGACTTTTTCGATCTGGAGTACGGTTTTACCTGTGTGAGTCCCGGTGAAAATTTTTCGATACAATATTTGTTTCGGTAAATCGATAAAACCCGTATCATCAAGAAACGTGATATTTTGATTAAACTATTATATTATATTCTCGTAATTCATGTAACCAAAGCGCTGAAACCAAGTTTGTATTTACAAAAAGCCCGGTTTTGATAATTATCCTAAAAACGGTACCGAATTGGATCTGTTTTATTAATACTTAGCGATTAAATATTCTATGTTTATATCTGATATGATCCAATGGGGTACCAATATTCCATAAATATACGTATTTTATTTTGTATATATAATCATTTGCAAACAGTAAAAGTATATAATTTTCAGAGAAAATCATAATATTCATAGGTGTTCTTGAGAATCAAACCTATATTTGAAGGTGTTATCGATATCGGATTTTGGAATCTAGTAACCAAAACGAAGGTATTGAAGAGTACTATCAGATTCTACTATTCATACTACTGCATAATCAACATGTAATTTTCTATAATTTTTTTTAAATTTGAATTATTTTGGGATTAATTATGAACTTTTGATTTTGATGTTGTTTGTATGATTTGATGATTGCATGTTGTAGATAATTTGAATCCGATCATTTTGGTATATCATATGTTGAATTTGGAGTTCAATAAAATGTCCAAAAGTGGGTTTAATTCTCGAATTAAGAAATTAGGGTTTATAACACGTATGAATGTTTTCAATTGAAAATTAAGGCTTTTTGATCTAGGGGTTATTAGGTTGATTGGTTGGTATCAATGTATAGAGCTTGAAAAGAGGAATCGGTTGGTGGTGGTCTCATGAACAGACGATACCGGAGTTGGGATGACCAGAGCAAAGAAGATCTCGCCGGCCAACGAGATTTCTTCAAGCTTTTCCGGCCAACTCCGGGGTTATATGTTAAAAGTGATTGCATGGATAGATTCCTTGTGTTCTGTAGTTTGATTCTGGAGGTGATGGTGGCCTGAGTATAATACCCCATATTTTATTTGGTGCATTATTTGGTGCATCAATTAGTAGATATTTTATTAGTAAAGTTTAGAAATTTAAATATGGATATTATTTACTTAGATAATTATTTATTTAAAATTTGAATTTATAAGATATCCGTTAGTTTTTAAAATTTAAAAGTTTATATGTAACACTTAGTCAACCCGTTTTTACATGATAAGAGATAGATAAGAAGTTATTTTACCTGGACGTGGAGAAAATATGGAGAAACTAGTGGCCATTAGTTACAAGTCGTTGAGTCACTTGTTATATAAATAGATTTGCACTCTAGTGTCATGTACACAATTTATGTAATATAACTCCATAAATAAAAATGATATATATTAAATGTAGAACAACATACACTTATACATAGCTTACGGCGGGTTGAAAATCAAGAGTGGATACCAAGAGGTTGTGGTCTAGGATAGCAGGATAATCTATCATCTTGCCTGGGGGAGGTTAATCGATCACTTTGTCTCGGGGATTCTTATCAAAGGGTTTGACATCTTAGTTGTGCATGTTATTCCAGACTATATAAAAATGTGTGCAACTACTCTTTATTTTTATTTATATTTAGAAATGCATGTATAAATAGTTAACTTTTCATATTTATTATTATATTAGTTTTAGCATGTACCATGAGATTAATTAATTGTTATCATCCTCATGTTTATAATTTATGTTTATTTTTAGTGCATTTTAGTTAGTTTTGAATGTTTTATCATGTACATAATATAATTATGGTGAGAAGATGCATTGATCACATGTGTTGCTAATAAACTGATAACATGATCTATTTTTATAAATTTGGCCATTAGTTTCTTATTCAGACTAAGTGGTATATTTGATTTGATGGATGTGTATATTGTTACTAAGGTATCATTTATCTACGTGTAACATAGATTTTGAATGTAAAAATAAAAATAAATTTTTACGTTTCTATTTTTAAATGTATAAAGTAAGTCATAATTTAATTATTTGAATCAATACTAATCATTTCATCAAATTTATAACAATATGAATATGAACATCTTTTTATAAATTATTTATTCATATTAAGTAAGTGGGTTTTAATAATATAAATTTTAGTAAATTCATGATATCATGATTAAGTGAGTCTCATTCTTCTAGTATATGATTAGTTTTAATTTTATTTTATCACTTTAATTATAAGAAAATTGTGTAAAAAATAAATTGGTGTTAAATAATTATATTAAATGATGAAGTATGAGGCATTAGTTTAATTATAGTTATGCATTTGTTAAAGTACATGAGAATCTCATTTATTAATTAAGATTTATAGACTTTTATTATTAAATAATGAGTTAAGTCATTTAATTATTGTTATTATTATTAGTTGTATTTTTCCTTAAAAGGTAATAAGTGCATTTTAGTGTTATGTTAAAATTCTTATACTTTATTGTCACGGTTAAAAAATTTACAAATATATGAAATTATTTTTATAAACTATTTTGTCTTTTATAATCTATAGTTATTACCTACATGTTTAATTAAGTATTATTAATATGTACAGTGAGCACGCAGATAATTATATTTTTATCTTGTTAAGCATTTAGAAAGATAGTAAACATCTATTTATAAAATATATTTTTATATATTATAGATTGATTTCGAGGTTGAATTGGAGTTGTGTCAGCATTATTGAATATTCTAGATTCATTCCAAGTACAAATATCTATTCTCTTTCTTTTTATTAAATCATATACATTTTCCATTATATTCCTCAATTATATTTCTATAAATTGTGACTTTTTGCTACACCTTGTATATCCCTCCGTCATATATTTTTCATTCTAACTACTGTTAGAAAATGGAAAGTTTGAGGCATATTTTATATATGTTCTTGATATGATTTCCGGAAGTTAACACTTGGAGGTTGTTCCTTGACATGAGGACTTCAACTTTCATATTTGGATCTAAGACATTTTCTTAGTGGAATCCATGAATATATTGCGATAAAGTTGCTTGTTTGAAATGGGTTATGGGGATTTTGTCCCACATTAATATTGTAAAAGAAAGATATTGAGTTTATATACCATCTTGTGTTAGTGTTGTTTACAACTACTAGCATAAGTGGAATGCTTGTGTGGCCTAGTGCTAGTGGGAACTCTTATATTTTTCTTTTCTATTATAACTTTAATTATTTATATTGATTATTTAATTATTAATATAAAATATATTGAGTAGAGATTTTTTTAATCATACTCTGAATTTATTTTGTAATATTAATATTAATTAATCAGGATATAATATAAATAATAAGGAAAACCCTTTTTGTTTACTTTTTCTGTTTTGTTACTTGGTGTACCACATCGAGTAAAATAGAAGAAGAGTAACTTGAGATGCCTATATATTGAGAGGTACACTTGAGATAAATATGACACAAGTCTCGGTGCCTACCTCGCAAACATAAATGAGTTGCATAGGTTTTTGGGCAAACTAAGGTGCGAGTCGCCGTTGATCATTGTTGGTTCTGTGGCTAGATTGATCTGTTGTTGTTTTATCCTGGAAGCGATATTGCTGCATTCCATCACAGCTTAAGTGGGGGGCAATAATCTCTTCAAGATTGTTGGGTATGATTTTTAACTACACAACAACAATGGGCAGTTATATATATCTAATAACAAGAACAAGGCAAATAACCAAATAACTAACTAACGAAATAAAACACGAAGGCAATAACAAACTATAAAGACTGTCATTGACAAAGAAAGTACAGAAAACTTATCTCTTATCGCTTTCCAAATTTTGATAAGAAGAAAAACACAACAGCTGAGTCGCCAAATCTCTAGTATAGATTTCTCTATATACTGAGACTGTGATAAAGTTATTCCATCAGTTGACTGAGTCAACTTGATCCCAAGAATCACACTAGCCTCGCCCATATCCTTCATCTCAAAGTGCCTCTTCAAGAAACTCTTTGTCTCGTTAATAATCTTAATATTGGTTCCAAACAACAAGATATCATCTGCATACAAGCACACGATCACACAATCATTACTTCTAACCTTATAGTAGACACACTTGTAACTTTCATTAACTAAAAACTCGAAGTCTAAAACAGTTTCATCAATCTTTTTATGCCAGTCTATAGGTGCTTGTTTAAGGCCATAGATGGACTTCACTAGTCTACATACTTTCCTCTCATTACCAGAAGCAACAAATCCCTCAGGCTGATCCATATAAATCTCTTCTTCAAGGTCACCATGAAGAAAAACTGTCTTTACATCCATTTGATGGATGATAAGACCATGTAGAAAAGCCAATGCAATAAGCATTCTGATTGTTATCATTCGGGCAACTGGAGAATTTGTATCAAAATAATCAATGCATTCCCTTTGCCTAAAGCCCTTAGCAACTAGCCTAGCCTTGTACTTATCTATTGAGCCATCGGGGTTTAGCTTCCTCTTGAAGATCCATTTACATCCAATAGTAGAACACCCAAGAGGGAGATCAACTAACTCCCATGTTCCGTTTGAAACAATTGAGTCAATTTCACTCGTTATAGCCCCTTTCCAATGCCTTAACTCCGAAGAATCCATGGCTTGACGGAAAGTTAAAGCCTCATCCTCGTCATTGTAAGTGATAAAGTCACTTCCAAAGTCCTTGACTACCTTTGCACGCTTACTCCTTCTAGGTTCCTCTACTTCGTTAGAAGTAGAACTACTACCAGGATCCGCCCCACATTCGACATCCTTTCCACATGATCGGGAATGGAACTCGATGTGTGTGTGGGATCATCCTCAGAACTACCCAAAGGTATACCAGTCTTCATAGGGAATACTTCCTCAAAGAAAGTTGCATCATGAAACTCAACTATCGTATTCGCCACAATACCATCTATGTCATATTTTAATACTAAAAATCTCATAGCAGTTGTGGTTTCAAGATAGCCCAGAAAGATACAATCAACAGTTTTCAGACCCAGTTTCTTTCTCTTGTGTTCAGGGACAAGTACCTTAGCAAGACACCCCCACACATGAAGATAACTCAAACTTGTCCTACGCTTTCTCCATAATTCATATGGTGTCTTGTCCATATGTTTCAGAGGGACTCTATTCGGAATATGGCAAGCCGTATTCAGAGCCTCTCCCCACATGTACTCAGGAAACCCAGAATTAATTAGCATATTGTTAATCATGTCTTTAAAAGTTCTGTTCTTTCGTTCTGCCACCCATTAGACTCAGGTGTGTATGGTGGAGTAACCTCATTAACTATACCATTGCTTGCACAAAATTCATTAAACAAGGTACTCGTATACTCAACACTTCTATCAGACCTCAAACGTTTAAGTACTTTGCCAGTTTATGTTTCAGCTTCATTTTTATACATAATGAATTTATCTAGTGCTTCATCCTTATGTTTAAGCAAATAAATATAATAATATCTACTACAATCATCTATAAAGTTAATAAAATATCTACAGTGACCCTTAGTCAACACACCACCAAATTCACATATGCCTGAGTGAACTAAATCTAGCAAGTCTGAATCCCTAACAACATTATGTAAAGGTTTCCTTGTTTGTTTAGCAGTTACACACATTTGACACTTAGATTTCTTATCAATGATGTACTTTGGAATCAACTCTAAATTCATCATATCTTTTAGAGCACCAAAATTTAAAGGACCAAGTCGTAAGTGCCACAAATCAGATGATTCTACACAATTAACAGAAGGTGCAACACTATCATTAATAAAACCACCCAATAAAGGTTCAACATTTATTAAAAACAAACCGTCAGACAAGTAACCCTTGCCAAAAAATGTACCAGTATGCGTAATAACTACTTTATTACATTTCAGAGAAAGTTCAAAGCCATTTTTAACTAAACAGCTTCCACTAATAATATTTCTACGAATAATGGGAACATGATGCACTCTAGTGAGAGATAGAATCCGCCCAGAAGCAAACTTCAGGTCCACGTTTCCTATTCCAAGCACTTGAGCAGCACTAGCATTCCCCATCGTCACTGTCACTCCATGAGTCTATTGATAAGATACAAACAGAGTAATATCAGCACAAATATACACATTAGCTCCAGTATCAATCAACAATTCATTAAATAGATAAGTGGAAAGTAGTTCAGGGTTGTAGTTAACATACCCATCGTTGGCTTCAGAGGGAACAACCTCACCAACAACCATATTAGCCATAGGCCCACTAGTGATTGCAAGTCCAAGCACAGTGTTTTCTTGAGCTACCACTCCAACTTTCTTCGCTTTCTTCACAGGACAGTCCTTGCTCCAATGACCAGCCTGTCCACAAGACCAACATGGTTTATCTGTCTTTGGTTTCTTAGCCTTGTTCTTGTCAATTTTAGGTTTAGTGTTATCCTTCTTACTGACAGATTTCCTTTTCTGCCCAACAGTCACTACGTTCACTTTCGAACTGCTCCCATGTTCAACAGGCATCACATGTCCTTGTTTGGACTTGTGTTGTTCCTACACAGAGATGTCCAACATAAGGTTTGTCCATGTGATCTCTCCTTTCTGTCTTTTCAGGGAGAGAGCAAACTCTTCCCAAGACTTAGGGAGTTTTTCAATCACAGCCATCACCTTAAACTTCTCAGGTAAGTCCATTCCAGACTCACCCAAAGCATGCACCAACATCTCAAACTCATGTACTTGCTCAGTCATGGACCTGGTATCCACCAGCTTGAACTCAAGAAATCTCGCCACATAATTCTTCTCAAGACCTTGAGAATCAGTATTATGGGTTTGGTCCAGCTTCTCCCACAACTGCTTAGCACTATAAGCATTCGATGAATAAACATCAAACAGAGTGTTCACTAAAGCAGCCAGAATGGCTGCCCTAGCCACCCCATCTTTCTCAACCCATAGCGCATAAACAGTCATAGTTTTAGCCTTTTCTTGATCCACAACAGGAGGATCATACTGCACCATCGGCCATAGACCCTTAACAGTTAACCAGAGCTTCATCTTTTTCTGTGTCTAAGTTGGCTAGATATACAAGTTGTCCAAACAAGACTCATTGGGAGGCACTATATAGAGTTTTTAGATATCTAAAGAGAACTATTTCCCTTGGCTTGCATTACCGGAGATTTCCGAGAGTACTCGAGGGGTACAGTGATGCAAGTTGGATAACAAAAAAATCTGGTTCCAATGGAGTGACTGGATATGTGTTTACTCTTGTGGATGGAGCAGTGTCCTGGAAATATTCTAGACAGACTTTGATTACTCGGTCTACTTTTGAGGTTGAATTGTGTGCACTTGATGCCACGAGGACGGAGGCTGAATGGGTACATGGACTCATGAGTATGTTACCTGTAGTAAGCAAGCCGCTTCCTGCCATTTCTGTTTATTGTGATAGCCGTACAACTATCGACAAATCCAGAAGTGTAAAGTAAAATGTTAAAACAAAGAGACACATCCAAGTTAGACTAAATTCTATAAGGGGTCTTGTTTCTGATAGGATTATTGCTATAGAGTTCATAGGAACTCAGGATAATATAGTTGATCCGCTGACTAAAGGGCTTGAGCATGCTATGCTCCTTAAGTCGAGGTTGGGGATGGGACTGGTAACCCATCATAATTCATCAACAGCGGGAACCCAATACACCTAAGAGGAGATCCCTCGAAGTGTATTCAATGTGGTAATAACAAGTTGTAAGGATGAATTGGTAGTACCTCTACCATATACATTTAGATACTTATGTATCTGAGTCTATCCCCTATAAACCTTAAGAGGTACTTGAACTGCTAGTTAGGAAGAGTTATTTGAACTCTGAATGGGGTCAAGTTGTTTGACGAGATGATAACAGTACATCTCTGGAGATGCCCAGCTAAGCGAATGTAATTGTGTGATCGCAATTAGAGGATTCCTCGAAACATTCGATGAACATGATCGAGACATGACCATTAACGTCTCAAATTCGTAGATTGGCACCATAGCCTTTGACTTGTCATTTTTTATGGAGTGTGGTTACACCCAACGGATAAAGATTCAAGGTGAAACATTTTATCTGTATCTGGTAGCCATCGAAGTAGAGGACTTAGGAGGGTTCAAACCCGGAAGGGTACCGACTCTGAAAAACATGTCATGTATAAAATCCGGTATGCAATTTGATTATGGATTTGTGGGGGATTGTTAGAAAATGGAAAGTTTGAGGCATATTTTATATATGTTCTTGATATGATTTCCGGAAGCTAACACTTGGAGGTTGTTCCTTGACATGAGGACTTCAACTTTCATATTTGGATCTAAGACATTTTCTTAGTGGAATCCATGAATATATTGCTACAAAGTTGCTTGTTTGAAATGGGTTATAAGGATTTTGTCCCACATTGATATTGTAAAAGAAAGATATTGAGTTTATATAGCATCTTGTGTTAGTGTTATTTACAACTACTAGCATAAGTGGAATGCTTGTGTGGCCTAGTGCTAGCGGGAACTCTTATATTTTTATTTTCTATTACAAGTTTAATTATTTATATTGATTATTTAATTATTAATATAAAATATATTGAGTAAGGATTATTTTATTCATACTCTGAATATATTTTGTAATATTAATATTAATTAATCAGGATATATTATAAATAATAAGGAAAACCCATTTTGTTTACTTTTTTATTTGTTTTGTTACTTGGTGTACCACATCGAGTAAAATAGAAGAAGAGTAACTTGAGATGCCTATATATTGAGAGGTATACTTGAGATAAATATGACACAAGTCTCGGTGCCTACCTCGTAAACATATATGAGTTGCATAGGTTTTTGGGCAAACTGAGGTGCGAGTCGCCGTTGATTATTGTTGGTTCTGTGGCTAGATTGATCTGTTGTTTATTTATCCTGGAATCGATATTGCTGCATTTCATCACAGCTTAAGTGGGGGGCAATAATCTCTTCAAGAACAGTTAAGTCCACTTGAAGGATTTGGCGACTCAACTATTGTGTTCTTCTTCTTATCAGAATTTGGAAAGCGATAAGAGATAAGTTTTCTTTACTTTTTTTGTCAATTAAAGTCTTTATAGTTTGTTATTGCCTTCGTGTTTTATTTTGTTAGTTGGTTATTTGGTTATTTGCATTGTTCTTGTTATTAGATATATATAACTGCCCATTGTTGCTGTGTAGTTAGAAATTCCCAACAACTACTTGGCAAACAACTTTGTAACCTATTTGTTTGGGCTCTTAAACTTATCTGTGTGGGTAAATCACAGACGAGACATATGGGGTTTTTGTAGTCTTTGGTGCTCTCGGCACTAACTCGTATCGGTGCTATGAGTATTCTAGCATGTCTCTGGGGTATGAGGCATGATTAAGATCATGATCATTTTGTTTGTTTGGGGAAATGTTTTATACATTTTATTTTATCCGTATGGTGGATAACCGGAGAAGGAACTGTTTGCGCCGTGCTTTGCTTAGTGTTTACTAGCGAACAGAGGTTTTATAAGATGCCCTTATTAGTACCCACCTTACCTGTTCTCAGCCATTTATTTGATTTGTCTGATTAGTTTGCTTCTTTGACTATAAAAATCTACGGTCATATTACCCTTCTTCTTTGATATTTATTTATATGAAAGGTACCCATTTGTTTTATATTTTAAAGATATATTTGTACTAGGCATTTGGCTCACCCGTATTTATTTCTTTCCACGGATAGTCAGAGGTAAAGCGAGGGTGTGATGAGTGCTGCCCAGATTTTAGCTTGTTTAACTAGATGAAAATAAAGTCAAGGACATGTTTTATTCCATATTATTTTGAATCTTGTTAAAGAACTTTATTTTGAAGATTTTGAACTTTTATTAGTTTAATAAATTATGTTTAGCTTGTTTTGCTTCCATTAATAAATAAGACTTAGCTTGTGTAGCATCTACTTGTTTAAGTGGGGTGTTACAACATTGATATTCAGAGCTTAGGTTATAGTTTCTGTAGACTGTCCTTTAGGATTTGACCTGTGAGTTTTGGGTTGACTTCATACGGGTAGATTTAAGATTTTGGATATGATTTTGTGATATATGTATTTGTGCACTCATAAAATTTTGTGCAGGATGGCAAGAGGTAGCAGTAGTCAAAATACTGGGGGGAATGATAATCAACAGATTGTTATGGATATGAGTACTTTTATGGAGATGCTGCGGGAAGTTCAACGTGGACTGAATCCCACTGCTAACGGGAAAAATCGAGATGGTCAGACTATGTTTGATCGTTTTATGAAGCAAAGACCCAATTGTTTTAAGGAGGCCAAGACTCCCATGGATGCTGAAGCTTGGATAGATCACATGGAGAAAAATTTCAGGTTCTTGGAGTGTTCAGAGGTGGAAAAGGCTCGATTTTCTACTTATCATCTTGAGGGGGATGCTAATACTTGGTGGAAGTCTTTGGTGGCCTCGCATGCTCCTGGCTATGAAGATACACTTACTTGGCAGATATTCAAAACTCAGTTTGACCAGAGGTACTTTCCGGCCAGCATACGTGAGGAATATATAAAAGAATATCAGAGTATTACTCAGAAAGATAATGAGTCGGTGACAGACTTTCAAGTCGGATTTCAAAGGTTAGCTGGTTATGCGAGATCTGTGGTTGGGTCAGAAGCGGATAAAATCATGAAATTTAAGTGGGCATTGAAGAATTCCATCTGCAACCATATCATTTATAACCGCTACACATCCATGGATTCCTTGGTTGACAGTGCCAGAGATCAAGAGCTTCATCAGGCCGACTTTCTCAAAAAATGAGACATGCAAAATCAGAAAAGAAAAAGAGAAGATGACTTTTTCGAGCGTCGACATGGATTTCAGAAAAATGGTGGGTCTTCAGGTGGATTCAAACCAAATGATCAGAGGTATAATACTCAGAGTTTTCAGCAAAAGAATGAAAATCAAGGAAATGAGCAAAAGAGGTCTTTAAACCAAACTGGAAATAAGGAAGCATCTAAGTGTGAGCATTGTGGAAAGATGCATGGAGGAAGCACTTACTATTGGGCTACTAGAGCATGCTTCAATTGTGGAAAGAAGGGTCACACTATTCGAGACTGTCAGATGCCACCGAAGAAGCCTTGGGATCGTAAAGATCAGGGAGAGAAAAGCAATCAGATGACTTCCGGTCGTGTGTTTTCTATCACTGCAAAAGATGTTGCAAGTACTCCAGGTACCATTTCAGGATCACTTTCTGTCGGTAATGGAAATGCTATAGTCTTATTTGATACTGGAGCTACACATTCATTTGTCTTTACATCTTATGCTAAACACTTAGACATTGCATCTACTACACTTTTATCGGATTTTTTTGTTGGCACTCCTATGGGTGTAACTATATTTGTGAATACTCAGTATCTTGATTGTGTGGTTAGAATAGACGATAGGGAACTACTTGTAGATCTCTTACCTATTCAGATGAGGGACTTTGATATCATACTGGGGATGGATTGGCTAGAGCGATAGAAAGCTACGATTGATTGTCCAGGAAAAAGAATACTTTTTGGCGACTCCAATTCGCCCGAGTTCGAGTTTCAGGGTTCTAAGCCTAGTGGTTGTGGAAAATTCATTTCGGCCATCAAGGCTAAGAAGATGATTGCTCATGGATTTGAAGGAGTTTTGGCTCATGTGATTGACACGTCCAATGTGCAGCCAGAGTTAGAAGATGTTCTTATTGTTCGTGAGTTTTCAGATGTATTTCCCGAGGATTTGGAGGGTGTTCCGCCCGAAAGAGAGATAGAATTTGTATCGATTTATTACTAGATGCACAACCTATTTCTAAGGCACCTTATAGAATGGCTCCGTTAGAGCTACAAGAGCTGAAAGAACAGCTGGAGGAGTTACTTGATAAGGGTTTTATTAGACCCAGTGTTTCGCCTTGGGGAGCACCAGTTCTATTTGTGAAGAAGAAGGATGGTTCGATGAGACTCTGTATTAATTATCGAGAGTTGAAACGAATCACGGTGAAGAATAAATATCCATTACCGAGGATCGATGACTTATTTGATCAGCTTCAAGGGGCAAATTTTTTTTCGAAGATTGATCTATGGTCAGGTTATCATCAACTAAGAGTGAAGGCAAGTGATATTCCGAAGACAACATTCAGGACTCGTTAAAGACACTACGAGTTTCTTATTATGTCTTTTGGATTGACAAATGCACCTACGGTTTTCATGGATCTAATGAACAGGGTATTCAAGGATTTTCTAGACAAGCTTGTGATTGTGTTTATTGATGATATATTGGTGTATTCAAAGTTAAGGGAGGAACATGAGAAGCATCTTCGAGTTGTGTTGGAAACACTTCGGAATAACAACTCATATACAAAATATAAGAAGTGTGAATTTTGGCTCGATCAAGTTGCATTTTTGGGACATATTGTATCAGCAGATGGAATCAAGGTGGATCCAGCCAAGGGTGAGGCTATTACCAATTGGCCAAGACCTAGCATTGCGACAAGTTTATATGGACCAATGAGTGTGAGGCTAGTTTTCAAGAATTGAAGAAGACACTTATGACATCACCAGTATTGACACTACCATTAGGATTGGGAGGCTATGTGATTTATAACGATGCTTCGAAGAAGGGACTTGGTTGTGTATTGATGCAACATAGAAATATGATTGCCCACGCTTCAAGATAATTAAAGCCTCACAAGGTGAATTATCTGACACATGACTTAGAGCTTGCAACCATCATTTTTGCATTAAAGATATGGCAACACTATTTGTATGGTGATAAGTGTGAGATATTTACAGACGACGAGAGTTTAAAGTACATATTCACGCAGAAGGAGCTTAATATGAGGCAAAGACGATGGATTGAATTATTGAAAGACTATGATGTGATCATTCAGTATCATCCGGGCAAGGCTATTAAGGTTGCAGATACTTTAAGCAGGAAGGATTTTGGAAATTTGGCCGCGTTGGTGACGCAACAACAATCTCTTCAATGTGAGATTGAAAAATTCGGTTTGGAGTTTTATTATCATAATAGCGTTGGTATGGTAGCAAGTTTGCATGTCGAGCCTAGTCTTATCACTAGAATTAAGGCAGCTTAAGATGGAGATAGAGAATTGTGGTCTCTTATCCAGAATATTGATCCGGAAAAGCAACCAGGATTTTATTTTGATGATCAAGGCATTCTATGGATGTATAATCGTCTGTGTGTGCCTGCTAACAAGGAACTCAGGGAGGAATTAATGGAAGAGGCTCACATATCACCATTTTCTATTCATCCAGGTGAGACAAAAATGTATCGAGATTTAAAGGAACACTTTTGATGGAGTGGCATGAAACGAGATATTGCCAATTTTGTTTCGAAGTGTTTGACTTGTCAACAGGTGAAGATTGAGCACCAGAGGCCAAGTGGCTTATTACAACCATTGGAGTTACCTACTTGGAAGTGGGAGAATATTTGCATGGATTTTGTCATAGGATTGCCTAAGACTTTTAACAAACATGATGCAATATGGGTGATTGTAGACAGACTCACTAAGTCTGCTCACTTTTTAGCAATCCGTGAGAACATGAACTTGGAGAGCTTAGCGCTATTATACAGGAATGAGATTGTTAGACTACACGGGATTCCAGTTTCGATTGTGTCCGACAGAGATCCCAGATTCACTTCAAGGTTTTGGAAAGGATTTCAAAAGGCATGGGGTACCAAGTTGAACTATAGCATAACTTTTCATCCACATTCAGATAGGCAGTCAGAGAGGACAATTCAAACCTTGGAGGACATGTTACGAGCATGTGCATTAGAGTGGTATGGAAATTGGGATGACTATTTGCCCTTGGTTGAATTTGCTTATAATAACATGTTAGATATATTTGATAATGTCATGGCTAATATGTCTTATGTTTAGCTTTCAGATCTTGTGTGAACAGGATAGATCAGTACTTAACTGTTGATCAGTACTTATACTGGAAGTCAGGACTTAAGGATATCAGTACTTATATTATCAGGAGATAATCATCAGAAGATAGATATCAGAACTTAAATGCTGAAGGACAATCAGATAAGGACAGTAGTTGATTAAAGGAAAGAAGATAGAGATAAAACATAAGAAGAGATATGCATGAAGAAGGAATTCCGTGAAGAATGGAATACTTGGAATAGAAGATATCTGATTGATATATTTTAGGAAGCAGAATTATATTCCATGTCAATTAGCGATTATCTTGTAACTGTGTAGTATATAAACACAGGCATAGGGTTTACACTATAAGAGTTATCATTATCGAAGTTATTATTCTATATAACCCTAGCAGCTCTCGTGATATTTGTTCATCACTGAGAGGTAACAGTTCTATATTGTAACAGAGTTTATTATTTCAATAAAGTTTGTTTTCTGTTACTCAAGTTCTTTAAGTTCGATTTGAGTGTGTGTGACCTAAAAATTGGTATCAGAGCCTATCTGTTAACTTACATACAGTTAAAGATCCAAACACAATCATGTCGAACACAGAAACTCCAACTAAGCCTACCACAACTGAGGAACCACCAAAGACACAAATTCAGAGTCGGTATGAGACCATCAGAGTTCCCATACTGAGACCATCTGAATATCCCATATGGAAGGTAAGGATGACCATGTTCCTGGAAGCAACAGATCCAGAATACCTGGATAGAATCAAGGAAGGTCCTCACAAACCAACCAAACTCGTTGTTGCAGTTGCAGGTGAAGCAGCAACGACCGTACCAAAGGAGAAGAGTGATTATACTGCTGAGGACATAGCATCAATTGCTAAGGATGCTAAGGTACGACACTTACTGCACAGTGCCATTGATAATGTAATGTCAAACAGGGTAATCAACTGCAAGACTGCTAAGGAGATATGGGATGCTCTGGAAACAAGATGTCAGGGAACTGACACAATTAAGAAGAACAGGAAGACAATACTCACTCAAGAGTATGAACACTTTGACTCAAAGATTAATGAGTCATTGAATGATTTATATGATAGATTTGTCAAACTTTTGAATGATTTGTCATTGGTTGATAAAGAGTATGATCTTGAAGATTCAAACCTTAAGTTCCTGTTAGCTCTTCCTGAATGCTGGGATTTGAAGGCAACGACAATAAGAGACAACTACAATCTTGATGAAACAACTCTTGACGAAATCTATGGAATGCTCAAGACACACGAGCTGGAGATGGAACAAAGAAGCAAGAGGAAAGGAGGAAAGTCAAGGACAGTTGCTCTTAAGGCTGAAGAAGAATTCCCCAAAGCAGCTTCCTCAAAGAAAGACAAGGGTAAAGCTCTTTTCATAAAGTCTGATACTGAGTCATCAAGTTCTGAGAGTGATGATGACTCAGATTCTGAAAGCTTGCCTGAGACTGATGCTGATGAGGAGATGATGAAACTGTGTGCTCTTATGGTGAAAGGAATCACAAAGATTGCATACAGGAAGTTCAGGAAGGGAAAGAAGTTTCCCAGGAAAAGCATAAGTTCTGATAAGAAGAATTTCAGAAGATCTGAAGGAAGAGGAGGAAAGTCTGACAGAGGAGATTACACCAATGTTAAATGCTATAATTATGGTGAGAAAGGCCACATATCTCCTGACTGCAAGAAGGTAAAGGGTGACAAAGGCAAGCTCTTGTCACAAAGCAGAAAAGCTGGACAGACACCTCAGACTCTGAAAGTGAGGAGAACTATGCATTAATGGCAAATGCTGATAAAGAAAGTGTTGAGAGCAGTTCTGAAGCTGCTGAAACAAAGGTACCTCAGACTACTTATGCTTTTCATACTGATGATATTAATGAGTTGAGAAGATATCTTAAAACCATGTTTGTTAGCTATAGAGATCAAACTTTAACATGTGAAAGATTAACTTCTGAAAATCTTGTATATAAGAAAAGAAATGATTTCTTAGAAAAAGAGTTAGTCATATTCCATCAAACTCAGAAGGATAGAGATGATACTTTTGATGTTAGGGATGAAGTGCTAAAAATGAATAAATCTCTAAAAACTGAGTTAGAAAAGGAAAGAGAGATAATCAGGACTTGGACTAACTCTGGCAGAACAACTCAAAATTTGCTAAGTAGTGAAAATTGGAAAGAAGTCTTAGGTTATGGAGAAAATAAGAATGATAAAGGAACTGAAGAAATTAAGCCTGTTGTTAAGCAAAAGCCAAAGTTAAAACCTGTTAAGTTTGTAACTGTAAAGTCTGATAATGAGAAATCAGAAGTTAAAAAGGAATTAACTTCTGAAAAACTAAAACAGGAAAAGACAGCTGAAGTAAACATAGGCTTAATGACAAAGAAGCAGCTTAAGCATAAGCTGAAAGATGTCAAGAATGCAAACAAGGTAAAATCACCTATGAAAAATAGGAATGGAAAGGAAGGTGTGAATAAAAGCAATGATTATAAACCTGTTCCTGATGCACCTAGGAAAACATGTCATAACTGTGGAAGTTCTAACCATCTGGCTTCTTTTTGCAGGAAAAATAAGAATATTAACTCCTTACCTTCGAAATCAGGAGTTAAGAGTCACTCAGTTAGATACAAACCACAAAATCCTTGTTTTCATTGTGGTAGTTTATGGCATTCCATTTATACTTGTAAGGAATATCATAGTCTGTACTATGATTATTATCAAATAAAACCTTCTTTGAAGAAAGTTTCCATTGTTCCTTCTAGTATAAATTCTGATTCAAAGTCTGATAATGTAAATTCTGATAAGAAAAATGTTAACATAAACTCTGATGCTAAATCCGCTGCAAATGTTAACAAACTTAATAAGACCAAAGGATCCAAGCAAGTCTGGGTCCTTAAAACTAATAATTAGTGGTCTTTATGATTGCAGGGCAACAGGAAAAATATTCTAGTTCTGGACAGTGGATGTTCAGGTCATATGACTGGAAATAAGGCCCTGCTATCAGACTTTGTGGAGAAAGTTGGCCCGAGTGTTTCTTATGGAGATGGCAACATTGGAAAAACATTGGGATATGGCAATATCAATCTTGGGAATGTCATTATTAAAGAAGTAGCTCTGGTCTCAGGACTTAAACACAACCTTCTGAGTATAAGTCAAATCTGTGACAGAGGTTATCATGTTGATTTCTTTGAAGAACACTGTGAAATTGTGAGTAAATCTAAAGGCAAAGTTGTTCTGAAAGGATATAGACGTGGTAACATTTATGAAGCTAAGCTTTCAACAAGTACTGATGACTCTGCAATCTGTCTGTTAAGTAGAGCATCAATTGAAGAAAGCTGGAATTGGCATAAGAAACTCTCTCATTTAAATTTCAACAATATAAATGAACTGGTCAAGAAAGATCTTGTGAGAGGATTGCCAAACACAGTATTTGCTCCTGATGGTCTTTGTGATTCATGTCAGAAAGCCAAACAAAGAAAATCTTCATTCAAGAGCAAGACTGAATCATCAATTCTTGAGCCTTATCATCTTATACATGTTGATCTATTTGGTCCAGTAAATGTCATGTCTATTGCAAAGAAGAAGTATGCGTTGGTCATAGTGGATGAGTTCACCAGATACACATGGGTGTATTTCTTGCACACAAAAAGTGAAACTGCATCTATCTTGATTGATCATGTCAAACAGCTGGATAAAATGATCAAAGATTCTGTGAAAATTTTAAGGAGTGATAATGGCACTGAGTTCAAGAATTTAATAATGGAAGAGTTCTGCAAAAGCCATGGAATAAAGCAGGAATTTTCTGCTCCTGGAACTCCACAGCAAAATGGAGTTGTTGAAAGGAAGAATAGAACTCTCATTGAAGCTGCACGTACAATGTTTGAAGAAGCAAAGCTTCCAACCTATTTCTGGGCTAAAGCTGTGCAGACTGCTTGTTTTACTCAAAATGCAACACTCATTAACAAGCATGGAAAAACACCATATGAGATGGTGAAGAAAAAGAAGCCAAATCTGAAATATTTTCATGTATTTTGATGCAAGTGTTTTGTTCTCAAGACTCATCCTGAACAGCTATCAAAGTTTGATCTAAAAGCTGATGAAGGAATCTTTGTTGGATATCCACTTTCCACAAAAGCCTTCAGAGTCTATAATTTGAGAACAAAAGTAGTCATGGAATCTATCAATGTCTCTTTTGATGACAAGAAGATCACTGGTCTTAAAGATTTCGTTGACCATGATCAGCTGAGATTTGAAAATGAAGACTCATATTCTGATACTGAAAAACCTGACAGTCTAAGTCCTGATACTACAAACTCTGACGGATTAAACTCTGATGTTATTGAAACTGTGGTGACTACGTTAAAGGAAGATGCACCTATGCAGGGGGAGCATACTCAAGATTCTACCACATCTCAAGAAACATCAGAACATGCATCTGGCTCTTCAAGTTCTGATTCGTCAAGTTCTGATAAGCCAAGTTCTGATAGTGCTGAAAATCTAAATACTGAAGAATCCAACTCAGAGAGCATAGTTTCAGGGGGAGCATCAGAAAATGAAAATGAAGATAGCATGGATCATGAGGGAGCATCCAGTTCTAGAGAAAACATTCCATCTGCAAGGAAGTGGACAAAATCACATACACCTGATTTGATAATTGGAAATCCTGATGCAGGTGTCAGAACTAGAACAGGTACTTCAAATGAGTGTCTATACAATTTTTTTCTCTCTCAGACTGAGCCAAAGAAAGTGGAAGAAGCTCTTCAAGATGCTGATTGGGTGCAAGAAATGCAGGAAGAGTTGAATGAATTTGAAAGAAACAAAGTCTGGACCCTAGTGCCAAGACCAAAGAATAGATTTGTTGTTGGTACAAAGTGGGTATTCAGAAACAAAACTGACAGTGATGGCATAATTACAAGAAATAAGGCAAGGCTGGTTGCAAAAGGATATTCTCAACAGGAGGGAATTGATTATGATGAAACATTTGCACCAGTTGCTAGGTTAGAAGCCATAAGGATATTTTTGGCTTATGCTGCTCACAAAAAGTTTACTGTCTTTCAAATGGATGTGAAAAGTGCTTTTCTCAATGGAGAATTGGAGGAAGAGGTATATGTTGAATAACCTCCAGGTTTTGTAGATACCAAACATTCAGATTATGTCTACAGGCTTGATAAAGCACTTTATGGACTTAAGCAAGCTCCTAGAGCATGGTATGAGACTTTAGCTCAGTTTCTTCTGGAAAGTGGATTCAACAGAGGGACAATAGACAAAACACTGTTCTACCTCAACCATGGAAAGGACTTACTTCTGGTCCAGATTTATGTTGATGATATCATTTTTGGATCTACAAATGACAAACTTTGCAAGAAGTTTGCCAAACTAATGCAGTCAAGATATCAGATAAGTATGATGGGGGAACTTAGCTATTTTTTGGGCCTTCAAGTCAAGCAGAATGAGGAAGGCACTTTTATTTGTCAAACCAAGTACACCAGAAACTTGCTAAAGAATTTTGGAATGCAAGATTGTTCAAGTGCATCCACTCCAATGGCCACTGCAACAAAACTGGATAAGGATACCGGTAAATCAGTAGATATTACTGACTACAGAGGTATGATTGGCTCTCTACTCTATCTAACTGCTAGTAGACCTGATATCATGTATGCTACCTGTCTTTGTGCAAGATTTCAAGCAGATCCAAGAGAACCTCACTTAACAGCTGTAAAAAGAATCTTTAAGTATCTTAAAGGAACAGCTGCTCTGGGATTATGGTATCCTAGAGAATCAGATTTTAAACTAATAGGTTACTCAGATGCAGATTTTGCAGGTTGCAAAATTGACAGGAAAAGCACAAGTGGAAGCTGCCAATTTCTTGGAGGCAGATTGGTTTCTTGGTACAGCAAGAAACAAAAGTCAATTTCCACATCAACTGCAGAAGCAGAGTATATTGCTGCAGGAAGCTGTTGTGCACAGATTCTTTGGATGAAGAATCAGTTACTGGATTATGGGTTAACATATTTCAAAATCCCTATTTACTGTGATAATCAAAGTGCTATTGCTATGACAGGTAATCCAGTTCAACACTCAATGACAAAGCACATCAGCATCAGGTACCACTTCATCAGGGAACATGTGGATGAAGGTACAGTGGAATTGCATTTTGTTCCCACAGATCAACAGTTGGCAGATATCTTCACAAAACCATTATGTGAAGCTACTTTTACAAGATTGGTAAATGAACTTGGAATGGTTTCAGGTTCTTTCTTTAAATCTGCTTAGACTTGTTCTGTGTTATCAGACTTTATGCTCATTATTTACAGAATTAATCTCATTGTGTATTCTGTGCTTAATTGATAAATGTCTTTAAGTACTGACTGTTGTCTGATATATGTTTCTAAACTCTGATAAGTGATATGTTTGTTCTAGTACCTATTCAATCCTATGAGGATAACTGTGCTAGATACTGACCTAGTAATCTTCAATAAACAAATGATTCCATGGAAGAAGTAATTATTTCAATGGAAATCTTATGACACTAGCAAATTCTGATAACTGAGCTTAGTTAAGTTCACTTTGTATATCTTATTACTAAGTCACAAATTAGAATAATGCTACTCATCTGTTAAGTTCTGATACTAGTTAAACTGCTGAATGTACTAAGTGCTGATAAACCTTCCTTATCAAAAGAAAAAGCAAAAAGATTAAAGAATAAAATCAGGTACTCCTTTGAGATCTAGAGTAAAAATGTGAAAGGGACGACCCAAGTGCATTGCTGGTATTAAGTAAATATGCATTAGAAAAGCAAAATATTTTCTTGGTGACTTTTCACACTCTATGATTACTGGAGAAATACTCTGATAATAGCATAAATTCTAATAAACAGTCGTGACTCACTTACACTGAGAAGCCACTGTAAAATAGAATTTCAAAAGATGCATAAAATGAGCACAAAACAGTTGAGGTGGACTCAAGCATGAACTCATTCATCAGTAGGTTTCAGGACAATGACAGATCTTTAGCAAAATTTTAGTTTTGCCTTATTTCTAAGATATACTGAAGTGAATCAAACTTTACTCTTTGTCTGTTTTTAGCTTAATGCACACACTAATCACTCCATCTAAATGATGAAAATTTCTGTGGTGGTCTATGTTATTTTAGATAAACAGTCATTGTGTCATTTTTGCACAAATTCTGAGGACAAGTTCTAGTTACACGTTCTGATGATTAAGTTCTGACGTTCATAACTAAGAACTTGTATGAGGATTTCCCTAAGATGAGCATTCCTTTTTCGAGTTAAGAAATTATGTTCTGATGACTGTTAAGTTCTGGTATAGGTCTAAGTTCTGATTTCTCAGTCTAATCCTTTACTTGGCTTATCTTTGAATGAAATTTAATAACAGTCTCAGTTTGTACTCAAATATGTTGAAGTGGAAGATTAATAGTCACTATGCTTAGGATTAATGGTTTTGTACTTGAACAGTCCACTGTTTCTTGTGTCTTGTGCTGTCTAGACCATGATTCCTCTTTCCAATGACTGTTATTCTTTTTCAAAGTCTAGGGAGATGAGGTAGAATTAATTCTACCTGTCAGCATTAAATATCTTTGTGTCTCTTGGCATTCTTTTGCCTATATAAACAACCACTTCACATCAGTCTTTCCATCACATTCTTCTCACACACTTATCCTCCTTCTTCTGTCAAAAACATAATGGTTCGATACAACATGTTTTTGAACACACAAACCTTCACCATGGAGCTCAGTTGTGCCGAGTGGCAGCAGGAGTGGCATATAACAGCCATTCCTGAGGAGATCCGGGACTCTGTCCCACAGGAGGTGCTGGCTCACCTTCTATTCTTCGAGATGGATTATCATCGCCATCTGGAGCGCCTGGAGGAGGAAAGGCGGGAAGCAATCCGTCAGCAAGAGCGAATCATACGACTCGCCATCTTGTTCATCGAAGATAGGAAGAGGAAGATGACTTAATCTCGTCTTCTTCCTGTTCTTCTTCATCCTCAGCTTTGTCAGGCTTCTTAGCTAGGACTAAAGCTGTTGACGTTAGGATTAGAAGCTTAGGGCAAATCTTGTATTGATGTAATTTCTATTTCATCTATGTATTGACTTGATATATTAATGAAAACTGTTTTTACTTCAAGATTTTGTCTCTGAGTTATTTTATCTTGTGTTGTTAAATCCTGCTTGATATTCTGATGACCAATTAAATTTTGTCTTCATTTAAGTTCTGATTCTCTGTCAGCACTTAATCATCGAAATTATCTCGGTCATTTTTAACATGATTCATTTTCAGAATATTAATGTTGCAGTAAAAAATAATTCAATCAGTGCTAACAGTTTAAATTTTGAATTAAAACTGTGTCTCTTGATAAATGGAACGGTTTTTCCTTGAAACAAGGCAACTGGGTAAGTAATCATTCCTGTTTTCTCGAGCCCGGTAACTATCCGTTATTACTGCATGTCTGACATGTGTCCAACGGTAACATTTTTTTTCAGAGTATAAGAACAACAGAGAGAAGATTTCTTTAATCTTTTATTTTCTTTATACTTTATCTCTCTTCTTACTTTTACTCTCTTTCTCATTCTTTCTCACGTTGGTTTTTCATACAGACATTATCTCAAACACCTAACAGGCATACTTGAATCTCAATATTTTTTCACATGGCACCAAAGGATTTAATCATTGATGGAGCAAAGTTTGTTCCAAACAACTATGCTGCAATTCTTGATCATGCTGAAGCTCCATCTGAATTGCACTTTGTGCAAGATCTTCTTGCACATAGTGAGGTTGGGTACGCCTTAACTCAGCCTGAATTATTTTCAAGTCAACAAGTTCTACGGTTCTGGAGGACTGGAGTTTTTGATGATGGTGGTAAACGAGGCACTCCCAGTATTATCTTTCAAGTGGGTGATTCATCCTATGTAGTCACTCCTGGTACAGTACGAAGAGCATTACATCTTCCAGAAGATTGTACCTTCTCTATACCAGAGGAATCAGAACTTCGGGGGTTAATGACTGATTTGGGATATGAAAAGAGTCTGACGAAACTTGGACAGTTGAAACGGGCTAATATCAGAAGAGAATGGAGTTTCTTCTTCGATTGCATCACCAAGGCTTTTGGCAACAAGTGTTCAAATTTTGATGCTATTCCCATTATGAGTCAGCACATCGGGTATGCAATTATCAATCAAACTCATTTTGATTTTGCAACTGCTTTAATTGGTTTTATTGGGGATAGGATGACAGAGGATCGAGATGTTGTTTATTTTGCTAGATTCTGTCAACTTATTTACACTTATTGTACTGATGAACCTCAGTTAGTCAGCACTCAAACCCCACCTTTTAAGGTTGCAAAACGGTACTTTAATGATCTGGTAAATGTTGATACTAAGAAGAAAATGGTTAGATCATTACAGATTCCTAAGTCTGTAAAACAGATCCTGGTAAATGCTGATCCTGATACCTATAGATCTGTTTACTCTGATGTTCAACCACCTCCAACCACCCAAAATCCATCAACCTCAGTACCTACCTCTCATTCTACTCAACCTACCCTCAGAACTTATCTCAAATCCTATCTCTCCACTTCACAGACTGCTCAACCTTCTCCTTCAGCACCTACTGTGAAGCCTACATCCTCTAAGCCAAAGAGAACAAAGACTGTTCCTCAAACACCTCAAAAGAGGAGGAGAATTACTTTGAGAGATGAATCAGATTCTGAGGATCAGATTCGTTCTTCAGAACCTGTGGTAAATGAAGCTGAGAAGACAACTTCTCAGAAGGATTCTGCAATTGGGGGTTCTAGGCTTCTCAAGAGGCTTAGACGTATGACGGTTCCTGAAACTCCCAAGGAATCCAAATCAACAAGGAAGTACAAGAAACAGAGGGCACAAAGGCCAGTTTCAGATGATGAGGAGGAAGCAGCTAAGGAAGGGGATCAGGAATCTCTGATCTCACAAGATAAGGAATTTGCTCCAGTCACTTCTTCTCCATCAACTCCATCTCAGGAACCTGTATCTGACAAGGCTAATTCACCTTCTGTGTCTCTTGTTGATCCAGGCACAAGTGCTGAAATTGATATTCAGAACCTGGTTGTGCCTGAAATACTTTTCTTAGAAGCTCCAACTGCAAATAATCCTTCCACAACACCTGTTACTGATGCTGCTCAAACTCCTGAGTTATCACTAACACCTTCTCTGCATCAAGATGCTGATGATCAGATTTTAGGTGAGCATCAGGATATGGCTGTTGATCAGAACTTAGTATCCGATCAGCAATTAGAGGATGCTGAAGCCTCCATTGCTACTCACACTGTTGTCTTATCAGAAGATACTGATTCTCTAAGTTCTGATGCTGCAAATGTTGGAGATACTGGTGAGGCTGCTACAACTGTAGATACTGATGAAGCAGGTCCTTCAGGACATACTCCTCCACTGACTCTTCCTAAGTCTGAACTGGTAAAGGAGTTTGTTATTAGGGATGCACCGGTACCTTGGAGTGAAACTCCTGCAGGTCAGGAGTGGACTAAGGAATGGAACTCAGTTTCATGTGTTCCAAATGCTTTACATCTTGCTGAGCACTTGACTAAAGCTGATGAAATGTTACATTCTGATGATTTTAAAACCCAGCTTAGAGTCACTGCATTGAGTACTAAACATCTACAAGGTCTTCATTCCAACACTCATGCAGAGCTACACAAGATTCAGGAGAACTTTATCAAACAGGAACAAGTTTGGAAAATTGATAAGAAAAAGTTCTTCCAACCTACCATTGACAGGGTTGCTTATATTGAGAAAACTCAAGAGAAGCAACAAGCTCAAATTGATCAAATTCTGACAAATCAAGCTTCTCAGCAATCGCAACTTACTGAAATCCAGACCTCAGTGGAACTACTTATCTCTCTTTTATTACCTGCTGATGCCAAAAAGGGGGAGAAGGTAATTAAGTCCAAATGCAAAACCAACAAGACACTGCAAGGAAAGGATGATGGAAAAGATGACCAAGGAAACTCTGGAATGGGTAGTGGTCATAGTCAAGGTAGAAGGTTTACATCAAGACAAGCTAGTCACAGAACAAGTTCTGATACTGGGAAAAGAATAAGTTCTGCTGCTGGTAAAAGGATAAGTTCTGATGAACTTCTAGATCTTGATGAGGAAATGTCAAGACAGTTATTTCTTCAAGAAAATCCAGGGATGGACTTGGAAAGTTTAAAGGAAGAAGAAGCCAGACTTAAATCAGAGAAAGTCACATCTAAATCTGAAGCTTCTGGTAAAAAGTTACTTCCAAAACCTAAAGGCATTGTGATCAAAGAAAGGATACATACTGAAGAAACTTTGGCTAGATCACAACCACAGATAGATCCAAGATCCAAGGGTAAAGAAAAGGTTGGTGAACCTATCAAGCCTTATGTATCTCCTGAGGAAGAAGAAATTACTGATGGAAAAGATGATCTTGCTCTGACTTCAAGAAAAGTTCTTAAAACAACCTCTGACATGGCTCAAGTTGTTCAGAGTCAAGAAATTGTAAGTTCTGATATTCAGAAGAAGTAAGTAACCTCTGACAGTGCTCAAGTTAACTTGATATCAGAAAATAGATCTAAAACACTCCTACCAGGATTCACTAAAGCAAAACAGACTCAATCTTTGAAGACTACTCCAAGTGGTTTTGAAGCAAGAGTAGTTACTGGAAAGGAAGCTAGAGATAAAACTGGATTGGGAAGTGCTGATGAAAGAAGAGTACACAACACTACCGATGATCCAACTTCCTTGAGTGAACCAGGTATTGGAACAACTCCTGAGAGATTGAATCAACTAGAATCTGTACAGGTGGTTTACCATACCTACTTGAAATAATACATCATGTTATATTTCATGACAGATGGTAGGGTTTATCATATAAGACAAAATGCCATTTCTTTGAAGTATTTTAAAGAATTGGAGCATGTACTTTTCTTACTTCAAGTGGATGACAGAATAATAGAGACTGCTGCAAACTACTTAAAAGAACATATTCAGAGACAGAAAAGGCTTTATTATGTTAAGTCTGACAGCAGATATGTTCCAAAGTACAGAGATCACAATGGGGATATTGTTGATATGAAGCCTAATACTGCACAGATCAGAACGTATCTTGGTATTAAAGGACTTGAATTCAATCTTGAATCTGACAAAGCTTATGTCATAAGACTAGACCAGGAGTTAAGGAAAGCAAAGATTAATGATCTCAGAGCTGCAATCTTTCAAACTGGTGAAGATACTGCAGAGCTTAAAGGTGTTAAAAGGAGAATGATTGATGAACTAAGATATGCTGAGAAATGTTTGTTGAAGAACTATCTCAGAACAACTCCTGACATCAGAGAGATCAGAAGATGATGAAGCCAAGTCGAAGATCTACAACTGCTTAAATTCTGATATTTATGCAGATTGAAGTTGTTATCAGAAGTTGAAATTGGTAAAACTTTAAGGACTGTAAGTTGTAGTTATCTAGTCTATTTCTCATGCATTTGTACTTAATGTTTTTGACATCATCAAATATCTGTTTAACTTGTATATTTTGTTAATTTACAAGTTGGGGGAGATTTTTAGATATATTTGATAATGTCATGGCTAATATGTCTTATGTTTAGCTTTCAGATCTTGTGTGAACAGGATAGATCAGTACTTAACTGTTGATCAGTACTTATACTGGAAGTCAGGACTTAAGGATATCAGTACTTATATTATCAGGAGATAATCATCAGAAGATAGATATCAGAACTTAAGTGCTGAAGGACAATCAGATAAGGACAGTAGCTGATTAAAGGAAAGAAGATAGAGATAAAACATAAGAAGAGATATGCATGAAGAAGGAATTCCATGAAGAATGGAATACTTGGAATAGAAGATATCTGATTGATATATTTTAGGAAGCAGAATTATATTCCATGTCAATTAGCGATTATATTGTAACTGTGTAGTATATAAACACATGCATAGGGTTTACACTATAAGAGTTATCATTATCGAAGTTATTATTCTATATAACCCTAGCAGCTCTCGTGATATTTGTTCATCACTGAGAGGTAAGAGTTCTATATTGTAACAGAGTTTATTGTTTCAATAAAGTTTGTTTTCTGTTACTCAAGTTCTTTAAGTTCGATTTGAGTGTGTGTGACCTAACATAACAGTTGGCAGAGCAACATTTGTATGGCTCCTTTTGAGGCACTCTATGGGGGCAAGTGCAGAACACCTACTTGTCGGAATGAAGTAGGAGAAAAGCTTTTAGAGGGTCCCGATCTAGTCCAAGTCACTACAGATAAGGTAGTAGTTGCTCGAGAAAGACTTGAACAAGCTCAATATAGACAGAAGAGTTATGCTGATAAGGGTAAGCGAGAATATGAATTTAAAGCAGGAGACAAGGTCTTCCTTAAGGTATCCCCTCAGAGAGGCATTCAGTGATTTGGTCAGAAGGGTAAGCTAATTCTAAGGTATATAGGACCTTTTGAGATTCTTGAGTGGGTTGGAGCAGTGGCATATATAGTTACTTTACCGCCACAATTGTCACGAGTGAACAATGTATTTCATGCATCGGTTCTGAGGAAGTATGTATATCATCCTAATCATATTGTTTAGTATCCCTTAGACGCATTTCGTGAAGATTTGTGTTGTGAAGAAGAAGCTGAAGCTATATTGGCAAGGGATGGGAGAGTATTGCGCAAGAACACGATCCCTTTTGTTAAAATTTTATGGAAAAATCATCATTTCGAGAATCTACTTAGGAAACTAAGGATTCAGTTCGTGCAAGATAACCATACGTCTTCAAATCAGGTACATCACTGGAATTTCGAGGACGAAATTATTTTAAGAGGGGGAGAATATAATACCCCATATTTTATTTGGTGCATTATTTGTCTACGTGTAACATAGATTTTGAATGTAAAAATAAAAATAAATTTTTACGTTTGTATTTTAAATGTATAAAGTAAGTCATAATTTAATTATTTGAATCAATACTTATGATTTCATCAAATTTGTAACAATATGAATATGAACTTTTTTTTATAAATTATTTATTCATATTAAGTAAGTGGGTTTTAATAGTATAAATTTTAGTAAATTCATGATATCATGGTTAAGTGAGTCTCATTCTAGTATATGATTAGTTTTAATTTTATTTTATCACTTAAGTTATAAGGAAATTGTGTAAAAAAATAAATTGGTGTTAAATAATTATATTAAATGATGAAGTATGAGGCATTAGTTTAATTATAGTTATGCATGTGTTAAAATATATGAGAATCTCATTTATTAGTTAAGATTTATAGACTTTTATTATTGAATAATTAGTTAAGTCATATAATTATTGTTATTATTATTATTATTATTATGTTGTATTTTTCCTAAAAAGGTAATAAGTGCATTTCAGTGTTATGTTAAAATTCTTATACTTTATTGTCACAGTTACAAAATTTAAAAATATATGAAATTATTTTTATAAACTATTTTACCTTTTATAATCTATAGTTATTACCTACATGTTTAATAAAGTATTATTAATATGTATAGTGAGCATGCAGATAATTATATTTTTATCTTGTTAAGCCTTTAGAAATATAGTAAACATCTATTTATAATTTTTTTTTTTATATATTAAAGATTGATCTAGAGGTTGAATTGGAGTTGTTTCACCATTATTAAATATTCTAGATTCATTCCAGGTACGGATATCTAGTCCCTTTCTTTTTATTAAATCCTATACATTTTCCATTATACTCCTCAGTTATATTTCTATAAATTGTGACTTTTTGCTACACCTTGTATATCCCTCCGTCGCATATTTTTCTTGAGATTATAGTTGATTCTTTATTTATTTATAGTATCCATCTCATTCTAACTACTGTTAGAAAATGGAAAGTTTGAAGCATATTTTATATATGTTCTTGATATGATTTCCGGAAGCTAACACTTGGAGGTTGTTCCTTGACATGAGGACTTCAATTTTCATATTTGGATCTAAGACATTTTCTTAGTGGAATCCATGAATATATTGCGACAAAGTTGCTTGTTTGAAATGGGTTATGGGGATTCTGTCCCACATTAATATTATAAAAGAAAGATATTGAGTTTATATACCATCTCATTCTGACTACTTGGAAAACAACTTTGTAACCGATTTGTTTGGGCTCTTAAACTTATCTGTGTGGGTAAATCACAGACAAGACAAATGGAGTTTTTGCAGTCTTTGATGCTCTCGGCACTAACTCGTATCGGTGCTATGAGTATGCGAGCATGTCTCTGGGGTATGAGGCATGATTAAGATCATGATCATTTTGTTTGTTTGGGGAAATGTTTTATACATTTTATTTTATCATTCTTGTGGATAACCGGAGAAGGAATTGTTTGCACTGTGATTTTCTTGGTATTTACTAGCGAACAGAGGTTTTATAAGATGCCCTTATTAGTACCCACTTTACTTGTTCTCAGCCATTTATTTGATTTGTCTGATTAGTTTGCTTCGTTGACTATAAAAATCTACTGTCATATTACCCTTCTTCTTGGATAATTATTTATATGAAAGGTACCCATTTGTTTTACATTTTAAAAATATATTCGTACTGGGCATTTGGCTCACCCGTATTTATTTCTTTCCACAGGTAGTCAGGGGTAGAGCGGGGGTGTGATGAGTGCTACCCAGTTTTTAGCTTGTTTAACTAGATGAAAATAAAGTCAAGGACATGTTTTATTCCATATTATTTTGGATCTTGTTAAATAACTTTATTTTGAAGATTTTGAACTTTTATTAGTTTAATAAATAATGTTTAGCTTGTTTTGCTTTCATTAATAAATAAGACTTAACTTGTGTAACATCTACTTGTTTAAGTGGGGTGTTACACTGAGCGTACCTGAATCGCCTTCTCCGGCGAGACAAGACGTTTTCCAGCGAAATGACGGCGAACTTTGCAAATTTGCAGATTGGCCCCAGTAGTTTTGTAGATGGTGAAGTTTAGTCCATGTAGTTTGTAAAACTTGCAAAAGTAGGATTCCTGTTTTAAAATTATTTAAAAATCATATTTTCTAATTATTTTAATTTCAGAATTTTTTTTAATTATTAAAAATTCCAAAAAATCATTATTTTAATTCTGAAATTATTTTTAATTCAAAAATAAACCTGAAGTTTTAAGTTAATTAATTAATTAAAATATTAATTGATTAATTGATTTGATTGATTATTAATTAATTTTAATTAATTATTTAATTAGATTTAATTATTTCTTTTGATTTAAAAATTTCGAAAAAATAGTTTCGAGTTTTAAAATATTATTTTAAATTATTTTCAAGGCTCTATAATTATTATAAAATGATTTTAAAGTCAGATTCGGGTATTCGAACCTTGTTATTTATTTATAAATGACTCGACGACCCGTTTTAATTCCAAAAAATGGTTAAAAATTCGTATTAAATACCTGAAAAATCATTTTAACCTCAAATCTTCTTTGGAAAATTATTTTTATCGAATATCTTACGTGCTATGTGTTATATGTGTTCCGATTGATGTACGATATGCTTATGTGAGTATTGTTTAACTATTTTTATCGTAACTTTCAATCCATAAGTCGGATTTGGGTGAAACGAATGGTAGATAGAAGCTTGTTTTGAATAGAATAAAGTGAGAATGAGTATTGATAGATATTTGTGATGTCTAGCAGAGGAAGCAAGGCATAGAAAGGGGAAGCATGTAGTCAGTGATTAGGAGTCGGTGAACAAGAGCAAGTGAAGCGTAAGCAGATTGAGAAAAGGCAAGTGATTCCTACACTATCTTGATATGTGTTTGGAATAGTTTTATTTTATATTGCAAGTGCTTTGAAGTATTTAACCTTAAATCCTGATTCCAGTTATTAATATTGAGTCGTAAGACTTATTCTTTATAAACCATTGATTGTTCAATACCCAGATACGAACCGTAGATACACGATATTACTCTACAAATACATACAAACTATACACTGATCACTTAACTGGAATTTTTTAACATAAAAACCTTCATACCTTATACATCAGAAGAATGATCCTTATAACCATGAGACCTTGATTCTTCTTTATCTGATTTTTTTACCGGCTGATAGTGAATCTTTGTACTTACCTTGTTATACCCTTTTGGTGATTGCAAATCACCTTGTGCTTGAAGACAAATGTTGTTTATAATTTTGCTTATTGATTTACATTATTTATTATATTATTGTTATAGAATTGGATGGTTTTATAAATGTGGACCAGATTCGTAGTCGTATTAGGCCAATGTGTGCCTTGGATCCAGTATATAGAGTAGAGTTGTGTGCCTTGTTCGGGGTTAGTGTGTGACTGATCAACAACCTAAGCTTGGTTTTTAAAGTAAAAATGAATATCTAATTCTAATCATTGCATATCAGTCAACTTAATTACCTAAAATCATTTCATTTGATCTTTGTTTAATCTCAGATTGTCACTGTGACTTGCTGAGCTAGTTAGCTCACTTTTGCGGTTCTGTTTATGTTCTTTTCCAGTAAAGAAGGAACCTGTTGGTAGCGAGGATCCTCAGTCAAGTGTGCGAGCTAGGATTCCAGGTTAAGTCGAATAAGTTAGCTGAAGACTTTTGTAATAGTTTAAGTTTGAAAGTTTGTAAGAATGTTTACTGTTCATATATAAGTTAACTAGTTGGGATTTGGCACGTTTGTAATATAAGTGTGGTTGTGGCTTGTGTGCATACTTTAACCTGTTGCGATCTGTGGATCATGGTAAGTAGGGTCATTGCATATTATTATTTTCATAATAGGTTTAAATGGTGTGTGTGTGTGTGTTGTGAACCCCAAACTTCTAACCGGTTTTGAAGGGCGTCACAGGTTTGGTATCAGAGCTACAGGTTATAAGTCACTGATACAAGCCTAGATTTTTGGGAATGGATAGAGGGTTAAGATTAGGAGTAAGAAATAGAAAGGTAGAACACCGAGAGTTTGAGCGTGACCGTATAGTAGGTATTAGTTTGATTCATGTTGTGATTCGAGAATCTTATCTTGCTGTGTGATTTTCAGATAGCAGCGATGGCAGATTCCTTTATTCTAGTACCATCTGATCATTCCGAGCCTTCAGTTGGAGGACCATCATCTTATCCACGTCCTGCTATTCCACCGGTGTTAGCTATACTACCTCCTGTTGTGACGGCTGCACCACTGTGAGCTATTCCACCCCATGGTATGATGCCACCTATCCGAGGACCCCCACCTGCTAATTTCGATTCTACTGGGCATTCAGTTGCGGGTTTATCTTTTTAGTTTTCTCCATACCCTGTTCCATACCATCAGTTTGAGGCTTGCCTTATGGAGCAGCAACATCTACGAGGACAGATCCAGGAGTTACTAAATATTATGCGCAACAGAGATATCGGGAGTGGAGAGAGGCATCTTAGAGAGAGAATCCAGGTGTTTCGGAGAGCAACTGCTGTGAGGATAGCTTGAGTTACTCATAAGGATATTACCCCTGAATTTCTTATGGAGTGGGCTAAGTGGGTTTTAGAGGAGCTTGAGGAGATTGGAGGTCCAGATTTTCCATGAGCTAGATGACAAAGATGTTGTGATAACTGTTATATGTACAATAGTGTATAGTGTGTATCAGCAGACTTTTGGTTTTTATTTATAGATTAGACTTGCTGACTAGTGTGTAGGCCTGTTGTATCTTTTACTTTTGTTGAAGCGTTTTCACGCTTGTACTACCAAACTTTGATATATATATATATATATATATCATTACCTTTTCTTTTCCAGCATTGTCATTTACATTACTACACCTGTTTACCTTACTTTACTTACTGCACCAGTTATAAACTCTTGTGATAACATGCACCATATCCCTTAATTATTTATATTCTGTAAAGAAGCATGCAATTTACTTAGTTCAACTATTACAAATGTTCTCAAAAAGAGATATTTCTTTTTTATAAAAACTTTTCATAAAAAGAATTTGATTTAAAGGCTAAAGAAGTTGTTTGATTCTTTACAGAAAATGCCTCCTAGAAAAAATATCCGTTCTATTAGCTAGAATGAAGAAACCAACAACAACAACCAAGGAAACATTAACCATAATGCTAATCCAGGTCCCATAGACCCAACTGTAGCCCAGATTCTTCAGATCTTGGCTCAACAAACAGTCAGCCTAACTCAATAACAGCAGAGACAGGCCAATCCTCAGGTAACTTTTAAGACTTTTCTCGCGGTGAATCCATCATAATTCAAAGATTCTTTAGATTCGATTGAAGCGAGAGTTTGGTTAAAGGAGATAGAGAAGTCATTTGCTTCAGTCAGGGTGAGGGAGGAACATAAAGTTGAGTTTGCAAGCTACTATTTGAAGAATGAAGCCACCTACTGGTGGGAAACTGTTAAGACATTGGAAGGTACAGATGTTATTACTTGGGAAAGATTTAGGGAGTTATTTCTAGAGAAGTATTTTCCTCAGTTTGTTCAGGATCAAATGGAATTGAAGTTTCTCGAGTTAAAGCAGGGAAATATGTCAGTAGCGGATTATGAAAGTAAATTTGAGGTATTGTCAAGGTTTGTACCATCATATGTGGATACTGATAGGAAGAAAGCTAAGAGATTCCAGCAAGGTCTTAAGCCATGGATCAGAAGGAAGGTAGTTATATTTGAGTTGGACATGTATGCAGGAGTTGTACAAAAGGCTATGATTGCGGAAAGGGAGAGTGAAATGTCACAGAAGGAGAAGGAGAGTAAGAAAAGGAATTTTGAAGAAAATGAAGGACAATAACAAGCAGGGAAGTTTCCAAATCTTAACCAGAAGAAAGGCAAGTTTCAACCCGGAAGGAATTTTAATTTTAGAAATCAAAATGCAGGCGACGGAGGACAAGGCAACCGTGCAGCCACTGGGAACCAGCCAAATCAACAGAGGCTAGCTTTACCAAATCACCAAGTATGTGGAAAGAAACATGGAGGAGTCTGTAATAAGTTGAATGTGGTTTGTTATAGATGTAACCAAAAAGGGCACTATTCAAGGGAATTCCATAATCATCCAGCCAGAGAGCCAGTAAATAAGGACCAGCCTACCAGGAATCCAGCAATCAATGTTCCAGCAATTGGATTTATATGTTTCAAGTGCGGAAAGACAGGACACATAGCGAGAGATTGCAAGACACCAGCCCTAGTTAGTAATGCATTGAAAATCATGGGATGTACTCCAGTACTGAATAACTCTCCAATAGCTAGAGTTTTTGACATGTCTGTGAAGGATGCTATTCAAGACACTGATGTTGTGGCAGGTACGCTTACTGTAAATTCTTTATGTGCCAAAGTGTTAGTAGATTCAGGAGCAACTCGATTGTTTATTTCTCAAGATTTTATTGATAATTTGAATTGTCCAGTTGAATTGTTAAACGAAATAATGACTGTGGAAATAGCAAATTAAGAGTGTGTATATGTTAATCAAGTGTGTGTGAACTGTGAAATTGAGATTTCTGGCAATAAGTTCTGTGTGGATCTGAAACCATTTAAGTTAGGAGAATTTGACGTTATTTTAGGATGGGACTGGCTATCTAAGCACGATGCTCAGATAGATTGTCGTAATAAGAAGGTAATTTTGAAGACACCGGATGAGAAAGTGGTGACGGGCAAGCAAATAAGTTCTTAAATATGATTCAAACTATGAAATTATTGCGACAAAGATGTGAGAATTTCATTGCTTATGTGATAGATAGAAATCAAGAGTCAGCAAAAATTGAAGATATTCATGTAGTCAATGAGTTTCCAGATGTATTCCCAGATGAGTTACCAGGACTTCCACCAGATAGAAAATTAAGTTTGCAATCGACTTAGCATTTGGAACGGAACCAGTATCTAAGGCCCCGTACAGAATGACGCCTGTTGAGATGAAGGAGTTAGCGAAGCAATTGCAAGAGTTGTTAGAAAAAGGAGTGATTAGACCCAGTGTATCCCCATGGGGTGCACCGGTGTTATTTGTTAAGATGAAGGACAGAAGCATGAGGTTGTGCATCGACTAGGGGAGAGCATGGGCCGGTTCGGTTCGGTTTCGAGATAAAACCGGAACCGCAACCATATATCTTCGGTTTTTAAATTTAAAAACCGCAACCATCGGTTCGGATTCGGATTCGGTTTCGGATTTAAAAATCCCGGTTCGGTTATAATCGGCTCGGTTTCGGTTACAAAATCGACAAATTTTAAAGTGAAAAATAATATACAAACAAGATTTTCTTAGTTATGGTTTTCTTTTTCAATATGAGTTTTAGTAAATGAAACTCTGTTATGATGTTGTAGAGTGCTGACATGTCGAGGTGTGAGGTACAATATAAGAATTTGATTTCAAAAGGCCCAAGATAAAACTCTATATCTTGGTTAATTGCCATGCCAGGGTGGAAGTGATTTACTTGTTAATTGTTGAAAGATAGTCATTGCTAGATACAAGACTTAAAGCCAACTAGAACAAACACACTTCCATCAAACAATTAACTAGGCCTGTAACTGAAACTACAAGTCTCAAAACCCTGCCAGACTTCCATCGAATACAGAGAGCTTAAAATCCTAAAATGTATAATATATTTATTAGTTTTAAAATTTATAAAGATATATATATATAATATTTGTTATTTAATTATTTTTTTAATAACCGGTTCGGTTCAGTTTTAATCGGTTCGGTTAAGATGTAAAACCGGAACCCAACCATTTAAATCGGTTCGGTTTTTTATTTTTCGGTTTCGGTTTCGGATCGGTTTTATTCGGATCGGTTTTCTCCGGTTTTTTCCGGTTTCGGTTTGGTTTCGGTTTTAATTCGGTTTTTTACTCAGCCCTAGCATCGACTATCGGGAGCTTAACAAGCTTACTATCTAGAACAAGTATCCATTACCTCGAATCGACGATCTGTTTGACCAGCTGAAAGGAGCCAAGTATTTCTCTAAGATTGATCTGAGATCCGGATATCACCAGTTGAATATTAAACTTGAAGATATACCAAAGACAGCTTTCAGAATAAGGTACTATCATTATGAATTCTTAGTGATGTCTTTTGGATTGACTAATGCCCCAACAACGTTTATGGACTTGATGAACAAAATTTTCAAGGATTATTTGGACAAGTTTGTTATTGTGTTTATAGATGATATTTTAATTTACTCGTAGTCAATGAAAGACCATGCGAAACATCTAAGGATATCTTTGGAAATTTTGAGGAAGGAAAAGTTGTATGCTAAATTTTCAAAGTGTGAGTTTTGGTTACAGGAAGTTCAGTTCTTAGGACATATAGTTAGTAATGAAGGAATCAAAGTGGACCCAACGAAGATTGAAGCTGTAATGAATTGGAAAAGGCCAAAAACACCAACAGAAGTGAGAAGTTTCTTGGGATTAGCAGGATATTATCGACGATTTGTTCAAGAATTCTCGAAGATTGCGATGCCTTTGACAAAGCTTACCAGGAAAAATGAGAAGTTCATATGGAACGAGAAGTATGAAGAAAGTTTTCAAGAATTGAAGAAGAGATTGATCACGACACCTGTTTTGTCACTTCCAGATGATCAAGGAAATTTTGAAATCTATAGTGATGCTTCTCATAAGGGATTAGGTTGTGTTTTGATGCAGCACGATAAAGTTATTGCATATGCGTCGAGACAACTAAAACCTCATGAGCAGAAATATCCTACTCATGACTTGGAACTAGCAGCAATAATATCCACTTTGAAGATTTGGAGACATTATCTATATGGAGAAAAATGTGAGATTTATACGGATCATAAGAGTTTGAAATACATATTCACGCAAAAGGATATGAACATGAGACAGAGAAGGTGGTTGGAGTTGATCAAGGATTATGATTGTATGATTAACTATCAACCAGGTAAAGCAAATGTAGTGATAGACACATTAAGCCGAAAGGAGAGATTGAACATGTTGACAGTCCCCGAGGAGTTATATAAGGAATTTCAGAAATCAGAATTGGAGATCAGACTTTGTAAGCCCAATGAAGCAAAGATGTATAGTATGACTTTTCAGCCAGAATTGTTAGAGAAGATAAAGAAGTGTCAAGAGAAAGTAATGGGAGGATATCAATCGTTTGGTAGGAAAAGAGTTGTGCAGTCAAAAGGATGATCAAGGTATTCTAAGATTTTCTTCCAGAATTTGGATTCCACCAGTAGCGGAGTTGAAGAATGAAAATTTACAAAAAGCTCACAATTTAAAGTATTCACTCCATCCATGGAGTACCAAAATGTACAGAGATTTAAAGGAGAATTATTGGTGGCCAGACATGAAAATAGAAATTGCAAAATGGGTCAATAAATGTTATATATGTCAGAGAGTTAAGGCGGAGCACCAGAGACCAAGTGAATTATTGCAACCATTAGAGATTCCAGAATGGAAGTGGGAGAATATCGCCATGGATTTTATAGTCGGATTACCAAGGACGAAAGCAAACCACGATGCCATTTGGGTTATAGTGGACAGACTTATTAAATCAGCTCATTTTCTACCTATTAATGAAAGATTTTCATTGGAAAAGTTGGTTCACATGTATCTGAAGGAGATAGTAGTCCGTCATGGATTCCTCTTGTCTATTGTATCTGATCGAGATCCACGATATAATTCAAGGTTTTGGCTTCAGGAATGTTTGGGAACTAAATTGAATATGAGTATAGCTTATCATCCACAAACCGATGGCCAAAGTGAAAGAATGATTCAGACAATTGAGGACATGTTACATGTTTGTGCTATTGATTTCAAAGGAAGTTGGGACGAGCATATACCCTTAGTAGAATTTGCTTTCAACAACAGTTATCACACCATCATTGGAAGGCCACCCTACGAAGCCCTTTATGGACGTAAATGTCGATCACCAGTGTATTGGGATGAAGTAGGAGAACGCAAGACACTCGGACCCGAATCGAGGCAACAAACAAAAGAAGTTGTTGAAGTTATTCAGAAAAGGTTAATTGCAGCCCAAGATCATCAGAGAAAATATGAAGATCAATCAAGAAAGGATATGGAATTTGAAGATGGAGATTTAGTCTTGTTGAAAGTGTCACCGTGGAAAGGATTGTCTAGGTTCGAAAAAAAGGGAAGTTGAGTCCAAGATACGTTGGACCTTTTGAAATTTTGAAGCGTGTCGGCAGGGTAACATACAAATTGGCGTTACCCCCGCATATGGAGCACATTCATAATGTCTTTCACGTATCGATGCTTAAGAAGTATAATTCAAATTCCAGGCATGTAATTGAGTACGAGCCGTTAGAACTCCAGGCTAATTTGTCTTATGTAGAGAGTCCGATAGAGATTAAAGAAAAAAGAGAGAAGGTGTTAAGAAATAAAGTTATAAAGTTAGTAAGAGTATTGTGGAGGAACCCAAGGGTTGAAGAATCAACCAGGGAGCTAGAAAGTGATATGCAAGAAAAGTACCCTCATTTGTTTACTTGGGAGATTTTGAGGACAGAATCCTTTTAAGGGGGAAGGATGTAATATCCGGGATATATTGTGTAATTATTTTAATCAATAAATAAATATTCTATGTTATACTGTGAATTTTTGGTGAATTATCTGCTGATTTGTATATGTGTTTGGATGATTAAATGTGGTAAAATGTGAATATTTTAATTTTTATATGTCCAAAATAAAGTATAGATAATTTTGATATTTTGCTATTAATTGTTATGTTGTTATATGATTTTATAAATGATTTATGGATTTAATAAATTATTTTTCCGAGTATTTATAAACTATTTTGTATAATCGGGAATCGACCGACTTCAATCATTTTTAAGTTTTTACAACCCGGAAGTCTCGGGAAAACTCCTTTCTAACCAAATTTAAATTTTTCGAGCATTTTCCATGTTTTGACTTTTCGATTCGGAGCATGGTTTTAGCTGTGTGGGTCCCGGCGAAAAATTTTCGATATAATATTCGTTTCGGTAAATCGATAAAACCCGTATCTTCGAGAAACGAGATATTTTGATTAAACTTTTATATTATCTTCTCGTAATTCGTGTAACCAAAGCGCTGAGACCAAGTCTGTATTTACAAAAAACCCGGTTTTGATAATTATCCTAAAACCGGTACCGAATTGGATCCATTTTATTAATACTTAGCGATTAAGTATTCTATTTTTATATCTGATAGGATCCAACGGGGAACCAATATTCCATAAATATAAATAGCCCTAAGCCCTTGTCATATTTTATTTTGTACAGATAATCATTTGCAAACAGTAAAAATATATAATTTTCACAGAAAATCATAATATTCATAAGTGTTCTTGAGAATCAAACCTATATTTGAAGGTGTTATCGATATCGGATTTTGGAGTTCTAGTAACCAAAATGAAGGTATTGAAGAGTACTATCAGATTCTACTATCCATACTACTACAGAATCAACTGGTACTTTTCTATAATTTTATTTAAATTTGAATTATTTTGGGATTAATTATAAATTTTTAATTTTGATGTTGTTTGTATGATTTGATGATTGCATGTTGTAGATAATGTGATTCTGATCATTTTGGTATATCATATGTTGAATTTGGAATTCAATAACATGTCCAAAAGTGGATTTAATTCTCGAATTAAGAAATTAGGGTTTATAACCCGTATGAATGTTTTTAATTGAAAAATAGGGCTTTTTGATCTAGGGGTTATTAGGTTGATTGGTTGGTGTCAATGTGTAGATCTTGAAAAGAGGAATCGATTGGTGGTGGTCTCATGAATAGACGATACCGGAGTTGGGCTGACCGGAGCAAAGAAGATCTCGCCGGCCGGCGGGATTTCTTCAAGCTTTTCCGGCCAACTTTGTGGTCACTGTTAAAGGTGATTGCATGGATAAATTCCTTGTGTTATGTAGTTTGATTCTGGAGGTGATGGTGACCTGAGCGTACCTGAATCGCCTTCTCCGGCGAGACAGGGCGTTTTCCGGCGAAAACGACGGCGAACTTTGCAAATTTGAAGATTGCTCCCAGTAGTTTTGTAGATGGTGAAGTTTAGTCCCAATAGTTTGTAAAACTTGTAAAAATAGGTTTCCTGTTTTAAAATTATTTAAAAATCATATTTTCTATTTATTTTAATTTTAGAAATTCATTTTTAGTTATTATAAATTCCAAAAAAAATCATTATATTAATTTCAAAAATTATTTTCAATTCAAAAATAAATCTGAATTATTTAGTTAATTAATTATTTAATTGATAAACTAATTTAAATATTAATTGATTAATTGATTTAATTGATTATTAATTAATTTTAATTGATTATTTTTATCAGTTTAATTTAATTATTTCTTTTGATTTAAAAATTTTGAAAACTAGTTTCGAGTTTTAAAATATTATTTTAAATTATTTTCAAGCCTCGATAATTATTATAAAATGATTTTAAAGTCAGAGTCGGGTATTCGAACCTTTTTTGTTTATAAATAACTCGACGACCCGTTTTAATTTCGAAAAAATGGTTAAAAGTTCGTATTAAATTCCTGGAAAATCATTTTAACCTTAAATCTTCTTTGAAAATTTATTTTATTGAATATCTTACATGATATGTGCTATATGTGATCCGATTGATGTATGATATGCTTATGTGAGTATTGTTTAACTGTTTTTATCGTAACTTTCAATCCGTAAGTCGGATTTGGGTGAAACGAAGGGTATATAGATGCTTGTATCGAATAAAATAACGTGAGAATGAGTATTGATAGATACTTGTGATGTCTAGCATAGGAAGCAAGGCATAGAAAGGGGAAGCAGGTAGTCAGTGATTGGGAGTCGGTGAACGATAACAAGTGAAGCGTCAGCAGATTGAGAAAAGGCAAGCGATTCCTAAACTATCTTGATATGTGTTTGGAATAGTTATGTTTGATACTGCAAGTGCTTTGAAGTATTTAACCTTAAAATTTGATTCCAGTTATTGATTTTGAGTTGTAAGCCTTATTCGTTGTAAACCATTGATTGTTAAATACCTAGATACGAACCGCAAATATACGAACTACTCCATAAATACATACAAACTATACATTGATCACTGAACCAGAATTGTTTAACATACAAACCTTCATACCTTATACATCAGAAGATTAATCCTTATAACCACGAGACCTTGATTCTTCTTTATCCGATTCTTTTACCGGCTCATAGCCAATTTTTGTACTTACCTTGTTATACCATTTTGGTGATTGCAAATCACCTTATGCTTGAAGATAAATGTTGTTTATGATTCTGCTTATTGATCTACATTGTTTATTCTATTATTGTTATAGAATTGGATTATTTTAAAATGTGGACCAGATTCGTGGTCAGACCAGATTCGTGGTCGTATTAGGCCAATGTGTGCCTTGGATCCAGTATATAGAGCAGAGTTGTATGCCTTACTCGAGCTTAGTGCATGACTGATCAGCAACCTAACCTTGGTTTTTAAATTAAAAATGAATATCCAATTCTAATCATTGCTTATCAGTAAACTTAATTCCCTAAAATCATTTCATTTGATTATTGTTTAATCTCAGTATTGTCACTATGACTTGCTGAGCTAGTTAGCTCACTTTTGTGATTCTGTTTATGTTCTTTTCCAATTAAGAAGGAACTGGTTGGTAGCGAGAACCTCCAGTCAAGTGTGCGAGCTAGGATTACAGGTTAAGACGGAATAAGCTAGCTGAAGACTTTTGTAATAGTTTAAGTTTGAAAGTTTATAAGAATGTTTACTAATCAGATATAAGTTAACTAGTTGGGATTTGGTACGTTTGTAATATAAGTGTGGTTTTGGCTTGTGTGCATACTTTAACCTATTATGATCCGTGGATTATGGTAAGTAGGGTCATTGCATATTATTATTTTTATAATCAGGTTTAAATGATGTGTGTGTGTTATGAACCCCAAACTTCTGACCCGAGTTTGGAGGGCGTCACAGATTATCTACGTGATGACTTGGGGCATGACTTAACACATAGCGTAAATAGGTGAACTCAATGCAAATATTATCATTGCCCCCATTCCTTCAACTTACTTTAGTGGGTTGAAGGACCTTGATGTGACTTGATAATTGTGTCTTAATGGCCATTTACAACCTCTAGCTAATGAGGGTGTATAAATACTTGAGTTTTGTTGAACAGTTTTCTTATCTTGATTATTTGAATTTTATTATCTCTTTGCTTACTTGTGCAGGGCTTGTGAATTTTATCATGGATGAAAGGAGAACTACTTGTTATTGCGACAAGACTTTGGTTGTGAAAATTATTTGAGTTGGGAGTAATGTTGGCCGAAGATTCAAACGTTGTGCCATTAGAGAGTGTCCTTATGATGTATGGATTGATGAACCCTTGAGTGCTCATGCTTGTGAGGCGATCGAGGAGTTAGTTCGGGAGAAGAACAAGTTGCATAGCTTCTATATGGTCAAGATTGATCGGTTGAGAATGTGGGAAGCTGCAAAGCGAGAAGTTGTATTGATGAAGTTGCAAGAAGTGGAGAAAGAGGTGGAACGTGAGGAGTTTGATGTTGAAGATGCTTTCTGAACTCTGGTTGTAAGCCTTTTAATTTGTGTCTTGAAGAGGTCTTGATGGGCCCATCCTTCATTAGTCCCCATTGTGTTGTAATATTTTGCTTGTAGATCTTTTAATTTGTATCATAATGAGAATTTGCAGGGTATGTCCTTCGTTAGCTCTCCTTGTGTTGTAATCTTTTTCTAAGAAATGAAACACGGTTAATTTTCTTCTCCATTTGCTAGTGTGAATGCTATTTTGAACTGTATTTTCCTCGGATAATATTAGCGGGTTGTGTCCATTAGTGATGGCTTTTTGGGGGAAGGTAACTGAATTTGGTGCCTTCCTAAAATTTGAGTAAGTATAACTTTAAAAAATTGTGCAAGTATTTGGGTAAGTTTCTTGAGGACGGTAAATAAATTTGGTATACCCATGAAATTTGATTAAGAAAAACTTTGAGAAATTTTACAAGTATTTAGATGAAGGTGAAGGTGTCCTGAGAAAAGTAAATAAATTTGGTGCCTCCCTGAAATTTGACTAAGAAGAATTTAGAATTTTTTTACAAGTATTTGGATGAAGGTGTTTTGAAGAAGGTAAATAAATTTGGTGTTTCCCTGAAATTTGACTAAAAAGAACTTAGAATTTTTTTATAAGTATTTGGATAAAGGTGTCTTGAGGAAGGTAAATAATTTTGATGACTCCCTGAAATTTGACTATGAAGAAGTTAGAAAATTTAATTTGGATGAAAGATGTCTTGAGTAAGGTAAATAATTTGGCGCCTCTCTGAAATTTGTCTAAGAAGAACTTAGAATTTTTTTACAAGTATTTCGATGAAGGTATTTTGAGGAAGGCAAATAAATTTGGTGCCTCCATGAAATTTGACTAAGAAGAACTTAATTTTTTTTACAAGTATTTGGATGAAGGTGTTTTGAGGGAGGTAGATAAATTTGGTGCCTTCCTGAAATTTGACTAAGAAGAACTTAGAATTTTTTTTACAAGTATTTGGATAAAGGTATCTTGCGCAAGGTAAATAAATTTGGCGTCTCCCTGAAATTTGATTAAGAAAAACTTAATTTTTTTTACAAATATTTGGATGAAGGTTTCTTGAGGAAGGTAAATAAATTTGGTGTCCATGTAAATTGCTAGTTGGTTGTACATGTTAGAATGGACCTTAGAACTAAGTTTGAAAATTGTAAGTGTTTTACAGAAGGTATAACAATTCAGTGCGGATTAGGATTGAATACTTGGGTTGATATTGTACCCCTCTGAAAGTTCGATAATTATTTAATAAAGTATATATGTAATTGTATAATTATGTTTTGACCACATTGAACTATTTTGGTCATATATTATTTTTTATACATGTATCAATAATTATGCGAATTGTGTCATAAAGGAAATCAAATTTTAGGATCATTGTGTATCATAAATATATGTGGGGTTGAGTGATATCCATGCTTATAGGCTGAAAACAATTATTAAAAGTTTAAAAAGCAGGCGTAAGCTAAAGTTGTGGCATGAAAGTTGAAACTAGTGAAAGTATTGTAAGTTGTAACCAGTCTGGGGAATGAGGTGTACCAAACACTGTTAACAACGTCAACAATATAAATTAGTACACATAGGGACTATATGTGCTTAGCTGTTAAAAAAAAGGTAACGCAAAAAGGTAGGAGTTGACACATTACAAGCTACTAGGGAATTTTTGCACTCGTTACGCGCGCTCCAAATTTCTTCAATTTTGAATTTATTTCTCGAATTTTGTAATTTTTATAACATAAACGGTTATCTTCTAGTTTTATTTAATTTATTTATTACAGTTATTTAGGTTCCGTTTATTTTGAAATATAAAATTGATATTATAGTTTAACGTTAAATCTCGGTATTTTATTTTAGTTTTCTTTCTCTCACATTTTAACCAATTAAAAGTCTCTTAACTCTTATTTTAACATTTCTCTTTTACGTTTTTAGTAGTCAATGTTTTAATAATTTGTACAACAAAACTGAGTAAATATTTTTTTTAATTAAATACTTTTTAAAAAAATTAAGTAAATATTACATAACATACAATTTATTGCAATATTTTATTTTAAAATCAAAATAATACAAAAACCCACTTATATTAAAACATAATATATAACACTATTTTGTAAAAATCATTTTTTTAAAAATTATAAAAAGGGAGAAAATATCAAAAGAATGAAAAACCCAAACAACCCAAATAAGTTGATTTTGAGATATGTAAAACTCCTGTCTTAAAAGAAGCCCACATAAAATCAAAGTCATGTCTTAAAAGAAGCCCACGTAAAAAAACTACCGTGACTTTGGGATTCTCAACTTCTTCAAGAAAAAAGTAACTTCTTTTCACCAAGGAGAGAACACTCTCGGTAAAATCAAACTCTTTCTCTACAATGGAGGTATGAATCGATTCTTTGTCTATAGTTTATCTTGCTTTCATACAGTATATATATGCAATGGAACCATGAATCAGTGTTAGAACTTGAGATTATATTGCTTGATTGATAGAGTTTTAAAGTATACACACCTTAACTTAATCGATTAATGTTATATAGAATTTAAGAACATTACTTGCTCAAATTCATGTAATTCTCAAGTGTTTTGTATCCTATACATGTAGTGTTCTTGTAAAATCTTTGATTTGTATCTCATGCATGTAATATCTAAGTAAAATAACAAAGCCTCGAGATCATCTTTGCTGTCTGGAAGAGAGAGTTAACATGTTAGATGATAAATGGGACAAAATAAAACCAAAGTAGCTTCTAAGAGAAATAATCCTAATCTCAACCACTGCTAAAATAAGATTCGAATTGTGGCTACAATAAAATATCTTTAGTTCCTACTAATCTTCTATAGACAACAACAATATATGTTTCCTACATGTAGCTCTCTTTGCATCCTATGGTTTCTGGTGATGACACTTGACACCATTGGCTTATAAAGGTTGGCGGAAAAATTGATGCTATTAACATACCCGTATACCACTCATATGCATACAGCACAACAAACAAATTCATGGATGCCTTTCATATAGTAAAGTTAAAAAGTAATTTCAGAACAGAGGTAAGATGTCACTGCAACTTAAGTTCAATTGACCCATCTTAATCTATATGGTTATTATTTGAATTTCAAAAACAAAGTTATCTATGGAAAAAATTAAATTCAAATAATGCATGATCTGCTCCAATCTGTTACTATATTTATACATCCAATTGGTTTTTTGAAATTCAAATTTTTTTAATTATCTTCATATCAATATAAGGACCTAAGATGTCACTGCAACTTTCTCTTTTATCATTCTCCACCTCCTGCAGCTTGAACCATTACCTCAGTCATGTTTGCATTTCATGTCAAAGATGGTTCTTTTCCATCATTACAAATTGTGCTATAAAGGAACCACATCTATGTTCCAAGTCTATGAAGGAACCACAAATGAATCGGGGATAGATTCTTATACCTGTCAGGTAAAAGGGACCACAACCATGGATTTAGTCCTATACCTGTTTGGTGACTTGGTGAATCCAGGTTGTTGGCAAACTGAACACTGATAAATTTTGGCATTTCTCACTTTTTAGTTTCCAAAATTTATTGATAGAACAATAAGCAGTAAGGATTCAAGATAGATTCCAAAATTGTAGTACACAAATATGTAACTTAAAGAGGCTGCTGGTAAACTAATGCCTATGAAAAATAAAATGGTCCAAAATCTTGATTTTTTTATATAAATCCAAAGTTTTCTCCAACTCTATATACACAAACAGCTTTGTCCATGCACTTGCAAACCAAAGATCAAAATGTAAGATATAATATCTATAAATCCTATGCTGCTTATGAACACATAGGATTAAGCTTTCACATACAACTCACTATGAATATCAGTATACATGATATTGGTATATTTCTACCATATGGGCTATAATATACAGCAGTCCCCATGTGTCTACTTAGCAGAAAAGCCTATATGAAAACTGACCTCTTGGCCCTCCAGATGGGAGCAGCTCTTTTGTTGAAAATGGCTTCCCGACCTGCTCTGTATCTGCAAAGGGAAATGCAAGTGAAAGCGAGAGAGCTGCATATGCATCTTCCTCCGACATAATAACTGTCCTACCAGGAGGCGGATCCTGGTCATGGTTATTTGTTTGTGTGTCTGCCCCTAAAGCAAGATTAAGATTTGGGAACTTATCTTTACGGGGTTCCTCATCCACTAACAATGTTGTCTTTCCAAGCAAGGAACTACTACCAAAATCAATGTCCTTCACATGATTAGGATCTACTGGGAAAAAGTACCTTTCAGTATTTGCTGGTGTCCATCTGATCAATGTCTCATTAGAACCCTAATCATATCTCTTCTTCATAAAACTGGATGTTGAATCTAGTATCTGTGAATCATACTCTCTCAATCAGTATAATATCCAATATAACTCCAATCATTGCTCAAAGCAAGTAATGTCTGCAGACAGTGTTCATCCTGGAAACAAATATGTTAAATCTGAATTTTCTAATAATTATAGTTCAATTTGGATGAGACAAATTAGAAGGTTTAAAATTTTATGTACCATCTTCTCAACTAAAAAAAATCGAACCTCAATTTCAAACCAAGGCTTCCCCTAAGAAGTCCCGCATTTCAAAATATTTAAAATTTAGAAAAGAAACAGAATAGGAAAATAGGAAAGAGTCTTACTTAGCTTAGCAAAGTAATACACATATTATTCCGAATAGTAAAGTCATATTTTGAATACCACGTGGGTGGAAATAGTAAAGCCACATTTCAATTACCACGTCTGCTAAAAAGTGATACACATACTTAAAATTCATTGCAATAAGACACTTCAATTTTGTATAACAATATATTACGGGCAGTTACATTATCTCCCTGCATGAATTTACAAACTATTTGTGCAAATCCATGTTTCTTCTTTTCATCAGAAGTATTAGAATAGCTAAATCTACTGGCAACTTGGACTGATGATTTAGGTTCTTTGACCACTTTGCAATCCTGATCGACTGATCCTTCCTACAGGAAAAAGAAACATCATTAAGAGACCTCCAAACTCCAATCTTCATTCATGTCTAAGCTGAAAAAATGAATTTAAATATCTCTATATTATTAAGAGATTATTCACAAAAACTGATTACATTGTGACTCATTGACATTCATAACCACCTTTTTAAAAGAATTGGGAGTCAAGATTCAAGCTTTCTACCCTCATCAAACCATCACTATTAAAAAGTAAAGTTATACATTAGCTTAGCTTATTTTTATCCTCTGGACTGACTTCATCTGATGGCAAGCTTTAGTCCATCATGATAAACCTGCCTGATGGGATGAAAAATGTCAAATGTCAGAACTTGAAAAGTTCCACCACAAAGCTGCAAATGAATAAGGGAGAGAAACAAACCTTGTTGCGAACAGCTAAAAGATGAATCCATCCAACAAAATCACCTTAAAATTATGTATAAGTCTTCACCAACTTTTATAAAAGTGTTAAGCAAAACAGTAAAAACAATAATGTTGATTCAAACATGAAGTTCAACATATCCCAAAAATGAAATTCTGTAATCTTTTAGAACATGGGATACTTGATACAACAACAGAGACAGACACCTCCCTGTCTAGATCGGCAAAGTAATTGTCTCTGAATTCATATCCTTATAAGTATTAACCAAATGAGCTAATAAATGTATTTTTTGTTTCCCTTCAGATCTCAGGTTCTGCTTGCAGCTCGTAACTAATGTTTACTTTATTGGCTAAAACTTGTGATACGACTACAATTATTTTCTGTTTAAATCTTGACAAAGAATAGCTTGCCTTGTTCAACACCTTTAACACTATGATGTATTTGCATTGCTTGTTTATTAGCGACTCTGACAGTGTTTTAAAGGTCAAACCAAAAATTACTTCTAGGAAAGCTCCTTCAATATGACATGAACCAAATGCACCTGGAGTTATAGCTAATTGAACTTTAATCGGAGAATGTAGATCACGCTCTGATTATTACCAAGCTCTACCAAATTACCTGATTCCTATACTAAACTAATTATAATTTGATTAACTCTTATTATTACAAAAGGTATGTACATCTTTCAATAGAAACAATTATGAGCAATTAATTTTATGTCAAGTAGTATATCCTGAAACACAAAAACACTTATTTTAATAACATAGATACAAAATAGAAAAGGTTTGATCTAGATGGGAAATCAGACTAATTTAACGATTTGACATATCTCATATGCACACTATATTTTTACCTGGCCTATAAGTTATATTTGTGTAGCTAATGCAGAAGTTGAATCCTTCTTTTCTTAGGAAATATTTTCCACCAGTATGCCTCATAGAAGTAACATTTCTTCCACTTTAAAAGTCTAAAAGCCAACAATTCAGCTGAGTCAGCATATGACAACTTCTAATACAGTCTTTTGGTAACTGAACTTACCCCATTTCTTGAAGTGATGTCCACCTTTACAGCCATAAGCAAAGCACTATATTAAAATTAACTTTTACACATTAAAAATTGGAGAAAGACTTGATAAAACATCATGTATTGACTCAATGCCTTTATCCAAAGTCTAAGAAGTCACCAGATCCTCCCTCAAGAAAAGAGAGAAACTACTGATTTGGAGATATGGACTGAACCAAAATAGAAGAGCAAATGAGATTGTCAAGATAAATTTTAGAGAATAAATCATTATTAAATTAATATAAAACGCACGTATCTGACAACTAAAATACAGTTGGCACCATAAAAAACACCATGTAAAAGTCTTGAGGGGTAATCATTGCTATATTAACATAAAAACACACCTATTTCCAACTGATTCCAATGACATCGTCAAGAACACATGTCACAGTCCTAAGGGGTAGTATCCAAAATAAATACTAACAGATAAAATTATGATAATAATTATGTTACTTTTTATATAAAATGATCATAAGTGAACCCATTACAAATGCAATACAACCTAAATTATTAAACTGTTCATTCAAAAAATAGTAAAACTGACTTAAATAAGTTGATTGCCTCCTGAGATTGAGTGAATAACCTTCAAGTGCATGTCTGCCTTTTATTTTCATCTTTGCTCAGCTGGTTGCATTAAGTGTAGTGCTAAGTTCACCTTGAAGATCACTCATTTAGCCAGGAATTAAAGAAGTGCTGAGAAGAGGAACTTAAAATATTACCTGCATAAAAATAAAGAAAGAAGTTGTACAGGAAGAAAAAAAATACTTTATTAATATAACATAATAAAAAGTACTTTCTTAGTAAAACACTAAGTAACACATGCACTTTGATTCTCTTAAGAGTTCACTTATCATGAATTCAAATGAATTTCAAAGATATAATAGATATAAGATATTTTCGCTAATATACTCTCTCAATCAGTATAATATCAAATATAACTCCAATCATTGCTCAAAGCAAGTAATGTCTGCACACAGTGTTCATCCTTGAAACAAATATGTTAAATATGTATTTTCTAATAATTATAGTTCAATTTGGATGAAACAAATTAGAAGGTTTAAACTTTTATGTACCATCTTCTCAATTAAAAAACTCGAACCTCAATTTCAAACCAAGGCTTCCCCTAAGAAGTCCTGCATTTCAAAATATTTACAATTTAGAAAAGAAACAGAATAGGAAAATAGGAAAGAGTCTTACTTAGCTTAGCAAAGTAATACACATATTATTCCAAATAATAAAGTCACATTCTGAATACTACGTGGGTGGAAATAGTAAAGCCATATTTCAATAACCACGTCTGCTAAAAAGTGATACAGATACTTAAAATTCATTGCAATAAGACACTTTAATTTTGTATAACAATATATTACGGGCAGTTATATTATCTCACTGCATGAATTTACAAACTATTTGTGCAAATCTGATCAGATGGAAACATACTGCTTTGGCAACAGTAAGCCAATGAAAGAAACGCAAGAAAGCATCGTCTTGTGACGGAAGACCGTGATTCCAGAATGTTACATTTTAAAATTATACATTCGTCTCCCAGCTAGTTGAATCTTCCTCAAACTTATCAGAAGCTTTTCTCTTGCCTAGCTTCTTCTTTACAAGGACAAATCCTGTAAGTAAAAGGATGAAACAGATAGGCGAACATAATATAATCTTAAATATTAACTATATTATATAGAATTTCAAAACCTATTAAAAAAAATTCAAAACTTGTAATTGCCTATGCATTTTCAAAACGCATAAGTACGTAATTAAGCTGTGAGCAGAGGCATAAATATCAATTGTCAAGGGGTACCAGCAGCGTACCCTTGTAAAGAATATAAATATGGAAATTAAACTTCACACACAAGTGTCTCGTTGACTCCCTAACATCTCATTATTTGGAAAGAAAAGAAGATTAATCGATATTTACATTACAAATACATTACATGACTTCTTAATACTGTCTGATTTAGCAAAATACACATGTGAATCACACTTGGAGCCGTTGGTAAATATTAGCAAGTAATAAACCAACAACGTATCATTTAAGTCCTGCATAGATAAATACGCAATAAGTAAAGATTAACACAAATAATATATAGCTATGAAATGCAACATGGAGACATAATCTTTTTTTATTATATATTGGTATTCACTAACTCTGAAACTGCACACAGGAAAGTAAATAAGATATATAAATATTTATTCCTGCTCCATCCAATATCGCAAACCAAATACAAATATCTATACGCCAAGTCAAAAAATCTGAGAATTTAATATATGCTTGCATCTAGCAAGGATCAGAGTTAATAAAGTAAATAGGTTAAAAGTCAATACACCTCATCACTGAAGTTACTGAAGGTCAACAAATGATCAATAAAGAGTAATCACAAAAACTTAGAGTATGTATGATTTGTTGGAGATATCCAACATACACAGGAAATGTAATCTCCATTACAAAGAAAGAATGATACATTTATATTTCCTATTCTTTTTCTCAGACTTTGTCGTTCCATTTTAGAATAAGTGACCACAATCCATATAAGTGAGTGTAAAACAAACACAAAATCTTGAAATCAAATCTAAAAAACAATTATACCTAATTCGTTAAATCTTTCATGATCAAGAATAGTTGTAGACTCAATCCTTGCTGTGGTGGCTAATTCTGTTAAACAAACTCAATGCAACATTATATCAAACCAAAATAGGTAATAGATAGAGTAGTTTCACAAAAAATAGACATAACAACAGACAAAAATCTTGAGCTATTATCCTCAAAACTTTACATACGAAACCAACCCATCAAATGAACTGGCTGTAGAAAAAATATAAATCAACTAAATTCATAAGATGAGACTCACTAATCAACTAATAAAAATGGAGGAACAATTTAGATGTACTAACCAATAATTTGTTCAAACTGAAGTAGGCAATGAAAAAATTAGGTCATGCTTTCAAAGAATGAGAGAGAATAATGAAACCAATAATTATCATTAAATTAGTGTTGTAACAGATGTGAGAAAATCATGCAAATATTTCCTTAAACAAGATGTTTAAATTATAAAATTCAAAAAATTTCCATGTTTAGTGTTTTGATGGGTAAAAAAATGGGTAAACTTATATGGATATATCCATGAATATATAGATTTTATACTTAATATGGATCATGGGTAAATTTATTTACCCATTGGGTAAATTTTGTGGATATATCCATGGATCTAGTGATTTTATACTTAATATGGGTTATGGGTAAAAAAAATTACCCATTTGAAAAATGGGTAAATTATGGAGTACACTTTAAGAATACATAGATATAATTTTATAAATTCGAAAAAGTTGCAAGGTGTCTCTAATTTAAGATTATCAAGTACAAAACTGTACTAAGAGCAACTCCAATAGTTTAGCTATTTGGAATCTTAAATTATAATATAAGGAACATGGAGAAAAAAATCACTCCAACAATATCCTAGTGATTCCTTAAATTACTAAGTGCCCGTTTGAGAAATCTTAAAATAAGTAATTTATGACTTAAAATGAATAAGAGACTTATAAGTGTTAAGTAGATAAATACTTATAAGTTAAATAAGTGTTTGGTTAAATGTCAGAATATTTTTTACTTAACTGAGCTAAAATAAATAAATTTCAAATGTAATTATCTTAATTCGTAAATTTTAAATTAGAAAAACATGTAAAAATATAAATTTTAAAATAAAAATTAATAAAAAAATCAAAAATCAAAAATAAAAAATAAGTTGAGAAAAAGTACGTCGTTGCTAATATTCAACTTATCAATATAAGTTGGGTCGACAAACACTCGTCGATAAGTACTTGTTGGCTTATAAGTCAATAAGTTACTTAAACGGTAGTGGCCAAACAGGCCCTAAGATCCACTAAGATTTTCTTCACATTTCTTATTTTTGACTAATCTTTCTCATGTTCTAACTCTTATTTTATAATATATATTAAAAAGAACTATTTCTCTTTCCTCGCTTTTTGAAATAATGATACATTTTAATGATAAAATATTATATAAGAAATGAATATAGGGAATGTGCTTGAAAATGAGAATAGATATTGGTGTCTTAAGTTATTAGGATCCAATATTTTATATTAAATTTAGGAAACGAACTAACAAACTGTTCGAGATACTCTAAAGACCTTGGAGTTGATTTTGTTAAAAGTGGCCGAGGACAAAAAATTATCTAAAAAGATATGGGATTTTCTAGAAAATAATATTACTTTAACTCGCATCCACAGTGCACGTTCTCTCTTTTTTCTTAAAACTAGGTGTACGTGTGAATAAGTGTTCGTAGAGATTTTATTTATTGTTTTATTTGAAAAATATGTGGATTTTGATAGATTTAGTAGTACATTTTCATTTTTTTGAAATCTCATCAAAATACAAGAGAATTTGAAGAATTTCTAAAAATGTTCACAAAATCATAAAAGTCTACACATTTTTTTATCAACTCCGTCAAAATCCGCGAATATTTAAAATCAACGAAAATTTTGTAAAAACCATAAATTATTATTAATCCTTCAAAATCTCAATTAAATACACCCTCTTTGAGTATTTCCAATGGTAATTAGTAGAACTGTTAGCTAAAATATGATAGGGAAAATAGCACATTTAATTGGTCCTGCATTCACATCAATTCCACCAATAAAAAGAGCACATTTTTATTGGAGTTAGTGACTAATGGGCACACATTACTAATGGGCACACATTAGACCGAATATGATAAATTGACAATTATGTAAAATTTTAGCCAAGGGTGAAGACTACAATGACATTGTTTATAAATATGATATTAAAATTATATTTAAGGAATTTAATGGTACAATAAATTTAGCCAACCAAATGTGATTATCTATATTTTTTGCTAAGGACAATTTTGGTTGAAATGCTCCAAATTTTATATAAATACTAAATATTGCCACCTAGATGCCACTTAGACCCCACATAAACAATTTAAGGATTTTGTACCATTGAAAATGCTGTTAGTTATCGCTTCAAATGGACTTAGTTGAGCTGGAAATATCAATTCTCGAGAGCTGGAAATATCAATTCTCCAGATCCTTCTAAACTCCTCACATTAATGCTAATTTCCATTTCAATTCCAATCTTTTTGTTTTTATTTAAAACTTAGTACCTACTATTCAAAAAGTTGGGTGTTGGTTCGCAGTTACACCAAGTTACCAACCAATAACAAAAAGATTAAAAAGTACTAAAAAAATAAAAATAACGTTCCGCTCAGATTCTTAAAAAATTACTTTTAGAAGTCAATAAAATAGTAAAATCTCCTATAAATAAAGGGTGACCCCATTCATTCTCACCCAACAAAAACACCTCACAATTTGACCAGGCACTTCTGAAGCTTGAAAAAATGGAGGGCGCTCACTGTCATCATGTTCATGCGCCTTTTGGTAGCCCATTCGCGGGGCTGATACCGTCCACATTCCCTCCAGGCACGGATCCCAATGTGGTGGCATGCTTTCAGTTGGCTGATGTTGATGGCAGTGGCTTCATTGATGATGTTGAGCTCCACAAGGCCCTCTCTTCCTGTGACCAGACTTTCAGTGCCAGGACTGTTCGCCTTCTCATGCATCACTTCACCAACTCCAACGTCAGAAAAATTGGTAATCATTTTCATCTTTACATGATTATACAATATATTTACACAGACACTCTACATGCAATTTATATTGTATCATATCGGATCTAAGAAGGGGCACCGGTACCGTCTCAAAATATTTTGTTTTCGTTTTTTTTTAAATTTTCGTATAAGATTAAGGGAGGTGCTTTATAAATAATTTTGTGTCAAAAAATATTCCTGGATTCTGGATACTTTTATATTATATTGATTTTACTGTCGAAACGTATTTTTCAAGATTTTCTGAATGGTATCTTGTGTTGTAAAAACAGGGCCAAGGGAATTCAGTTGTATGTTCTACAGTCTTCAGGAGTGGAGGGTATCTGCATTTTCGGGGATCTTAAATTCCGATTTATTTTTATAGCTTATGAAACTTTTATGGTTTGTGATTAATTCAGCTGGTTTGTTTTTCCAGGCAAAGTTTGAAAGTTTTGACCAGGACAGGAGTGGAAAAATTGATGCCTTTGAACTGAGAGAGGCTCTGAGGAGCCTTGGCTATAGAATTTCACCTGTGGTTATGGACCTGCTTATCTCCAGATTTGACAAATATGGTGGAACTAGCAGGGCTATTGAATATGATAATTTCATTGAGTATGGCTATGCAAATTCATCTAATTTATTTATTTTGGTTCCACATTTATCATTATAATTTCGCTAAATAAATTGACTAACGCATTTTTATCTTTTTCACTTTCTTAACAGGTGCTGCTTGACTGTGAAGGTAAACGGGTTGTAATTCTAGGATGCAACGGGTCCGTATGTGTAGCAATGTTGTTGGTATGAATTGTTATGGACATAATAAATGGTATGTATGTTGCAGGGGCTGACTGAGAAGTTCAAGGAGAAGGACACTGCACTGTGCGGCTCGGCTACTTTCACTTATGAAGCTTTCATGCTCACTGTGTTGCCTTTCCTCATTGCATAGATTATATCAATGCTGGATTTCAAGTTTCCTGTTATGCTGCTTAGGGAGGAGGGGTCTCTGAAAATGGTGTTTGGCCATTTTGAATAAAGTTAATTTAGCTGTAGTTGTATCAGTTATTGCTTTGGTACCAGTATTTGTCTGTTTTCTGGGATGATTTGAAATTTTATGCATCAACTTTGTACTCTAATGATCTTTATCTATGGAGAGATGATCATGTTTTGTTTTCTCTGCCAATTTTCCAAGCTCCTTATCTGTAGAGAAAATGATAAGAAAATGCATGCATCTGCTTGAATTTAATTCTTGGTTTATTTTTTAAAAAAACAGAGAAACTTCTGGATACAAACTTGCAAATAATGGGTAACAGCTGTTGTTGCATATAGGATGCTAAATTTAGGAAAAAGAGAATAATTTGAGAGTTTAGTTCTTAATTTCTTATTAGGAAACTGGGAAAGAAACCTCTATATTCATAATTTGCAACTTTCTTTTCTTGATGTTGCTATATTACTTTTACCGGAGATCGAAGATTTGGAGTTGTAAATAAGAATTAGTTGTGCCCTTTGAATTTTAAGCGTATTTTAAAGTGATTTAATCATATATCTTCTTTAATTATTTTATTTAAAATAATTGATGAATTTATGCGATCAAAATAACTTAAATTAGATATAAAAGTCAACTGAGACAATTAATTTGGAACGGAGGAAGCAGTATTTGTATGTTATTTATGGTGGTTGGTAAATGGTCAAAGAAATGCCTGGGACTCTGTGCATTAAACATAGTGGGAGAGATGACAATGTAATCTGATTTATGATGGGTTGGTTGATTTAGCTAATGTAAGTGCACCTTGGAAAGAGGAATTAGGCTTTGCTAGTACTATGCTATGCACAAAGTGAGAGCTGAGGATGGGACGGGTTTACTAATTAAATCACAAAAATTAATAATGGTTTATTATGCACAAGAAAGCTAAAGGAAAAGTAATGCAATGCACATTGTATATTATCTGGAAAATAGCGTGAACGAAAGTATTATAAACAAAATGCCCTCACGCAGGATCGAACTACGGACCTCCAGTTTACAAGACTGGCGCTCTACCACTGAGCTATAAGGGCGGACAATAGTTTGTCAGAAAAAAAAGGATTTAAACGAAAACCAACAAGATATAATATAATCTTTATGTCCTTCACCGATTAAACCCTAGTAGAAACAGATAGCCAATCTTTCGCTACTCGCACCGCTTCACTATTCCAATCTCTCTCTCTCTCTCTCTCTCTCTCTCTCTCTCTCTCTCTCTCTCTCTCTCTCTCCCTCCCTCCCCATGGCAGACTACGATTTGACACCGCGAATTGCCCCAAATCTGGACAGGCATCTGGTCTTCCCCTTGCTCGAATTCCTCCAGGAGAGAGGCCTTTACCCAAACGAACACATCCTCAAATTCAAAATCGAGCTTCTCAACAACACTAATATGGTTGATTACGCCATGGACATCCACAAATCTCTCTACCAAACCGAAGATGTTCCCCAAGGTATCATCCATCTCTTATCTAATTTAAATTTATAAGTTTATGTAATTGAATCTTGGTTTAATTGTTGTTATGTGTAGATATGGTGGAGAGGAGAGTGGAGGTTGTGGCCAGATTGAAGGCGTTGGAAGAGGCGGCGGCTCCGTTGGTTACGTTTTTGCAGAATGCTAATGCTGTTCAGGAGCTTAGGGCTGATAAGCAGTATAATCTTCTCATGCTTAATGACCGTTATCAGGTTCCGTATATTTCTATTCTTTTGTAGATTTTTTTTGAAATGATTTTATTTTTCGTGTTTTTAACTGTTAGTAATGGACTCGAACATGTTAATTACTATAATTACGATTTTCATTTGTACTGACTTTCATTTGTTAGTAATGGACTCGAACATGTTAATTACGACAATTCTAAATGATATGATCAACTTAAAACTATTTTTAACACTCTCAATAAGTGATACATTTTATTCTTTTAATTATTTAATGCTTATTGAGCTACAACTGTTTATGTTGTTATGTCGCTAGTGGTAAAAGTAGGCATGGTTTTTTTTTGTGTTATTTATGTGGATTAAGTTTAGTTTTTTTGTTCTGCAATCAGATTGGTCCAGATCAGATCGAGGCATTGTATCAGTATGCCAAGTTTCAATTTGAATGTGGAAACTACTCTGGTGCTGCTGATTATTTGTATCAGTATCGAGCTTTGTGCACCAATAGTGAAAGGAGTTTGAGTGCATTATGGGGTAAGCTGGCAGCTGAGATACTGATGCAGAACTGGGATATTGCGCTTGAAGAAGTTAACAGGCTTAAAGAAATCATTGATTCAAAGGTTGTTTAATTTGTTGTCAATGTACACATGTTTCTGCTGGTATGTATGTTTTCACTATTTATCAACTAATTTTTGTTCTGACGATTCCCTGCAGAATTTCTCATCTCCTTTGAACCAAGTGCAAAATAGGATTTGGCTGATGCATTGGAGCTTGTTCATCTTCTTCAATAATGACAATGGCCGAACACAGATCATTGACCTATTCAACCAGGACAAGTATGTGTCTGAGCATATCTACACTGTTTATTTGACTTGATGTTAGTAGTTTAGATAACATGAAATAAGCAATTTAACAATAACAAGTACACAAATTGAAATTCAACCTAGCAAGTTTTTGAGTAGTTTCTCATAACTGTGTGGCCCACTTACTCTCGTTTATGAGAAATAAATTCTGAACACATTAACAACTCATTTGGTTACACTATTATGATACCTAGAGTAGCAGTTCATATTTTTTGGGTGGCATTACAATCAATTTTTCTTATCAAATTTACAACCTGTAGTCTGTACCAATGTCATTGAATTATTTTATTGTCTTGTAGACAAAGCTAAAAAAACTATTTTCTATTCTTGTTTGCATGCTGTCTGGTTGGAAGCTGTGTTTTGTCATGCATCTGGGCATTTGCAATTAGTGTTTGAAAAGTATATGCTTGTATTTTTACTTAGCCTTAGCTACAGTATTTGTTTCACTGTTTTAAACAAGGTATCATTGTGTTTAAACATGTTCTTCCTACTCTTCAGTACTAGCATTAATATTATTGCTTGGATATGGTAATGTTCTTGTTTGTAAAAGTATATAGCATATCTGTGGCTAATAATATATTTGTGTAGGTACTTGAATGCTATCCAGACAAATGCTCCCCATCTACTACGTTATCTTGCCACAGCTTTCATTGTTAACAAAAGGAGAAGACCTCAATTCAAGGAGTTCATAAAGGTTATCCAGCAAGAACATCACAACGTCGACGATCCCATCACACAGTTTTTGGCATGCATATATGTCAATTATGATTTTGATGGTGCTCAGAAAAAGATGAGGGAATGTGAAGAGGTAAACCTTTTACTTCCGCTTGGTCTCACGAGATCTGTTCCAAATAAAGTCTCACTATCTGTACTTCTCTAGGATTTTTTCTGAGGTTGATTTAATGATGTACTTTTATGTAGAATGAATTGATTCCTTTTTTAGTTGATAACCATACACTTTGGAAAAGTCACCTTAATCGAGCAGCTCCACTTTTCAGTTAAAAGTTTTGATTAATGATTTAGTTTAGTCGAGCTCTTGGTAGAAGATTTTAGAATAACAGTTTTGATCTTTGCATTTATTCTTAGATTTAAAACTGAAAACAATTAATACTTGCTTGGGTGTTCCAGTTTGGCCCCATCATGCATAAGATAAACAATGTAACATTTTAGGTCTGATATGAAAATTTAAAATCATTTCAAATAGATTTAGCCATCTACTGTAAAGGTACATGCTTATTTTTTAGCCTGACAACTGCACGCAGGTAATTTTGAATGATCCATTTCTTGGCAAAAGAATTGAAGAAAGCAACTTTTCAACTGTGCCACTGAGAGATGAGTTCCTTGAAAATGCTCGCCTCTTTATCTTTGAGACCTACTGTCGTATTCATCAGCGCATCGATATGGGGTATGTGATCTGTCTTCTATTTAATCTTCCACCTTCATGAACACTGTTGTCTGTGTTCCCCCAGACAATCGAGGATTCTATAATATATTTGACAAATACAAGAAAAACTAAGCAAACAAGAAATATATATCTGGACAGTTTTTGGAATGTAACTTTGATAAGAGATTGCATGATTGCCGGTGTGAAGTTTCTATTTATGGAAACAGCATGTTTACTCATTTCATAACCTTGCTTTCTGTATGTCTTTCTATCTTTTACAGAGTTTTGGCCGAGAAACTAAATCTGAACTATGAGGAGGCTGAAAGGTGGATCGTGAATCTTATTCGGACCTCAAAGCTTGACGCAAAAATTGATACCAAGACTGGAACTGTTTCGATGGAACCGAATCACCCCAATGTGTAAGTTTGCAGAACAATCTTTATATTTAGTTGTAGGCTTTTTCTTCCATCAATTATGTTTTTTACCTTAAAGATATTCAACATCTTTTTGGACATCCTCCAGGTATGAGCAGCTCATTGACCACACTAAGGGACTTTCAGGACGGACATACAAGTTGGTCAGCCAGGTACTGGAACATGCACAGGCACAAACTGCTCGGTAAACCTGTTGGTACAAGCCTTTAAATGAGTTATGTTTTTTTGGGGGCATTTATTGTAATGACTTCAGAAGTGTAGATGTCGAAATGAAAATTAGGGTGTTTGTTAAACAATAGCCAGGCAATTACTTTAAAGTTCCCCATTTGGTTTGCATAAGACATCCTAAGCTTTCGTTTTGTTCTCTTTTACTTTTAACTTGAATATTTATCTCATGAGATTACTTTATTCTACTCTCATTTCATTCCTCTTTATAACATGCTGTTCATTGAAATATTTCTTCTGGCTGATGCAAGTTTAGCTGAATGTTTAGTAACTGTATTGACCTAACATAGATGGTCCATATAAATTCCAAAAGAATAAGTAATGAAAATGAACTTGACCAGCAAAAAGACAAAAGAAAGCGTAAGATAAATTGGCTTACAGTAGAGTATGAATAACAAACTTTTATTTTGAAATAGAACATTTTAAACAAATGTTAGTTTTATACTTGTAAATATCAATGTTAAAAAAAAGAAGCCCCGAATAAATATGATATTTTTTGAGCTTTTAAACATTGAGATGGTACAAGTAATGAACCAATAATCTCTTAATTTAAGTATTGGGAAGGCTTCCCAAAATTATTAGCAAATGTCGGGGAAACACACGGACGAGAGAGGCAGAAGTGGCGGGACTTCGATATGCATTAGCATGTATGTAAAAGTGAACTCCGAACTGCATATTTGAACTGGACGCGAAACTTGTGATGGAGGCTATTTATAATAACACCAAGGCTATTTATAATAACACCAGGAAGATAGAACTTTAATAATATTATAGATGATTGTATGACTTTAATTCAATATTTTGAGAATGTGTTAGTTGTGTATAAATATCGATCTATGAATAATATAACTCATATGTTAGCCCAAGTTGCATTTTCTATGACAGGTTATATAAAATTGTCTCATTTATAATATAATTTCGGAGGAATATTAATATATGCAAGTAGGGTTAATTCAAAAAAAAAAACTCAGTTGTACGTCATTTTGTCGGCTATTCTCTAATAAATAAAATGAATCAGGGTTACGTAGTTTCCATTTCTCATTATAACTTAAAAGTATAGAAATTTTTTTGATATCTTGCCCCCACACTAATAACATGCTTAAGCTTTTGGGATAAATATTCGGTGGTACTGTTTTCCAGCACCCTTTCTCTAAGAGATGTCCAAATAAAATGCTGCAAGTAGTAATATGTCAGTCATATTTTTAATATTGCACCATGTATGATGTATCGTACTAAAAGTAAAAATGCAGTTCTCCAATTCAAGGCTAAATATAAATGCAAAAAGAAAAAACATAAAAAGCAAAATAACAATATAGGCATATAGCTTACCTGCGTTAAATATTGAACACGAATATTGTAATAATAATAACTATGTAAGCATGAACGTGAAGAAAATAGAAAAATGAATTATTAATAATTGAAAACATGAGTAAATTTATATCAATTCAATCTCGTTTAAAATTTATGGATATATATTCTATTTTAGTATCAAAATTTATATTTTATTATATAAGAATACTTCAATGTATTTTAGCATTAATATCGAACACTCTGCAACAATTACAAGTAAATGTTCCAATATATATGTATAGGATAGCAATCCATAGAGGGCTCTCTTATATAGAGGTTCGTAGAGAATCCTTATTAAAATAATATAAATACATAATTTATTTTATTTTTCATCATATATAGTTACAAAATTTAATTACCAAATTAAAAAATGAAGTTGCACACTTTTTTTTATTTAAAAAATCATTTAAATTTGATGAAATAGTTTAAAGTGATTCTGCAGTAGAATCACAATAAACTCACACTTATCCAAACTCATTTAACAGTAGAATCAAATTTAAAATTATATTTTTTTAAATAAAACATTTTATTATATTTAAATATAATTATTATCCTACATTAGCAACAAATTTGATGAAATTCTAGCATGTAATCAAGGATTCTCTACAGTTCCTTATATAAAGTCATGTCAATGTTGGAGGTGTCATTTCTCTATTTCTCTGGCACGTGATACAAAGCCCAAAACAAGAGCAACTAACATGTACTCTGAAACTGAGGGAGACATCATGTCCTGTAGCAATTGTTTAGCCAACACACATAAATACATATTGGAAATTAAAGGAATTGAACTAATTGCAAGATTTATTACTTTCAAAATTTGAATAAACAATGACTACAAATACATTTATAAATAAACGGACCTCATATGTCTGAGAGGATACGTATTAACAATATGAAACAAAGATACCAAATAACCATTACAATGATTCATACTTCATGACATCTCATATTAGGTTTTAGGCAATACTGCCCAAGGCCATTGGCAAAAGGCAGACCAACCTGGATAACACTTTTTGACGAGTTCATCTTACCAACAAGTATGTGATTAGCAGTATGTTTTCCATGACTCACTATCATATGTTCCCCGTCCAGGATATGTTCCCCATCCAGGATCATTTTCCCTGCTGCTGACAGATCAACCTGGATTTTGACGAATTCCTTTTACCAACGAGAATGTGATTTGCCGTGTGTTTTCCATGATTCACCATACGTTCCCCATCCACGTCCATAATCCCTGCTGCTTCTACTCTCAAAAGGAGAGCTGTAAACATTGGATTCTCTTCGAAAACTGTTACTCTTGTCGTTCTCCTTCCTTATTTCCTCTTCAAGATCATATTTAGATCGCTACATAAATTTAATCCATATTCAGCATATTAAACCAAAAACAGCAAAATATCATATAATTAGACCTCTAAAGAAAATAATGATCTGTCATAACAAAGATTGATCATTGATCTCTGCTCAATGTTCACTAATTCACGGGAAGACAATCAACAGGGTCGGTTGACACAAAAAATGGGAAAATAAAAATGGTTGTGGTTGTCATCACATTAATGAATAGAAAGTCTGTAAAGAGTACTGATATTCCACCATTTTTCTATGAGCTTGCAGAACTGAACCTGGGGGAGTTTTTTAGATTTTAAAACATTTTGGGACGAGTGTCGATTTTAGAGTCTTAACACACAAGCATAACATTGCCAACAATATATTTTCCTAAAACCTTAGCAAAAAAATACAACTGCAAATATGACTGTAGCTTGAAAACCTTCAGTATCCTGGTACCTATGAGATAGGGTTCTTTTTTAGAGAACTAATTAATGCAGAAAGCCACAACTATATAATTTGTCACTTGCAGTGATGAAGAAGATCTCAATTATTAATGGTGACATACCCCTTTGCTATCTGAGAGTACTGCATAGGCCTCTCCAATCATCTTAAAAAGCCTATCAGCTTCCACATGAATTTTTTCAGCAAACTCCTTTCTTAGTGGTCCTTCATCTAAACTCTCAGTTCTTACTAGGAACTGTCCAGCCTACACCAGCGTTAGATGATGATGTCAGAAAATCTGTGAACGCCAAAAATTTCTCAGAAAATTATATGCAACATACCTTGTCAGGATGGTGCTTGAGTGCAGCCCTGTGGTATGCTTTTTTAATATCAGATGTTGTATCAGATGATTTAGTTCCCCTGCCATGAAAAAATAAAATAATGCAAACTTAAAACCACAATGATCAGTAATTAGGTAATTCCTATCGTTATTCTAAAATATTTATGTACTCAGTAATTAAGAAAACTTTACAAGACGCAAAGATCACCTACCAGAGGAAAGCTAAACAAGAAGCATATCATAAAGCTGCATGAGAAAATAGGAGTACTTACAAAAGCAGATATAAATCCAACGGAGCTCCTTTCTTGGCCTTCCGTTCAACAGAAGAAAGACGGCTACGAGCTTCTTTTGTATAGTCTCTGATCCCACCTGTTCCTAAAGGTGTGTCAGAATCCTGATTAAACTCTTTCGATTGCTTTTGGAGATTAATGATTCTTTGAAGGTCACTAGCTGCTTGTTTGTAGTCTCTAATCATTTCGTGTAAAGTTGCTCTTCTAAAAAGTGCCTGCACATTGTTTTAGAGCAATCACATTCAGATTTACCGAGAATCTCATTGTTGACCAATTAAGTATCAACCAAACAATAATTGTTACTCTTAAGACTTTGTTGACAGTATGTACCCAAAGTATAGAAACAATCACACAAATTCATCTTAAGACCAGAGCAGACCATCAAACATTACCCCCCCCCCCACAAACGTTACATTCAAATGTCATTATCCCTAGTGTGAATTATATGGTTTACATATTTTGTTGGATTAATGTGTGGCCTTAATGCTTGAATGATTGTCCAGTCATTACGGGTGTTGTGTTTGTTAACTCTAAAAAACTTGTTACTTTGTTATAAATTTGTTCGTTATATATGCGTGGAACTGTGGAAGGAACGTAAATAGTATAGAGGAATGTATAGACCATAAAGGAAGATAACAATATAAGAGGCAAATTAAGAACTCATTAATAATTATTCCCTTAAAAGAAAAATAGTTATCAATAATTATTCCTTGAGAAGAAATAGTCACATTGTGGCAAATTTGTGCGAGATTGTACCATTGTCACCATATTCATATGCCGTAGTCCAGAAAATTTTAATTTTTAAGGACAATTAAATTTAATGAAGAATTGTCTACATACAGACAGCATTAGGTATATACAAACCAAAAGCACAAAAATTAAATGGAAATTACCATTCAGTACTTTTACATGGTAACTTAAGTGAAGCATGTTTTATTTTGCAAATAAAAGATCCAGTATATACATAACGAAGGCCAAATAATTCTGTCAATCATTTCACTTGTAGCCCTAACTTGGATCACCTAGTCATGCAAGTTTATCACTTATCACATTAGGTTTTTGGGAAATTATAATTATTGGGATATATCAGTCCCTCTTAGTTACATTTACGTCATTTATTTAAATAATTATGTTGCTTTTGGTTTTCATTTTACTAAATGTATTTCTTTTTTATACTGAGTACCGGATAATTGTTGCGACATCAGGTTTTGGAGACCCACGTTCTACTTCACCATATGGATTACCTATTATTTCGGTTTCCTTCTCCAGTTCCTGAAAAAGTCTTGTCATCTTGTTTATTCAAAAAAATTCAAAACTGCTAGTACATGAGGACACCTGATTGACGTATTGTACTGTACCTTATCAGACCAGATACATCTATTGAGGCCGACTACCTGGACACAAAACAATATCCATCTATGCATATCCCATACACGTGTTCCTCGGCTAAGGACTTCTGCAAAACCTCTTCGGATTGCGTGTTTTTTCGGACGTTTTCTAGGATCAGAAGGAACCAGGGGGGAACACACAAGCCCTTACCCGCCTGAATGGAATGAATATCTCCCTCGTCTCAAAAACCTCGTCCGAGAACTTGTATAGAGAAGGATTTTGCACAGTTACAAAGTTTAGGTTGTTCAGGAAAACAGTCACTAAACTTTCGATTAAATTCTTTCAGAAACAAACCTTATATTCTTAGCTTAGGCTATTCTGTTCAAGTCGTGTTCTTTAGGTTTGTTTTCAGACATTCTTTTATTACATATCGTCTTCAAATATCGTAATCTATAAAGCAGCCTACCTTGAGAAGTGGGCATATAACCGAGGTATCATTAATTACAAAATCATGCTTTCAGGACATAACTGTTTTTTCATCTACAGAACATCCCTTTTCTGCATAAAGTTGTACTTAGTGAAATCAAGACATCCAATGCACTTTTATCGAATATGGTGCAGACATACTATAAATTTCAGCCACCTTCATTAGTTCTTTCTAACCAGCTGAATTAGCTCATTAGTGTATACAAGTATATAACAAGGAGGCAATCAGAAATTAAATATACTGAGTGCCAAGAGAAAAAAAAGTGTAGACAAACCTTCCCATAATTTTCATTTAGAGAAATGGCTAGACTGCAATCTGCAATGGCATCAGAAATTCTGCCCAAAGCTTGGTGTGCAGCAGCTCGATTGCAGAAACAGACAGCTGTAAAAGGACGTGACTGGACGCTGCTCGATATGACAGCAGTATAGTGCTCAATTGCTTCTGCATGCTCCCCACATTGAAAGGCTTTATTTCCAGCATTCTGCACGAAGCGCAAATATATATTACATACAGAGCTACACTACTGCTTCAATAGCTACAGAGTAAATCAACGCAATTATAATTCAGATCATACAGGTTGAGGGCACATCATAATTATAGAAAGAGATCAAACTAAAACCTAAACCAATTATATTGCCATATACGCGGATGGGATAGATTTCATGATATATTATTGATTTTAAAATCAGCAACTTTACAAGCTATATTTTGTGAAAGAACGTTTAGAATGTAAGTTTTTAGATAAATCTAATATTAACGTATACAGCAGTTATAATGTTCAACTTGCCAATACGCCTCAGACATGTTAACTTAAATGCCACTTAGATTTAACTTTTTGAATATCAAGAAGCTGATCCAAGTTTATGCAAAAGAAGCGATAAATAAAATAACCTGCTCAAACGAGTTCACTTATTGTTACAAATCATCAATCCATATTTGAATACATTATGGACTTCAATACCAGAAGATAGCATTCACCTGGACTTAAATTTATTCAAAATGGAAAAATAAATGTCCTGCAATTTATTTGTTCTCATTTAGTGCAGAATTTTTTTTTGTAAAAGAACCTTTAATTAATTCAACATCATGTATGAAATTGTTGTTCCTAGAGAATCCTAAAAATAAAAACAAAGGTAAATAATAAATATTTGGAAGCCAATAAGATAACCATAGTTTTCAAATTTGAATCTTTCTGTGTAGAATTTAGTTTGGTCGGGATGTCATGCAGATTCTGTAAGTTGCGATCAACAAAACATTATTATCTATCCCTTTTCTTACATACTAATAGAACCCAAATTTATGTCATATTTATATAATACCTTCAGATCTAGAAGTTCACGAACAGTGGCAGCTAAAGTTACTGACGACTCTGTCTCTTTGCTTCTGTACCTACATTGGAAATATAAGTATTACCTCACACATTATAAACAGGCTCAGCAAACAGATGCTAAAATATGGTATAATGAAGCAAATTAGTTACTCGTGATCAGTAGATCTCAGCTGTTCTTGCTTCTTAATTATTTCAAGAGATGCCTCGAGCCTACCCATATGGAAGTAGGACTTGGACATCAATCTCCATCTCCATAACTTTATATCGGAGTTACTGCCATTACAACTATCAGCGTTTGACAGTTGGTTAGCAGTATCTGTGCTGGTGAAATTCTTTTCAGCAAATCCAAGGGTTTGCTCACAAAGGTGAACCACCTCTTCATACTTTCGCAGCTATAAAATTTAAACAAAAAGAGAACCGATTATGAGATCCTATTTATGATGAACATATAATTTTGACACGGGCTTATTAAATATTAAATCCCCAACATGGATTTATAAACTAAAAGGTAAGAAAGTAATTCAACTGACCGTGCAAAGAGCCTCTCCTTTCAGTTCAAGTAATTTTTCCGAGTGACTACTTATTGCCAAGGCCTCCGTAATGATTCTTAAAGCCTTACTTGCTGCATCAGATGTTCTCTGCTGCAAAAGTTCAGCAGACTGATTTGCACAATCGATCACTTTCTGCCAGCAAGAAACATTACCAATTGAAAGCAAGTTATGCGATTCAACTTAATACAGACAAATAACAAGTGCACTTGATATCTATAAACATAAATCTTGACCAATAAGGCAATAAACCACAGATATTGCATCCAATTCATCAAAAAATTGTAGTTCAACTGGTACCCTCGAGTAATAATTTACTAAAGGTTGAGGGTCCGAACCCCAGCAGAGGCTTTGCGTGCATGATCATTTAAACTCCTGTAATTAATGATTCCAAAAAAATGAAAAATTCTATCCCTAGGGTATCTACCATGTTCTACAATCCACAAGCATCAACATTAACTATTTCTTTTACCTCCTGAAGTCCAGCCAAATGAATCACATAATAGTCTTTAACATATCAACATTAAGCTTCTATTTTTACGTATTGAAAGCAGCCCGACTTCCTCATTTACTTAGTTCAACCAATACCCAAAATTTCATAACCTTAATGTTGGTGCAACAATATTGGGATACATAAGAACAATATTAAGCTCAAAGCCACTACTAAAGTTTCAATCAATATATATATATTTTTCTCCACAGTCAAGTCAATTATAAGATAAACTATGACGCTCGGACTCAGGTACATAGTGTCGGACATACATGTATCTGAGTGTCAGACTCAGAATTTTTGAGAATCGGTGAAATGGGCATGTGTCCAATTTCCGGAAAGGTATATAGGTTTATGGCATAGTTTTTAAAATTTAAATTGAGCAAAGTATAATTAAACAGAGTTGAACATGATTTGGTAATTAACTTTGAGAATAATTTGTTTTTCTTAAAGAAATGAATTGATTACTAATACTCTCGAGGGAAAAGAGGTTTACATCCCAAATTCATGACTTAACCTCGTACATTGACTCTCAATTGGTTACAGTGTCCACATTTCATTCAAAGGATCCGACGTGTCCGAGGGTCCGACTTGAGTCGGCAGCTAGAAGATCTAACAAAGCATATCTCACTTAGTTTTCAACTTTGAAGGGAGGGGTCTTGATATTTGGCTCCACACAAACTAGGGAATCAAAAAACCAAAGATTCCCTAATATCTAGCAAGGTAATAGGAAATCCAAGAGTCTTAATTGAATAGAAGTAAAGTTGCATGTCCTTTTCTTTTATTTTAAGTTGCTACATTTACATTTCTTAACTTGCAATAAGAAATTAAAACCTCAAAATACCTGAGAATAAACATTATTTAATCGTAAACTGATTACATGAGATATACTTTAAAATTTGACTAATTATTATGAAAAAGTGAACTTAATATTAAAATAATTTTGGTCAATGCCTCAAATGTACTTCAAAATTCTCCACTAATCCAGTTCCATCAATAAAAAAATAATCTTGCTGTACCTGAGATTTTTGCACGCCGTCAGCAGCTTCAATCATGATTCTCCGGTCCAAGCAGATATCAGCACTGGATTCCAGGCACTTGTTGAAATGCAAAATCGCATCTTCAATTTCTCCTAGAAGCAGGTGACAACTGAAAAAAGCAAACAAAAAAACATCAGTATACGTACCGACTTTAGAACCAGGTAATATATACTCTAAACCACTGATATATATATATATATATATATCAATCAATATATGTATATATATGTATGTATAATGGACAAGATACAGACTAAGATGAAAACTCCACACCTGATTGTATCTTAAAACTGACTGGTCTGACTTCGTAAAATGGAAGCCATTTATTTTAATTGGTGATGTCTAAAGATTACAATATACAGAATAGACATCTGTTTTCTGGGAAGTAGGAAACATTTTGCACAAGATTTAGGTTAAAATGAAAATTATAACAATTGCTTACTTGGCAGCTCTTATCTGCACCTTCTGAATATATATATATATATATATATCAATCAATATATGTATATATATATGTATGTATAATGGACAAGATACAGACTAAGATGAAAACTCCACACCTGATTGTATCTTAAAACTGACTGGTCTGACTTCGTAAAATGGAAGCCATTTATTTTAATTGGTGATGTCTAAAGATTACAATATACAGAATAGACATCTGTTTTCTGGGAAGTAGGAAACATTTTGCACAAGATTTAGGTTAAAATGAAAATTATAACAATTGCTTACTTGGCAGCTCTTATCTGCACCTTCTGAAAGTTTGAATCTAATGAAGCTGCACTGGTACAGTCCTTGAGGGCTTCCCTAATCCTTCCAAGACACAATCGTGTTGCTGCACGATTGCTATAGCACAATACAAGAGGCTCCATGCAGAACTCCGGAGTCTTCATCTCTGTTATAGCACTAATGCATTTTGTATAATAGTTTTCAGCTTTTTGTAAGTTACCTCTCCTATAAGCTTGGTTTCCACTGAAAAATCAGATCCACCCAAATAGTAAATCAGCTAGCAAAACTAAGGTTAAGGAAATATAAGCAGGGACTCAAAATTAACAGCAATAAGACAGATAAGGTATACGTTACTGCTAAGAATTAGTTAAAAATACATCTCTATACTTACAGTTTAGAAAGAAAAGATGGTTGACAATAGTAGACAAGAAGCACGGAGGGGCTTATAAATTCATAGGAGACACATACCTGATTCGCCACTTTTCACATGCCTCTATAGTTGCAGCCTCATTGATATCTCCTGCCATGGTTTTCACATTCTTAGACTGCCGATTCACCCCGTTGCTCTGGGTATTTGATATACCAGCTCTCTGAGCTTGAAAGCCATCTGTCTTTATATAACTATTACCAAGAACCGCAGATTTGGTAGAAGAAGATGCAAACTCGGTCTTCCAACTTTTAACAGTGGAATCTGAACCATGGCCAATTTTCATCCTATATTTTTTCAGGCTCCTACGTGTTGAGGCTGGTACATCATTTTGTGCAGATGATGAAGCAGTAAAAACAGCTCTTGTGCTACCATGACTTTGTGAAGTTGAAGCAGCACAATACTGAGAATTATCATCACACTCTCCTATACTAGAATGAGAGGCTATAGTTTCTGCAGCAATACCAAATTTTGAATTTATTAGTGGTTCAGTTCTATGGTGGTCCTTTAAACCTTTCTTATTTTCTTCACTCCATTTTCTATCACCTTCTCTTTCACCGGATCCTTCTCTTGCAGCATCCAGACCTTCATTAGCAGTTCCACTGGATAAATTTGAGTGAAAGGCATCTGCACAGCTAGCTTCTTGGTAAGGGGAAAAATCCATAGGAGAGCCACAATCAAGAGGCACTTCGTTTTGCTGGGAGTTAATATCTCTCGACACTTTATGCTGCTTCAATTTTCCTCTCGTCTTTTTTATTCTTCTCCCCCCGGCTGACACATTACTGACACTGAAATCTAATTTCACACTTAATCCGGAAAATAAATTAGCTGGCATATTCATATTGGGTGTAGTAAAACCTGTAATGGACGGCTCAGGCTGAACTACAGTGTTTGTAGACGTGAACTCTTTGTCCTTTTTTAAGGGTTCATCACCAGAAAACAAACTCGCTGGCATATTCAAATCAGGGGTAATGAAACCTGTAAAGGACGGTTTATGTTGAACCGGTGTGCTTGTAAACCTGAACTCTTTGTCCTTATCTTTAGTTTGATCTGCAGATGGAGCTTCATAAGTACTATCAAATGGCTGATAGCCAAATCCCATTGATGAAGATGAAGATGGGTAAAAGGATCCACCTACTCCATCGTTTAGACTTGTCTGATTACCAAGAGTTTGCTTTCCATCAATACCATTCTCTTTCGAACTTGATGATTTATTCTCCTTTCCACGAGTTCCAAAAGAGGAGAATGATGGAATGTTTTGCCCACTAAATAGTCCTGTGCCGTATCTGCTATCCTTATTCCTCAATGAATCAGGAATCTGGTTTTCCACGCTATCTCCAAAAGAAGGTACATTCTTTTCATTATTTAATCCAAAACCTTTTTCTTCACAACTTCTATCATTAGCCGCATTAATATTATTAATCTGGCCATCCTGGATAACAGGCGCATATGCATTTGGGCTATTAAGGGAAGTGAAAGTTGAGTTTTCAGTAAAAGAAACAGAGGTCTTCTTGTCACTTGGAAACACAAACTTATCCGTAAAATTGGAAAATGAACCAATTCTGAAACTTTTAAATGTGTCAGCACCATCAACGATTTTAGAATCATGGATGTTCATCTTCTGCATCTCATCTGACAGTTTATCTGCATGGCAGTTAAAAGAATTACCTATACTACTACCATTCCCAAATACAGAATTGGGCATACTCTTAGAGGAAGAATTCATTTTTTTTTCTTTTCCTTTCGACTCAAATACAAAATTGGGCACACTCTTAGAGACAGGATCTGTATTATTGTTTTTTCCCTTAAATTCAGCATTGCAATTTTCAGTTTTCTTAAAATTCAAGTTCTCCCTATCATTGCCATGCTGACTACCTGAACTGAATTGGAAACTTTCCTTGCAGCCACTTCCAAATACAAAACCACTCTGAACTTTGGAATTGCAATGCTCTGTTTTACCATTACGAAGCAAACTGAATTTATCAGCTTTCCCCCATGATTGTGCGGTTCCTGCACCTGCAGTTCCAGCTGAATCACTCATATTGGCACCAAACACAAAACCTTTACCATTATTACCTCCATCCGATGTCGATCTTAAATTACCGTTATCAAAAGAGAAAGACTTTCCACCGCTTCCATTAGTACCTACATGTTTGGAATTCAACCTTGATCTTAAACCATTCCTGCCTGCACCAAATACAAAGCTAGAAGGACCAGCTTCTTTTTTCTCCAAATTTGAATTCAACAACGAGGCCCTGTTAGTAGTACCAAACACAAACTCAGATTTAGCCCCCTCTTCACCACTCTTCCTTTCACCAACATATCTTCCCTTATTGTTCGCAGCCTCTTTCGCTTCTAAATTAGAGTTAGACGATAAACTCGCAACATTAGCATTAGAACCAAATACGAAATTGCTAGGCTTCCCTATTCCTTCAAAATCTCCCACCTTCCTGGCCTCATTAACTCCCACTGATCCTTTACTTCGACGGCTGAATAGCTCCGCATCCGACACCAAATTACTCTTATTATCAACAAATGTCTTACCACCGATTACAAAATTTGCAGTATTACCAAACTGATTCGTAAAATTATTCAAATTAGAAACTTTCGAAGTATCATTACTAACATCATTACCTCGATTGATATACTCCTTCACGAACTTCGACCTCGCGTATTGCGAACCACTCTGTCTCCTAACCTTCACAAGCCTCGGCCTTGACCGACCGCTAGAATTCACCGCCACATTCGACTCATTCGAGCTCCCTCGCGACTCGAAAACTGAACAAAACGAGTTATTCGAAGCTTTATCACTCGGTTTTCCAATACTTGAGCTATTAAAACTCGTTGAATCGCTGAGTGACGAAGCGAACGAGCTGAAATTAGGCGGTTTGTTAAAATTAGGGTTTGGATTTGGGGGAAATCGAGGAAGTGTCGATTGCGATTCCTTTTGTGTAGAGATCGGAAATTGAATATGAGTCACCGACGGAGACATTAGTAGAGTCGCCGGAAGTGATGAATTTCCGGCGATGAAGCTAGGTTTTTTTTGAACAGGATTGTTTCAAACGGTATTTTTTTTCCCTTGGTTTTGTTTTGATTTGGGTGTAAGAAGCAGGTAGCTCGGGTGGCTTAATAGAGCGGGTATTTATAGGACCGGTAACCGGTTAATTTAATTTTAATTTTTTATAATTTAACTATTTAAGTTTTAATTATTTAATTATATTTTAATTATTTGATGGGTTTGTATCAACCGCGGAAATTTATAAGTTTAACTAAAGTTGATTTTAAAATTTCAATGGATATTAGGATTTTACAATTTTTCTAAATAAGTTATTTTTCAAACATATAATAAGAAAATAAAAAATAACATAAATTAAAATATTATTGAGAAAATAAATAGACAAATTGGTGATTTAATAATAGTTTGATTTCAAGGTCATAAAACCCTAGCATACTCTCATTCTCTCAATTGAATAGTTGTCTCAAAAATATTTTTCTGAGGAGCTTTCATCGATTTTTATCGGTGGAAAGCCCCAGTCCTTTCTTTGTTATTCGTTATTCTTAATTAAAATTTTATTTTCCTTCAATAAGTTCCCAATTTATTTCGATTTTTGTTAGATATTGAGTGCATTGAAATACAACACAAAGGGGGTGAATGTATTTCTTGCATTTTTTTGGCTTTAAAAGTGTTTGGCTATAAATGAACAAAGTATATATGAACTTGTAGAGATAAATTGTTTAACCGTAAGCACACAAACAAAATATCAAAAACTCACTTGATTGTATTAATCAAATTTATTTTGCTATAAATCTGTATTCTTAAAAATAAGAACTCAACTTCAAATCTTAGAGAGAATGCAAGTTTTTTTCTAAATTTGTTTGATACTTCTAAACTAAGGACTCGTGCATGCTTTATAGACCAACATCACATGTTTACAAAACTTGCACTAAAATGTACTAACAAAGTTTCTAAAACTATCTTGTTTATTTTTATTTCTAGTTTTAGCAAATTTGTGCAGAATCTTGTAGGTCTGTGACCATCCTTTGTCCCGTGAATCTTGACTCTTGATCTTGTATTCTTCAAACTGCTTTTGTAGACTTTCCAATTCAGTGAACGAATTATTTGTTGATTGATAATCTTGAATTTTGAACTTGTCTGTATTCTGAATTTTGAGATAATTTGTCGAGATCTCTTGTGTTCTGTAGAGATGTCACATATCAATGAGTATAATGACTTATCGATATCTTGAGTTCTCTACATGTGTATTTGACTTGTCGAGGTCTCCAGTTCTCTACATGTAGAATAACTTGTCGACATCTCCAATTCTCTACATAGATTTTTGACTTGTCGACATCTCTAGTTCTCTACATGAAGATTTGACTTGTCCATATCTCTAAATCTCTACATGAAAAAATGACTTGTCGATATCTCCGATTCTCTACATAAACTTTTTGACTTGTCGATATCTGAGGCCTCTACATGCATTTTGACTTATCGATATCTCTTGGAACTTCTCTACAAGTCATTTTGGAATTCTCGACAGCCTTCTCGATATCTATTGATCTGTGACTTGTCAATATCTGTCTTAAAACATTTTTCCTAGTACAACATTATTAAAATCCAAGTTGCTACACTTTCTCTGAGGCATGATCATAATTTGATCTTCTTCTAGAGTTTATTTCGTAGCTTGAAGATTTTTCACAGAAAAATCCTCTAGTCTAATCTACTAAACATTTTTACAGACTCAAAAAGTACAATTACAAAATAAAAAATTAGATTATCATATAACTTATCCTTAGGGTTATCAGTATGACTTAGTCTTGTTATGTATAGACATGTATTACACAACAGTTTTGTTTGATTTCTCTTTAACTATTGTGAGAGTTTGTTTTTTGTTTTAATTTTTCTTGTTGTTCATCATGTTCGGGATTGCAGATCTGCGTGATTTTCATGGTATTGATTAAGTGATAAGGGTTTTATGGTGATGCATCTATAGTCAATTGCTCAAAACAACAATCAGAGGATTACAACATGTACACATTTCTTCAAAAAAATGTTTGGTTGCCTATCCATGAAGGAAAGATTCAACGGCGATATGATTATACATTTGTTCAGTTTCTATTATATATGTAAATGTCGTATGACTTTTTATTATTGAATTATTAAATTGATAGTGAACCACGTATATTAAACAATAAACGTAAAACCTCAAATAAAATAGCACAACCTCGCATATTGAAATGAGCCAAATTTTCAAAAATTTAAGAAAACTTTCAAAATTTGTTGAAAATATTTGACCAATTTGATTAATTATAAAAATTATCTAATTTTTTAAATTTACCCGATATATCATAAGTTGTTATTCGAATAGTTTCAATTCTCCAAATATAGGGACTAGCCCTTGGAGATTTTAACGAGCACGTTTCATAATCGCTTGACATTATTTTATTAGGAACATAAACATTATTATAGGGGGTGTTGGCCCATAGACAATGTAAGAAAAAATGACACATATTTTTCCATATCTCTATATTGTTTGGACAAATAATCCAGGGTCTAGGCCAAGAAAAAAACTAATGAAATCATGTTTGATACCAAACAAGATCAAAGACAATTTTTCATCTATACAATTACTATCTCTGACAAACTTCCTTTGACATTGATTACGTGTAAAGAATGGACAACCCTTCAATATCAATAAAATAAAACTTTATGATCCCATATCAGAAGAAGAAGCCCAGACCACATTCTAGTTATTTTTACATATACCAGGTTCCAGGATTCCAGCAGATAAATGATGATGGTCTTATAATGCCACTTTTAGCTTCTAGTATCCATAAATTATCCACATAATATATGTAAAAGTCTAGTCACCGAAAAAAGAGTAAAAGTATCATGATGCATTATCCGCTTGTTTAATATAACTTTCTAAAGTCCACAAAAATATAAATTATGATAAAACTTGCCAAGGCAGATTTACACAAACTTGTTCACAACCATCTATCTAATTCACAATTATAAATAGGACATACTGTTTTTAAATGGTTCATCATTGCTGATGTTTTATTTCTATTTGCGTTGGATCCGATAACCACGCCACAAAATTTGCACTTAGATTTTTCAAAACCTTTTGGACAACCTTTGATTTTAATGAAATAGTCTCATGCTTTTGAACTCACCTGCCCCTTCCATTTTCCATGCTCAGACTTATCACTAAGTTCTCCGTCGTCCAAGTCCACACGAATCTGTAATGAAAGTTATCAATCAACATACCCTATAATCAACATAACATCTTTGTCCATTACTATCCAACCCTGCTACTGGATATACATATACGTCTAACACTATTCGAATTTTACACAAATACGTCCAACAAATGATATAAATTATGTTCATATTATATTCATATTAAACTACAATATCATCTTGTTATATAACATTTATAATTAATAGTAATCAGTCAGTGTGCATTATCGATTACTTTGCTTGACCCTAGTTCTTGACCCATTTTCAATTGACAAATAAGAAACTAATGTGAACAACTTTTAACACCAAAACACGTTAAAATAGACAATTAACATAGACTTATATACACAAAATCGTAACTATAATAGACACAAGCATAACTGAGACTCTTTTTTTTGTAGAAATATATATATATATATATATATATATATATTCATTGATAAAAATTAAGAATACAATCCGGAGGGACAAAGTTTCCTTCATTCATCAAAATATATCATGTAAACGAAAGGCAAGTAAGTGCTCCCAGAAACTTAGACAATATCGCTTCAATGTCCGATCAGATAACCCACAAAAGGCCTCATTAAAACCCTTTAAGAGTAAAATCCAATGGGAAAAAAACTCAGGAGGGAAAAAAAGTACCCACTAAGAATATATTATACAAAACTAAGTATAAACTAGTGTCTAATAGTTGCGCGGTCAATCTCGCATATCTTCAAAATTATCTTGTAATCCGAGATCTTGGTTGATAATTGAGCTTTAAATCTGAAATGAGAACCCCGATTAAATCTCTTACCATCCTGAAAATAAAAAAAAAAGAGACAAAAACAATATTAAAAATGATTATTAAAATTATAAAAACAAATCTAAATATATTATACATAATAATAACATAAAATCTAACCAAAATATTAGTTAGACACAAACAAGCTCAATAAATTGGTACAAAATAAGCCCAATGAATTGGCACAAAACAAACCTAATAAATTGACACAAATAAACCCAATAAATTGACACAAACGGGCCCAATAAATTCCCACAAGATTTTCTCTAAAAGGCCAAAATTATTCCCTCAAATAGGCCAACCACGAAAGGTACACATAAAAGCCTTCAATCAAGGCACTCATTAAAATATCTATCAATTAATTAAATAAATCCTAAATTTGTAACTCCTCTTTAAGTAAATACCAACATTACGCCATCAATTATGACATTAGCATTTAACTCTAATTTAATTCATCATCTTCTTCATCCCCCCCAACCACAGGTCACTAGCAGCCATAGTGGCCACCGACCGGGGGTGGTCCGACCGTTTTTCGGCAAAGTCTTTTCACCACTTTTCTTTCTGATTTACAATAACAACTGTCTGATCTACAACCTCACGTCATTAGATTTTTTTCAAAATCAAATTAATACCAAAGTTCCAGCCAAACTCAAACCCCCCCCCCCCTCTCTCTCTCTCTCTCTCTCTCTTTCTCTCTCTCTCTGCTTCTTTCAAACATAACAAAGACTTATATATACAAAACATGAGCATAATATCTAATTTGCACATATACATATTGATATACATAGATTAATACTTCTCCGGCTATTTGTTGAGCTCATTCTTGCTGAGTTCCTTCTTGCCGAGCTCCTTGCTAATGAATTTCATTCCTAGACATGAGTTAAAAATTATCTAAAAACTAGATCCAAATTTGTAATACTCTCAATCTCCCACTCTGTAACTAATCGACAATGAAATTTACTAATTGTGTCTGAGAGACTGTGACCTAATCGGTTAATCTGGATCGCTAGTGCTCGTTAGGAAACTGGATAAGAGCCTAGGCGCATGTCCTAGTATTTTGAATAACAATGGCAAGGCCCAATATATGTATCTTTGTTAATTACTTTAGAGACTATTTTCAAATTAATAATATAGTCATAAATTTAAAAAAATTCATAAATGTAATATCCCGTAATTTTTAGAATTAGATTAATGTTGGATATATTTGAGATGTCATGTCTAATATGTTTCATGTTTAGTTTTCAGATATTAACTAACAGGAAATATCAGTTCTTACTGAAATCAGGACTTACTGGAAGTCAGGGCTTAAGGATATCAGGACTTAGATTATCAGAAGATAATATCAGAAGATGGATATCAGAACTTAAGTACTGAAGGACTAACAGTTAAGGAAGGAAGCTAATTTACAGGAAAGAAGATCAGAACTAATATGGAATAAGATATGCATGGAAAGAGTTCGAGGACTAGAAGAATTATATAAGATATCTGGTTGATATATTTTAGGAGAAATAATTATATTCCATATCAACTAGAAGTTATCTTGTAACTGTGTGTCTATATAAACACAAACATAGGTTTACTCTATAAGAGTTACGATCATCGAGAAAATTATACATTATAACCTAGCAGCTCTCGTGATATTTGTTCATCACTGAGAGAGAATAGTTCCATTATAACAGAGTTTGTTATATCGAATACATCTGTTTTCTGTTACTTGTGCTTTAAATCGATTTGATTGTATTCTACACTGTATTCAAACCCCTTCTACAGTGTTGTGTGACCTAACAAGTGGTATCGGAGCCTATCTGTTAACACACATACAGTAAAGATCCAAAACAATTATGTCTGAGGAAGCAGAAAATCAAACCAAGCCCGCTAAAACTGAAGAAACTCCAAAGACTCAAACCCATAGTCGATATGAGACTATCATGGTTCCCATGCTGAGACCGTCTGAATATCCCATATGGAAAGTGAAGATGGCTATGTTTCTGGAAGCTATAGATCCAGAATATCTTGACAGAATTAGTGAAGGACCACATAAGCCAATCAAGCTCTCTGTTGTAGTTGCAGATCAGCCAGCAAAAACCGTACCAAAGGAAAAAAGTGAATACACAGCTGAAGATATCTCATCTATTGCCAAGGATGCAAACGTAAGGCATTTGCTGCATAGTGCCATTAATAATGTCATGTCAAATAGGGTAATTCACTGCAAGACTGCAAAGGAGATATGGGATGCTTTGGGGACAATGTGTCAGGGAACTGATGCAATCAAGAAAAATAGGAGGACTATACTCACTCAAGAGTACGAACACTTTGACTCAAAAAGTGATGAGTCATTAACTGACTTATATGACAGGTTTGTCAAACTCTTGAATGATCTGTCACTGGTGGACAAGGAATATGACATTGAAGATTCAAATCTAAAATTTCTTTTAGCTCTTCCTGAAAGTTGGGATTTGAAAGCTACTATTATAAGAGATAACTATGCTCTTGATGAAACTACTTTTGATGAAATTTATGGAATGCTTAAGACTTATGAACTTGAGATGGATAAAAGAAGCAAGAGACATGGGAGAAAGTCAAGAACAGTTGCTCTTAATGCTGAGGAGGAATCCCCCAAAGTGGCTGTCTCAAAGAAAGAAAAAGGAAAGGCTCTCATCATAAAGTCTGATTCAGAATCATCAAGTTCTGATGATGATGATTCAGAAACTGAAAGTCTACCTGAAGTAAATGCTGATGAAGAAATGATGAAGCTGTGTGCTCTTATGGTGAAGGGTATCACAAAGATAGCCTACAGGAAATTTAGAAGAGAAATGAAGTTTTTCAGGAAAGGTAGAAGTTCTGATAAGAAGGGCTTTAGAAAATCTGAAGGCAAAGGAGGAAAGTTTGACAGAGGAGATTACTCAAATTTCAAATGCTACAACTGTGGTGAGAGAGGCCACATATCTCCTGAATGCAAGAAAGGAAAGAGTGACAAAGGCAAGGCACTTGTCACAAAGAAGAAAAGCTGGACAGACACCTCAGATTCTGAAGATGAGGAGAACTATGCCTTGATGGCAAATGCTGATAGCAGTTTTGATGCTGCTGAGTTAAAGGGCAACATGAAGAACATCCTAGTTTTGGACAGTGGATGTTCAGGACATATGACTGGAAATAAAGCCCTGCTATCAGAATTTGTGGAGAAAGCTGGCCCAGAAGTTTCTTATGGAGATGCAACATTGGGAAAACTTTGGGATATGGCAAGATCAATCTTGGGAATGTCATCATTGAATAAGTAGCTCTAGTCTCATGACTTAAACACAATCTGTTGAGTATAAGTCAAATCTGTGACAGAGGTTATAATGTGGATTTTTTTGAAGAATACTGTGAAGTTATAAGTAATTCAACAGGCAAAGTGGTTCTAAAAGGATACAGGCATGATAACATTTATGAAGCCAGACTTTCAACAAGTACTGATGGTTCTGCAATCTGTCTGTTGAGTAGAGCATCAATTGAAGAAAGCTGGAATTGGCACAAGAAACTCTCTCATTTAAATTTCAACAATATAAATGAGCTTGTAAAGAAAGATCTTGTGAGAGGACTTCGAAAAACAGTATTTGCTCCTGATGGCCTTTGTGATTCATGTCAAAAGGCAAAACAAAGAAAATCTTCTTTCAAGAGCAAAACTAAGTCATCAATTCTTGAGCCTTATCACCTACTGCATGTTGATCTATTTGGTCCAGTCAATATCATGTCTATTGCAAAGAAGAAATATGCTATGGTTATAGTGGATGAGTTCACAAGGTACACATGGGTGTACCTCTGGCACAAGAAGACTGAAACTGCATCTACCCTAACTGATCAAGTCAGACAGCTGGATAAATTGATCAAAGATTCTGTTAAAATCATAAGGAGTGATAATGGCACTGAGTTCAAGAATTCAATCATGGAAGAGTTCTGCAAAGATCATGGAATCAAACAGGAATTTTCTACACCTGGAATTCCATAGCAAAATGGAGTTGTAGAAAGAAAAAACAAGACTCTCATTGAAGCTGCACGAACAATGCTTGATGAAGCAAAGCTACCAACCTATTTTTGGGCTGAAGCTGTGCAGACTGCTTGTTTTACAAAAAATGCAACACTCATAAACAAGCATGGAAAAACACCATATAAAATGGTGAAGAAGAAGAAGCCAAATCTGAAATACTTTCATGTATTTGGTTGCAAGTATTTTATTCTTAAGACTCATCCTGAACAGCTTTCCACATTTGATCTAAAAGCTGATGAAGGAATTTTTGTTGGATATCCACTTTCCACAAAAGCCTTCAGAGTCTACAATTTAATAACACGAGTTGTCATGAAATCTATCAATGTCTCTTTTGATGATAAGAAGATTACAGGACTTGAAGATTTCGATGATCATGGTCAGCTGAGATTTGAGAATGAAGATTTAAATTCTGATTCTGAAAATTATGATCCTGTAAGTTCTGATGGATTAAGTTCTGATGTTATTGAAACTGTGGTAACAACTCCAAAGGAAAATGCACCTGTCCAGGGGGAGCAATCTGAAGATCCTACCACATCTGAAGACTCTAGAGAAGCATCAGAACCTGTCACTGGCTCTTCAAGTTCTGATTCATCAAGCTCAGATGAGCCAAATTCTAATAATTCTGGAAGCTCTGATTCTTCAACTCTTGAAAAATCAAATTCATATTCTGAAGTCTCAGAGAGCATAACTACAGGGGGAGCATCAGAAAATGCTGATGGAGACAACATGGATCATGGGGGAGGATCCATTTCTAGAGATCAACTTCCATCTACAAGGAAGTGGACTAAAGTACATACACCTGATTTAATCATTGGAGATCCTGAAGCAGGTGTCAGAACTAGAACTGCAACTTTAAATGAATGTCTCTATCATTCTTTTCTATCTCAGACTGAACCTAAGAAAGTGGAAGAAGCTCTTCAAGATACTGATTGGGTGCAAGCAATGCAGGAAGAGTTAAATGAATTTGAAAGAAATAAAGTCTGGACCCTAGTGCCAAGACCAAAGAACAGATCAGTTGTTGGTACAAAATAGGTGTTCAGAAACAAAACTGACAGTGATGGCATAATAACAAAGAATAAAGCAAGAATGGTTGCTAAAGGTTACTCTCAACAGGAGGGCATTGATTATGATGAAACATTTGCAGCAGTTGCTAGATTAGAAGCCATAAAGATCTTTTTGGCTTATGCTGCTCACAAGAAGTTTAAAGTCTTTCAAATGGATGTGAAAAGTGCTTTTCTCAATGGAGAATTGGAAGAAGAGGTATATGTTGAACAACCTCCAGGCTTTGTAGATCCTAAATTTCCCAATCATGTCTACATGCTTGACAAAGCACTTTATGGCTAAAGCAAGCTCCAAGAGCATGGTATGAGACTTTAGCTCAATTTCTTCTGGAAAGTGGATTTCACAGAGGCACAATTGACAAGACTTTATTCTACCTCAACTATGGAAAGGACTTACTTTTGGTACATATATATGTTGATGATATCATATTTGGTTCTACTAATTCCAAACTGTGTGAGAAGTTTGCAAAGCTAATGCAATAAAGATATCAAATGAGTATGATGGGAGAACTCAGCTATTTTCTGGGCCTTCAAGTCAAGCAAACTGAAGAAGGCACTTTTATCTGTCAATCCAAGTATATCAGAAATTTGCTGAAGAAATTTGGAATGTAAGATTGTTCAACTGCATCCACTCCCATGGCCACTACAACCAAGTTAGATAAGGATACTGGTAAATCAGTAGATATTACTAACTACAGAGGTATGATTGACTCATTACTCTATCTAACTGCAGGTAGACCCGATATCATGTATGCTACCTATCTTTGTGCAAGATTTCAGGCTGATCCAAGAGAACCTCACTTATTAGTTGTGAAAAGAATTTTCAAGTACCTTAAGGGTACAACTGATCTAGGATTGTGGTATCCTAGGGAATCAGATTTTAAGCTAATTGGTTACTCAGATGCAGATTTTGCAGGATGCAAAATAGACAGGAAAATCACTAGTGGAAGCTGCCAATTTCTTGGAGGCAGATTGGTTTCTTGGTTTAGCAAGAAACAAAAGTCAATTTCCACATCAACTGCAAAAGCATAATATATTGCTGCAGGAAGCTGTTGTGCACAGATTCTTTGGATGAAGAATCAGTTACTGGATTATGGGTTAGAATTTTCTAAAATCCCTATTTACTGTGATAATCAAAGTGCTATTGCTATGACAGGTAATCCAGTTTAACACTCAATGATAAAGCGCATCAGCATTAGATACCATTTCATAAGGGAACACGTGGATGAAGGTACAGTGGAATTGCATTTTGTTCCAACAAATCAAAAGCTAGCATATATCTTCACAAAACCACTATGTGAAGCTACTTTTATAAAATTGGTAAATGAACTTGGAATGGTTTCAGGTTCTTTCTCTAAATCTGCTTAAATTTTGTTCTCATACATCAGACTTTATGATCAGTGTTTACAGATTGTATTATCTATATGTAATATGTGCTTAATTTGAAAATTCATTAAAATTGTTGTGTATATGTTGTGTACTTGATGATTTCATGATCAAAACACCTTGGTAGATTTTACTTAGTGAAAATGTAGCACTCGACGGATAAGGATTATAGTCCCGACGGATAACTCATTTTAGTCCCGACGGATGATGACTTATTATCCATCGAGTGAGTAGCTTATGTAACAATAAGTCTGTAGCACATTTCTGCATACACATTGTTTAGAATCTGTAGTAGTACTTAAGTCATGTTGACTTTAACTAGATATGCAGAATAGGTTGAATAATTGTACATAGTTGATGTCTTGTAATTCTGCATAAAAGAAATGAAGTCAAGTGCCTGATTGCTACCCGACGGATAAACAACAATGAATTCGACGGATGATCAACAACTCGACGGATGATCAATAACTCGACGGATGATCATAAACCCGACGGATAACAAATTCAAATATCTGTTCACAGTGACAACACAGTCACATACGTCGAGTGTATGCAAATGGAATGTGGTAGCCTATTCAACTGGGTTTTCGAGAACAAAGAAGCATTACCATTTCCATGCTATTATGAAGATATTCAAAGATGCTGGAATAGAGTAATGAAGTAGCATTGTATTAGACTTGATAGTTTTTATTTTATTATCCTGTCTTATTACTTTGTAATCTTGGTGATATATAAACCAAGAAGCGACAATAGAATAATAACTAAGAAACTAAGCAACCAAGAGAGAAATATTTGTAAGTTGTATTCTTAGCATTTCTCTCATTCTTAGTTGTTATCATTTTGTAAGCAGCTGTGAGATTTTTGCACACAGAGTTCTCTCGATATATATTATATATTTTTGGTGGAATCATTCAAATCCACCAGAAAGTTTTTAAAGGCTCTTGTTTTTAATTACTTGTGTTTTGATTCATTTCAAGTAACTATTCCGCATTCTGCTAATCAATTCACACTTATATATATATATATTTGAGTTAGAATATTTTTATTCAAGAAAAAGTTTCAAGAATTCCATTCAACCCCCCTTCTGTAATTCTTGTTACATTGTTAAGGGACTAACAATTGGTATCAGAGCAAGCTCTTGAAGAACAAAGAGTTTAAAAATCAAAACAATACAACAAGATGAACAAGAAGGATGTTGGAGTCAAGATTCCTTTTGTGGATAAAGATAATTACCATCATTGGAAGGTAAAGATGCATCTTCATTTGCTTTCTCAAGATGAGGCCTATGTGGACTGCAAAGAAAGAGGCCCTCATGTTCCAATGAGAGCTGCAACTGGAAATAAGCCATCTGTCCCCAAGCCAAGGCATGAATGGTCTGATCCTGATATTGAACAAGTCAGGAAGGATAAAAAGGCCATGAATATCCTGTTTAATGGAGTTGATGGTGATATGTTTGACAACATTATCAACTGCAAAATTGCCAAGGATGTTTGGGATACAATACAGATCATCTGTGATGGCACTGAGCAAGTTAGAGAAAACAAGATGCAGCTACTGATTCAGCAATATGAGCATTTTCACAATGAAGAAAGTGAGTCTCTCACTGACATTTTTAGTAGGTTTCAAAAACTGCTAAATGCTCTAAAGTTGCATGGAAGGTTCTATCAGACAAAAGACTCAAATCTGAAATTCCTTAGATCTCTTCCAAAGGAATGGAAACCAATGCCAGTCTCATTAAGAAACTCACAAGATTATAAGGAGTTTACTTTGGAGAGACTGTATGGCATCCTGAAAACTTATGAGCTTGAAATAGAGCAAGATGAGAGGATGGAGAGAGGAAAGAAGAAAGGAGGGTCCATTGCACTAGTTGTTGAGTTAGAGAAAGAGAAGGAGATGAAGATGGAAGCTGTTGAGTCAACTTCAAGGGTCTGTGAAAGCAAAGGCAAGGGGCTTGAAGTAGAAAGTGAAGATTCTTTGAGCCAAGATGACATGGAAGATATTGATGAACATTTAGCATTTCTTTCCAGAAGATTTGCCAAGCTCAAGTTCAAAAAGAACTTTGGAGCAGCCAAGCCAAATAGAAACATGGTGGATAAATCAAAATTCCAATGTTTCAAATGTGGCTTGGCAGGGCACTTTGCCAGTGAGTGTAGAAAGTCAGATTCCAGTAAGAAAAAGTTTGAGCCTGTGGATTATAAGCAAAAAATACTTTGAGCTGCTCAAACAAAAGGAAAGGATTTTCATTACACAAGAAAACGACTGGGCAACAGATGGTCTGGATGAAGATGAAGATGTCAGCTATGTCAATCTAGCCCTAATGGCCAAGTCTGATGAAACAGAAACAAGTTCTTCAAGTAATCAGGGAAACAGAAAGAATTTTTGGTACTTGGATAGTGGTTGTTCAAGACACATGACTGGTGATTCTACCCTGCTCACAGAGTTCAAGGAGAAAGCTGGCCCAGGTATTACTTTTGGAGATGACAACAAGGGTTATACTGTGGGATATGGCTTGATTTCAAAGGACATTGTCATCATTGAGGAAGTTGCCTTAGTGGATGTCTCAAACACAACCTATCAGCCAGCTTTGTGATAAAGGAAACTCAGTAACCTTCAACTCAGAAGCCTGTGTTGTGACTAACAATAGAAGCAACAAAGTGGTTCTCACTGGTGTGAGAAAAGGAAATGTGTACCTAGCTGATTTCAACTCATCCAATGCAGAATCTGTTACTTGTCTTCTCAGTAAATCAAGTTAGGATGAAAGTTGGCTATGGCACAAGAAGCTATCCCATTTAAACTTCAAGAATATGAATGAGCTAGGAAAGAAAGAACTAGTTAGAGGCATTCCTCTAGTGGAGTTTTCTAAGGATGAACTGTGTGATGTCTGTCAAAAAGGGAAGCAGATTAAAGCATCATTCAGGAAGAAACTTGATTCAACAATTGAAGAACTTTTGCAACTGCTACACATGGATTTGTTTGGACTAGTCAATGTGTTGTCCATCTCAAGGAAAAGATTTTGCCTAGTAATTGTAGATGATTTCTCAAAGTTTTCTTGGACATATTTCCTAAAGTCTAAAGATGAGGCTAGTTAAATCATCATCAATCACATAAGGCAAGTCAATAATCATCCTGATTTCAAGGTTAGAAGAATCAGAAGTGACAATGGAATTGAGTTCAAAAATTCAGTCATGAGATCATTCTGTGAGGAAAATGGGATTCTGCATGAGTTTTCAGCAGCAAGAACTCCACAACAGAATGGAGTAGTGGAAAGGAAGAACAGATCACTTATTGAAGCTGCAAGGACAATGCTTGAAGAATCTAAACTTCCAACATATTTCTGGGTTGAAGCTGTAAATACTGCATGCTACACTCAGAATATTTCCCTAGTTAATTAAGCAAGATGCATGACTCCTTATCAATTGTTCATGAACAAGAAACCAACTCTAAATTTTCTTCATGTCTTTGGTTGTAAATGTTATATTCTGAGAAATCAAACTGATCAAAATGAGAAGTTTGATGCTAAAGCAGACGAAGGAATTTTTGTTGGATATGCTATTGGTAAAGCATATAGAGTCTACAATCTAAGAACCAACATTACTGTGGAATCAATACACGCTGTGTTTGATGATAAAAAAATTGAAGGACTTCAAGATGGAGATTACCATGAGAGCCTCAAATTCGACAATGTGGAGATGGTTAGTGATGACAGTGACGATGAAAGTGATCAAGAAACAGTATCAAAGGATAATACAGAAAATCTACTACTAATGAAGCACAAAACTCAACATCTGTCGAGTTGCATAATGCTTCATCCGTCGGGAGGCAATCTGCGCTATCCTTCGGGAGACAACCATCTTCATCCGTCGGTACTCAAAATTCACCATCCGTCGGGTTATCAAAAGGAGCAGGAAGTAATGATATATCACCTATAGAAAGTTCCCCTTTCTCAAATCAAAGATTCAAAAACTCAGGGGGAGTTTCCAACAATCAAAACTCAATCACACATCAAGACAACAATGAGGCCTCTTCATCTAGAGCTAATCTACCTCAACAATGAAAATGGACAAAAGATCACCCCTTTGAGCTAATAATTGGTGATGTTTCTTCTAGAGTTCAAACCAGAAGAGCAACTCAATAAGAATGTCTATACATCAGCTTTCTTTCCAAGGAAGAACCAAAGAAGGTAGAAGAAGCTTTGTTGGATCCTGATTGGATTTTAGCTATGCAGGAGGAGCTAAACCAATTTGAAAGGAATAATGTATGGAAGCTGGTGCCCAAGCCTAGAGGAAAGAATCCAATAGACACCAAATGGGTATTCAGAAACAAGATGGATGAAAATGGCATAGTAGTTAGGAACAAAGCTAGATTGGTTGCTAAGGGCTATTGTCAACAAGAAGGAATAGATTTTGATGAAACATTTGCTCCTGTTGCAAGACTTGAAGCCATCAGAATCTTCTTAGCCTATGCAACCCATGCCAATTTCAAGGTCTATCAAATGGATGTCAAAAGTGCCTTTCTGAATGGAGATTTGGAGGAGGAAGTCTATGTCAGTCAACCTCCTGGTTTTGTAGATCCAAATGTTCCTGAACATGTCTATTATCTTTTGAAAGCACTTTATGGATTGAAGCAAGCACCTAGAGCCTGGTATGACACTTTATCAAAGTTTCTTCTGGAAAATCATTTCACAAGAGGTACTGTAGATAAAACTTTATTCTTTAGAAATATTAATGGCTCTAGTATACTTGTTCAAATTTATGTAGATGATATTATTTTTGGCTCTACAGATGAGAAACTTTGTAAAAAGTTTGCCAAAGTGATGCAAAGTAAGTATGCAATGAGCATGATGGGAGAACTAACTTACTTTCTTGGTTCACAAGTTAAGCAAGTTAGTGATGGAATATTCATTAGTCAAACCAAATACATTTATGATCTTTTGAAGAAATTTGACTTAATGGATTGCACATCTGTAAAAACTCCCATGACCACTGCAACTAAGCTTGAATTAAATACTACTGAAAAGTCTATGGATATTTCAAGTTATAAGGGCATGGTTGGCTCACTTCTGTACTTAATAGCTAGTAGGCCAGATATAATGTTTGCTACATTTTTATGTGCTAGATTTCAGGCTGATCCTAGAGAATCTCACTTAATAGCTATTAAGAGAATTTTCAGATATCTCAAGGGAACACCAAAACTTGGCATTCGGTACCCTAGAGATTCTGGTTTTGATCTAACTGGTTATTCAGATGCAGATTATGCAAGTTGTAGAATTGATAGAAAAGTACAACAGGAACCTGTCAATTTCTAGGAAACAAGCTTGAGTCCTGGTTCTATAAAAAGCAAAATTCAGTTTCTACTTCTACAGCTGAAGCTGAATATATTGTTGCTGGCAGTTGCTGTGCACAGATTTTATGGATGAAAAATCAATTGCTAGACTATGGTTTGCAAGTTGAGAGGATTCCTATTTTCTGTGATAACACAAGTGCAATTGCCATCACTAAAAATTCAGTACAACATTCAAGGACAAAGCACATAGATATTAAGTACCACTTCATAAGGGAATATGTAATGAACGGTGAAAGGCATATGTCATAGCCTACTCGTTTATTCGAGTATTTAACTCAACTCAAATAAGAATGTAATAAGTAAATAGTGGATTAATCATCAGAGAGATCTCACAATGTAACATCTGTCAAAGAATAAAGAAACATTGTTCATCTGCAGACTTGAAGATTCACTGGAAGAAGTTCAAGAATTTGATCATGCCTCAGTGATATAAATCAAGATCGTGGATTTAATCAAGTGACAGAGATCTCGTCAGGGTATCATTTATTACAAGGATTCAATCAGAATATCAAAGTCAAGACATGAAGAAACGTCACCAAAGTTAGTCACTCATGAACCAGACAGTACATCGAGTGTCAGCATTGAAGTGGCGGAATTGATTCATAAGTCTCAGTGACTTTCAGAAGATTGTCAGAAGAATGGATGCTGCTCAGGGTTAGTATTAATTCTCTATTAATTAATTAAGTCATATAATTTAATTAAGAAAATAAATTATATCTGCAAGGATTAATTTATTGATTAATTGAATTAAATTGATTAATTAATTTAGAATTAATATTAAGGATTTACAGAATTTTAATTGGTTAAAATCTGTTTTAATTCTAAAAAGACAACTAATTGTACTAGTATGACAATCGGTATGACAATTGATAGTCATACCGAAAGTCATGCTAATTCAGTTGACTGTCTTGATGGAATTATTATTTAGATTAAAATCACTTATTAATTCAGTAAGATAATTTCATTTGTACTACTATGACAATCGGTATGACAATTGATTGTCATACCGAAAGTCTTGCTAGTTCATTTTAATTGTCTTGCTAGCTCTAAAGATTGTCACACCGAAAGTCTTATTGGACAAAGGATTGTCATACCAGTTCATTAATCTCGGCTGTGTTGATTAAAAGAAGCAGAAGCATCCAATTCAAAAACACTTACAAAAAAAGCAATCAAACAGAACATACAGAAGAACAAAAAGAAAAAGGAGCAGATAAATATTACATCTCATCTGCAACTTCAAGATCAATTTTTAGATTGTAAAGTTAAATCCAATCAACTAGAAATACTTATCTTGTTCTTGTGTATCAATCTAGCGGATTAAAATCCCTAGAACTTAATCTCAAATCGCATTTAGCATTTGATCTTTTAATTACAAAAATAGAAAAAGTTCATGTCGAATTTACTCTAGATTTGTAATAATTGATTTGAGATTAATCCCTTGTAACCGATACCGTAGTTGTAACACCTTTCAAGTTTAATAAAAGTTTTATTTAACTTGAATTTTGTTTCACAATTTTATTCCGCATTTTATTCGACGAAACGGTATTGTTTGCATTCAACCCCCCCTTCTACAAACAAATTGGGACCTAACAATTGGTATCAGAGCCTTCTGATTAACGTACAAATCTAGATCCTAGACTTTTGTGTTTCTTTCACTTCTTGAATTTTTTATTCACTCAAAAAATTCATAATGACTACACAAAAAGTTGGAACCGTTAAAATTCCACTTTTCGATAAAGAAAATTATGTTATGTGGAAGAAGAAGATGCTACTGTTTTTACAGGTTGCTAATCCCAAATATTTGCAAGTGTTGAAGAAGGGTCCAAAAATTCCTATGGTTATGGAACCAGAGGTAATAGAAAATGATGTGGTGATCACCAAAGCGAGAACTTATGTGAAGGATCCTGAGGACTTCTCTCCTGCTGAAATAGAAGAAGCTTCCCTGGATGCTAGCCTTCAATTAATCTTAGTAGATTCCCTTAATCCCCTGATGAATAGACATGTGATGAATTGTAAAGATTCCAAACATATCTGGGAAACTATTGAGATTATTAATGAAGGCACAGAGGAAGTTAGGGAGAACAAACTAGAAATCCTAACCTTTGAGTATGAATACTTTAAATCCAATCCAGGAGAAGGAATCACTGAAGTGTTTGAGAGGTACAATGCATTGATCAACAACCTGAACATTAATGGTAAATACTATTCCATCAGGGAGGTCAACAAAAAGTTCCTTTTAACACTGCCAACTCATCTCGAACATAGAATCACTGCCATAAGAGAAGCAAGAGATCTGAGTGAGATTTCTTTGGAAAGGCTCTATGGTGTGTTAAATACTTATGAGTTGGAGCAGATTCAGCAGAAGGAAGTTTACGGGAAAGGAAGAGTGGTCAGCACGTCTACTGCTCTAGTAGCTGATGAACAACAACAACAATCACAATATCAACAACAATCTCAACAGTCAGAAAGAATGGTACAGTCTTCCAAGGTTGAAGATAATGTGATAGTAGCAGAATTTGATTCTCCTACTACAAATCAATCAGGAGATGATTATTATTCCTTGGAAGAACTGGAGCAATTGGAGGATGAGTCAATGGCCCTGATTGTCAAGAGATTCTCAAATGTCAGATTCAAAAGGAATCCCAAGTTCAAGTACAAGTCCAACTACAACAGATTCCAGAAAGGTGGATCTTCATCCTCTAACACCAGCAGTGGTGGGTATAAAACAGGGATGGTTGATCGAAGCACCATTCGATGCTTCAACTGTAATGAGTTGGGACACTTTGCCACAGAATGCAGGAAGCCAAAACAAGCTAGGAAGAACTCTTACGATTCTAATCAGAAGAGTAAATATGAAAGGGCGTACCTGGCAAAGGGAAGAAGCTGGGATGATACTGACAGTGAAGATGAAGAAGTTGGGAATCTTGCTCTCATGGCTAGTAATGCAAGCACCTCATCATCAAGAAAAGAGGGCATTAAACAGGTACAACCGGTAGTATGGATTCTTGACAGCGGATCGTCAAGACATATGACCGGAGATAGAGCCCTGCTATCAAATATGGTTGAGAAAGCTGGCCCAGTGGTTACCTTTGGAGATAACAGCAAAGGTTTAACGGAGGGATATGGCTATTTGCTAGCTGGAAATGTTATCATTGAAAATGTATATGTTGTGCAAGGACTTGAACACAATCTGCTTAACATTAGTCAGTTCTGTGATAACGGCTACAATGTTTTATTCGACAAGCTGAAGTGTCAGATTCTGCACAAGAAAAGTGAAAAACCCTCCTTAATGGGAATCCGGAAAGGAAATCTGTTCGTAGCTGACATGAACTCTGGAAGCAATCTTGAAGTCAATTGTTTCTATGCAAAGGCATCGTCAGATGAGAGTTGGCTATGGCACAAGAGACTTTCCCATCTCAATTTCAAAACAATGAATTCTCTTGTCAAAAGAGAATTGGTAAGAGGTCTGCCTCAGCTGGAATTCTCTCCAGAAGGACTATGTGAGGCTTGCCAGAAAGGAAAGTCAAAGAAAGCAAGTCACAAAGGCACTGACACATCTTCCATAACTAGTGTTCTGCAATTATTGCACATGGATTTATTTGGTCCAGTTAATATCCTTTCTATGTCAAAGAAGTGTTACTGTCTTGTGATAGTTGATGACTATTCCAAGTATACGTGGGTTTTATTTCTTCACTCTAAGGATGAAACACCACAAGTTGTGATTGATCATATCAAGATGATTGAGTTAGATTCTAACGTCCCTGTTAGAGCAATAAGGTCAGATAATGGAACAGAATTCAAGAATGCACTTCTCAATGGATTCTGTACAGACAAAGGGATTACCAGACAATTTTCAGCTCCTAGAACCCCTCAGCAAAATGGAGTGGTAGAAAGGAAGAATCGTACATTGATTGAAGCTGCAAGAACGATGTTAAGTGAATCAGGTCTTCCAATGTACTTTTGGGCTGAAGCTGTCAATACTGCATGTTATACTCAGAATCGAACTCTAATCAACAAAGACTTCATGAAAACTCCTTATGAGATTTTGAATGAACAGAAACCTTCTATCAAATACTTTCATGTATTTGGTGCCAGATGCTTCGTGCTCAAGGATGGAGATGATCGTCGTGGTAAGTTCGAGGCAAAGGCATATGAGGGTATTTTTGTTGGATATGGAAGAAGATCATATAGAGTGTATATCATTGATCAACACAAAGTAACTGAAAGTGTCAATGTTACATTTGATGACACTAAACTCCCTAGTATCCAAACTGAAGATCCTTCTGAGAAACTGAAGTTTGATGATACGTCAGATTCAGAATCAGAACATGGTCAAGAACCTGAGGTTGTTGCTGGTGAAGAACCTGTTAATCCTGATGATACTCAAGGTAATAGTGATGGAAACTTTGGCAACAATGGAGATACCACTGTTACTGACGGAGAATCTTCAAGTCAACATGGCAACAACTCAGGGGGAGATGCTGAAGGATCATCTAGTAGGACACAACATCACAATGAATTTCAAGGCGAATCATCAAGATCAAATCTTCCAAGACAGACTGTCTGGAATAAAGCTCACCCTTTTGAGTTGATTATTGGTGATCCAGATGTTGGAGTCAGAACTAGACGTGCTACTCAAAATGAGTGTCTGTTCTCAGGATTTCTTTCTGAGATGGAACCTAAGAAAATTGAAGAAGCACTGACTGATCCAGATTGGGTGATTGCTATGCAAGATGAACTCAATCAGTTTGAAAGTCAACAAGTCTGGAAACTGGTACCTAGGCCTGTACACAAGAAAGATGTTGGTACTAGGTGGGTATTCAGGAATAAACTAGATGAAGATGGTGTGGTTACAAGAAACAAGGCAAGACTGGTAGCTAAAGGGTATTCTCAAGCTGAAGGCATTGATTATGATGAAACCTATGCTCCAGTGGCTAGACTTGAGGCCATCAGGATATTTCTGGCATTCGCAGCATTTTCAAACTTTAAAGTTTATCAAATGAATGTCAAGAGCGCCTTTCTGAATGGAAAGCTGGATGAAGAGGTATATGTAGAGCAACCTCCTGGTTTTGAAGATCCAGATCATTTGGATTTTGTCTTCTTTCTTTTCAAGGCTATCTATGGGCTAAAACAGTCTCCAAGAAAATGGTATGACACTCTCTCTGAATTTCTTATTGAAAATAGCTTTATTAGAGGTGTCATAGACAAAACTCTCTTTTCTAAAACACATAAGAAGGATACTATATTAGTCCAAGTCTATGTGGATGATATAATATTTGGGTCTACTAATGATAATCTCTGTAAGAGATTTGCTAAGTTAATGCACAGCAAGTTTGAAATGAGCATGATGGGAGAGCTGAAGTTCTTTCTTGGATTACAAGTAAATCAAAGGTTAGATGGAACATTTATTTGTCAATCCAAGTATCTCAAGGAACTCCTCAAAAAGTACAATCTAGAGGATTCTGCATCAGCAAGGACTCCATCAACTACAGCTGTCAAGCTTGGACCATGTAAAAACTCCATTAAGGTAGATGTCACAAGCTACAGAGGTATGATTGGCTCGTTACTCTATCTTACTGCAAGTAGACCAGATATTATGTATGCTACATGTTTATGTGCAAGGTTCCAAGCGGGTCCTAGAGATATTCATCTCGTTGCTGTTAAACGAATCTTTCAGATTATGCAGGAAGTGTTGTTGATAGGAAAAGCACCCCAGGAAGTTGTCAATTCCTAGGAAGCAGGCTAGTCTCTTGGTACAGCAAGAAACAGCAAACAGTTTCCAACTCAACGGCCGAGGCTGAATATATTGCTGCTGGAAGCTGCTGTGCTCAGATCTTGTGGATTAGGAACCAACTACGAGACTATGGCTCTGTATTGAACAAGATTCCTATTTTATGTGACAACACAAGTGCAATAGCCATCACCAACAACCCTGTGCAGCACTCGAGGACAAAGCACATTGACATCAGGTATCATTTTATTAGAGAGCACGTCATGAATGGTACTGTTGAACTATTTTTTGTTCCAACAGAAGAACAAATAGCAGATATTTTCACTAAACCACTTGACGAATCCACATTTACCAGATTACTTGGTAAATTGGGCATGTTGAATAGTTTTAGTGATTAATTTAGTTAATATCTGAGATCTGTTCTTGAATGAATTTACAAATGAATTTTTCATAAATGAAAAATTCATTTGCAAATTTATGTTATCATTGTATCATATTTCTTGCTTATTTCTATGTAATATATATTATCTTATCTATTTTTATTTTCCCTTCTTGTTAATTTAAAATATCTCAGAATATTTTATTTTCTCTAAAAATATTTTTCTATGAATTTTATTTGCTAAAATTCAACAGAAATCTATTTTTGGAATAAAAATAATAAATTCTGATATATTGTCTTTGGTTCTGTAAATATTATAGGTCTGTATTTCAGTTTTGCTATTTTGTTATATAATTTCTGTACATATTTGAGTGTCTTTCTACTGAAATGACAATCGGCAAGACAATTGAATTTGTCTTGCTGAAAATTATTTCAGTACTTATATATATATACTTATTTTCATATTAATTCTGTGTGAAATCCTTTTATTTCCAGAATGACAATCGGCAAGACAATTGAAATTGTCTTGCTGAAAGTCATTTCAGTTTAAATTTTGTTTGTTATGTTATTCAGTATAGTTTTATACTGGCAAGACAATCGGTATGACTATCAATTGTCTTGCCAGTTATAAACCATATATATAATTATTTTCCTTTTAGTATTATACTGGTATGACAATCGGTATGACTATCAGATTGTCATACCAGTTATAATTTTAGTATTTATTCTATTATTTTTTGGCCTGGTATGACAATCGGTATGACAATCCCGGATTGTCATACCAGCTGTAATATAAAGGCGTCTGTTTGTTCTTTTTTAAACCATTTCAACAGTTCAGTTCTTTTCTCAAAAAATTCGAACAGTTTTTCTTCTTAATTTTCTCTCTTCTCTCTCTTCGAACCAAAACCTTCGAACTGCTCTTCCTTTGCTCGAGTTTTTACTCAGCTTACTAATTCATCACTTTGTGGTATATACATACAAGTATATACATTCTGTTGAATTTTTGTTAAATCTATTTTTTATTTCGATTTGTGTTTGTTGATTTTGAGCATTTTTATTTCTTATTTTAATTTCTGATTTGTGTCGTGTGGTCTTTCAAAACTGTGTTTGTGAGTTAGGAATTTTAACGAGATACATTTCTGTCTAAATTTTTCGATTATAATTAATTTAATTCGAATTATTAAATAAATTTAATTAATTCGAATTTCCTTAATATTATTCTTAAAATTCTGAAAGCGTGTGTCTTATTATTATTTTAAATGGCTCTCAATTTCCAAATTGTCGCGCATAATCAGGTTGGTTATTTTAATCCGGAAAAATGTGATGTTGAAAAATTTAAGCCATGGATTAGATTTTTAAATGACCATTCGATTGTTAGCTCTGCTATTAAATCAAATGTGATTTTAAACGTCGATCTACTTAGAATGATTTGCACAACTTCTACTGTGGCCGATGATTCAAAATCTTTTTCATTCACCGTCGCAAACACACAGTATGTAGTTGATGAAACAGTCGTCAATCGTGCGTTAAATTTTCCACTAGACAATTTCTGTAATTTACCCTCTGAAAATGATATCACAAATTTTTTCAATGCTATTCACTATCAGGGGGTGATCAATTTAACCAAACTTTCTAAATCAAATTTGGTGTCTGAATGGGATATTTTCTTCGATACACTTTCCAAAGTGTTTGCCAACTGCACAAAATCCAATTTTCATAACATCACTTCTACTCTGCAGTATATTGGTCTGGCGGTTGTTTTCAATCAAAGGATCAATTTTGGCAAACTACTTTTTCCCATTCTCTTGAGACGTCTAACTTCTGCTTTACGTGATCATTCTACAAATCGTAGGGTATCATGTTACTATGCTCGTTTTCTCATGCTTATAGCAGATCATCTACTCACACCTGAACACAAAGCCCTTTTTGCTAACTCTGCGGTAACCGAACCCCCTCCAGTTAGCAAAAAGATTTACACTTGCCAAGACACAACCTTCAAATTCATGCAAGTTCCAGTACTTGTATCTGCTTTCATGGCCACTTATATTCCTTTACCTACTTTCAATCTTCTCGGCCATGAACAGCAACCTCAACCTCCAGTGGTTCAAGCCACCCAGGCTCTTCCATTACAGGTAGTAATTCTTCACTCTCACTCCCTTCCTACTTCTGTTGAAAGACCCCCAGTGGTTGATAGGGCTGACCATGAAGTTGTAGAACCACAGCTTCAATCCCAGGTCATAGAGCCAAACACAAAGTCACATTCTATCTCAACCTCTCCCCCACTGTCTAAAATGTTACCCAGAAGATTACTAGGAAGTAGTACATTGTTAAATATGAGTGAACCCTCAGCTCTGCCTCCTCCTAAGAAAAGAAGAACATATTCTGAGGCATCTGAAAGCCCATCCTTGTCCTCCCAACAGGACATGGACTTTGAAATGGCCAATGAACAGTTACTAGAGGCATTCTCTCAACAGGATGCATCTATTGAAATTCGCCATAGGGCCATGGCATCTTGTACTGAGTCAAGCACAATTCCATTACTCACAATGGAACCATACACTTCCCCAGATCATACTCAGGACACACAGCGAGGAGTGCACGTAGAGTCGGTTACAGTGCCTGCCATAGTTACGGCAGAAGAGCAGTCACATGCTTCAGAGGGAAAATCTGACTCTCCGCCATCCTTAATAGAGTCATTTTCTCCCCTCCCAGATCAAACACCTCTGGCTCCCTTATGGGATTCTCCACTCGCAGATTTATCTGGAGAAAGTGGAGGGCAACTCGGTCAATCTATCCCTGAAGCAATTCAGACATCTATTTCAAAAGATTTGATAGTATTGACTGAGGATCGGGACTCGCGAATTCCCATTGCACCACCACTGACCTCTCTTGAAGAGGCTAGGGTGATTTTTAATGCAGGTACGGAAGAACAGCAACAGGAAGACTCCTCACGAGCAATTATATTGAGAGAAACACATGCACGTGAGATGAGTGAACCAAACACGAGTGAAATTCAGGTGAGAGCACACACAGACACTGATACTGTAAACCTGTTAGCTCAGATTGCTGCCCTAAAAGAAGAACTTGCTAAAAGCCAAGCTGAAGCTCAAGCATTCAAAGCACAAGTGGTTGAACGGTCTTCTTCTTCCACCTCTGTCAACAATCAGCTTGCAATCATAAGAAATGACATCTCAGATCTAAAGACCACTGTAATACCAAAGCTCAATTCTATTCAGGACACTCCAACTCTATCAGCTGATGACATATCCAACTTCTGCTCTCTACACACAAGAATGACTTCTCTTGAAGACCTCGTTGAGATGAATCATTCACTGGACTCCTCAAGATTTCTAAAGATAGAGACGGGCATGGAACATCTCAATGAAGGGATGAAGCACCTATATTTCATGATCAAGAATTCTCATTGCCCTAATGAAGAACAAAGAACTTATTTTGAAGGACCGTCTGGTGGAGGATCAGGCTCTGGAGGTGATGGAGGTTCCAAAGGAAAGTCAGTACAGGATCCCTCAACTAAGGGGGAGAAGAAAGGAAGTAGTGCCAAAGGGAAAGAAAAAGATACCTCTGCTGGAGATAAAGGAAAGGCTGATGATGTCTACTACAGTGGAGAACAGGATGACTTTGATATTTTTGACATTCCCACTGAACCAGTTCAGGAAGATAAAGATGGGTTATTTGAAGCTGAAGAGGAAAGTGATTTTGAAGATTGGGAAGAGGAAGATACAGTGGATCCTATGTTTGAGAAAGAATTTCAGAAGGAGCAGTCAGAGATGAAAAGAAAAGAAGCTGAACTCAAGAAGGTCTCTCAGATCATTGACAGGAGGAAAGACATACAAAGAACAGAAACTCTTCAAAAGCAACGTCTTCATGACATTAAGGCTCAAGAAAGGAGAAGAGATGTCAGACTAAAGATTGGTGAAAAATGGGATGAAGCTAGGAGAGTACTCGATATGCCTCAGCTGAGCACTAACAATGATAGGCAGTTCTTACATCTTCTTGACAAGCTGGAAATCTCAAATCCTAACAATGACATGTACATGAATGCTATCAAGACTGAAGTCTCAAGGATCACAGCTGCTTTTGATAGATCCCTAAATGAGATGAGCATTTTTGTATATTGTCAGAGTGAAGGATCATTCAAGGTGTCACTTCATCTATTTGAGAATCGTTCTTTGTCAGAGATTTGGGTTCTTTTAAACAAAGTCAAAAGAAGCTCAGAATTGAATGAAGTTCTTCGAGAAAGGCTTAAAGAGTTTGCCAGCAGGGCTAGTCCTCAAGTGGTCAACAATCCTCATCAGGTGAGATTCTTTAAGTCTGATTGTCTTCAAATCTGTCAGCTAGATGTACAATCTCTTAAAGACTACTCAGCTAAGCATCTGGTCTGGATGGAACATCATTTGAGAACTGCTGGATATTCATCCATGTTGAAGACTCAAGCTGCTGACTTGATTCAAGCTTATTGTGAAAAGAATGTTAAAAGGTACACTCAACTCAAGAATAAGCTGAAGTCAGTTGGAGTTCAACCAGTCAGACCAGCAAGCTTCACTTCAGAAAAGGATCGTGTCTTTGACAAGGAATTGCTTCAAGATTTAGAAGAAGGTGAAGTCAGAAGAGAAGACAACTGAAGTCAATTAGCTCAAAACTCAATGTAATATGATTAGAGCTTTATGAATCAAGATAGTCTAATGTAGTTATATGTTCAGGCTAGAGGAACATCTATCTTGTATTCACTTGTAAATTTCATTTGGAATCTGGAAAATGTTAAATATAATCCAGAACTTTTCTGCTATTTACTTTACATTACTGTTTATATCTTTTTCTTATTTGTTAGTTGAGTTATCCTCTAGGTATTTGTTGTTATTGTCTAACAAGCAAATAGGGGGAGATTGAAAGGCATATGTCATAGCCTACTCGTTTATTCGAGTATTTAACTCAACTCAAATAAGAATGTAATAAGTAAATAGTGGATTAATCATCAGAGAGATCTCACAATGTAACATCTGTCAAAGAATAAAGAAACATTGTTCATCTGCAGACTTGAAGATTCACTGGAAGAAGTTCAAGAATTTGATCATGCCTCAGTGATATAAATCAAGATCGTGGATTTAATCAAGTGACAGAGATCTCGTCAGGGTATCATTTATTACAAGGATTCAATCAGAATATCAAAGTCAAGACATGAAGAAACGTCACCAAAGTTAGTCACTCATGAACCAGACAGTACATCGAGTGTCAGCATTGAAGTGGCGGAATTGATTCATAAGTCTCAGTGACTTTCAGAAGATTGTCAGAAGAATGGATGCTGCTCAGGGTTAGTATTAATTCTCTATTAATTAATTAAGTCATATAATTTAATTAAGAAAATAAATTATATCTGCAAGGATTAATTTATTGATTAATTGAATTAAATTGATTAATTAATTTAGAATTAATATTAAGGATTTACAGAATTTTAATTGGTTAAAATCTGTTTTAATTCTAAAAAGACAACTAATTGTACTAGTATGACAATCGGTATGACAATTGATAGTCATACCGAAAGTCATGCTAATTCAGTTGACTGTCTTGATGGAATTATTATTTAGATTAAAATCACTTATTAATTCAGTAAGATAATTTCATTTGTACTACTATGACAATCGGTATGACAATTGATTGTCATACCGAAAGTCTTGCTAGTTCATTTTAATTGTCTTGCTAGCTCTAAAGATTGTCACACCGAAAGTCTTATTGGACAAAGGATTGTCATACCAGTTCATTAATCTCGGCTGTGTTGATTAAAAGAAGCAGAAGCATCCAATTCAAAAACACTTACAAAAAAAAGCAATCAAACAGAACATACAGAAGAACAAAAAGAAAAAGGAGCAGATAAATATTACATCTCATCTGCAACTTCAAGATCAATTTCTAGATTGTAAAGTTAAATCCAATCAACTAGAAATACTTATCTTGTTCTTGTGTATCAATCTAGCGGATTAAAATCCCTAGAACTTAATCTCAAATCGCATTTAGCATTTGATCTTTTAATTACAAAAATAGAAAAAGTTCATGTCGAATTTATTCTAGATTTGTAATAATTGATTTGAGATTAATCCCTTGTAACCGATACCGTAGTTGTAACACCTTTCAAGTTTAATAAAAGTTTTATTTAACTTGAATTTTGTTTCACAATTTTATTCCGCATTTTATTCGACGAAACGGTATTGTTTGCATTCAACCCCCCTTCTACAAACAAATTGGGACCTAACAAACGGTACTGTGGAACTACATTTTGTTCCAAGTGAGAAGCAGCTTGCAGATATCTTTACCAAGCCACTGGATGAATCCACCTTTTCAAGGTTGGTAAGTGAGTTAGGTATGCTTGATTATTCTTAAATCTATATGAGATAATTTGCAAGTTGAAATGCAACCAGAAATTTAATTGATTCTTCAGTCTCGGATGAAATTTTAGCTAAGTCAAAGTATACATCTCGACGGATGATCTTTATCCATCGAGTTTGATCATCCCTCGGTATACAATTTGCTAACAAAAATCAATTATTTTTCTGGAATATTTTATGACTCGACGGATAACAATCTATCCTCATCCGTCGAATTGTCTTAATCTCGGCCGTTAATTCCCTGAACATTATCCATCGAGTATACTTACAGTTTGTAAGCATAACACGACGGATAATGGGTGGAATTTTTACAGTTTATTTTTAAACGGCTATTTTAGGCAATTTTCATTGGTTACTTTATTTTACTTTATTATTTTTAGCAGTTATTCTTTGAGATAGTATAAAAGCTTATTTCATTTCAATTGCTTTTCTTTTATCACTCTCAAATTAACTGCTCAAATTTCTTTCTCTTTCAAAGCACTTACTCTTTCTCTTCAAGCTCTCATTCTCTAACAATGGCGCCCGTTGTCAAGATTATGTCTCAAACTGGGTTTATTTATGAGAAGAACAATTTCACTACATTAGTAAACAAGGGTATTCAGCAATCTGGTGACTATCACAAGATGATGGACTTTGTGAAGAATTGCAAGCTTAGCTATGCCATGCTGGAGTCACCCACAATCTTTTTTGAAGTTGTTGAAGAGATGTGGACCACTGCTACATACAACTCAACAGATAAGACAATCACACTCACCATTAAAGGTAAAGAATTATGTATTAATAGTGATGTTATAAAAGCATGTTTCAAGATTCCTGATAACACTGTGACCTCACCACACACTGACACTGATATAATCAATATGCTTAATTCCATGAACTATGCTCTTTCTACTTCTAAGTTTAGTGACATTAGGAGACTGGGCCTTAGGAAAGAATGGAGTTTTATATGTGATGTAGTGACAAAGTTTTTTTCAGGTAAAGTCAGTAATTTTGATTCAGTCAATATCTCCATGCTTAACATGCTCTACATGCTAGTTACAGATAAATTCTATAATTTCAGTGACCTTGTTTTGTTTGAGTTAGGTTTTAAACTAGGAGAGTTAAATAAGAGAGGTAAGAATGTGTATTATGCTAGATTCTTTATGATGTTAGCTAACCATCTCTTTGAGGGTATTGTGCTTGAGAACCCTAACAACAAATTAGATTGTTGGGTTCAAGAGAGAAGGCTCATTATAGATTTGAACAGGGCCAATCATCACAAGGAGGTGCCACTGTTCTATTTCCCTGTAATAGAAGCACCTCAGGTAAGTGAGGTAAGTTCATCTATTCCTACCACTATTCCAACCTCACTAATTTCTTTGAGTTCTAGTGTGGCTATGGAAACTGTGTCAATGACCTAACAGTTGCCTACCCAAACTACCAAACCTGTAAATATTTCAAAATCCAAATCAAAAAAAGCCCCCTCTGGTATCTCTCAAAAGATGCCAGTTGCAAAATCCACCAAAACCAAAGAGGGGAGTATGCAGGTGGGTAAGACAGGTGAGGGAAGGGGTGAACATAAAAGAAACCCTAAGGATAAGGATGGAAAGTTGAGTGGTTCCCAGCCTAGCCACACTGCAGTTTCCCAACAAACTGCAGTGCTTAAAAAGGATAAAATCTCATTTCTAGCTACATCCTCCCAAAAGGATGTAGTTATTGAACAAAGCTCTCAACCAAGCGCACATACCAAGAGGGTTAGGGACACAAGCTCACCCCAAAATTATGCCAGAAAGAAGAAATCTAAAACCCTTGGGGATGCACAGGGTACACACACTGTGCAAACTGGTGCTAAAGACACAGTCACTGCACCTTCACAAATTCAGTTTGATGTGGCTCCAATAAATGTGGAGTCACAGCCAAAATCTCTAGTAATGAAAGCACCTCAAACACCAAACTCACCCATAAACTCACCGGATGTGGATATGATAAACACATCAATTCCTGATTCCCCTTCTTTAACTTTGTTGGGGAAGCCAAAATCTAGTGCAAGTGTGCATCATCTTTTAGATGATTTGTTGGCTCACTTGCCCATTCTTTCAGGAACTGTTGAATCATCTGCGCCCAAAATATCTTAAATCAGCACAGAGTCCATAATAGTTTCCATTCCTAGTTCATTCATTTCTACTCTCTCGATGGATATTGCTCATCCGTCGAGTAGTGATTGTATCCCGATGGATAAGCTTAACAGCAGTTATCCGTCAGATAGCAAAACCACTCACCCGATGGATATCACTCATCCGTGGAGTATCTCTGCACAGCTTCAAACTTCATTTATTTCAAGTGCAGAAGAATTAGTGGTTGTACAGTCACTATTAGGATTGGGAGAGAAGAGTGTTATGAGTGAGAGTCCGGGTTGCTCCCAGGAAAAAGGAGAGGAAATGAGTGAAATTATGCAATCCATTTCTTCAGGATTGGCAAAAGAAAGTGAGAGGAGTCCCACCTTAGATGGTGAAGGTGAGGGTGTGAGGGTGGGGAGACAGGGTGAGACCCTGATGCAACAAAAGAGAGAAAACGAGAGAAATACAGGTACTGGAGCTATAATGATGGATGTCATTATTAGTGAGTTAATGAATGTCCAGGATGCAGACAAGGAGGGACTATCTCAACAACCTAAAACTGTTATAGATTCCACCTCCCTTGATGCTGAGGCATTTACTCACCCTGTTCCAGCTTATCAACTTCTAGCTGAACAGGGCAATGTCAATGCAGAAAGGATGCTTAATATGGTGCATACCACACAGTCTATGATAAGAGCTAAGGATGTCATCACAGCTTTGCCCTCTATAGCTGGTGATGTGGATTATGAGACTGGTGGCTCAGCTGATTTCTTTGGTGATGAAAGTAGGGATAGTGAAGATGAAGTAATTGACATAGGGGGAGAAGTAGGTTCCAGTTCAAGATCAGGTATGCTATCATGGGCATTTTCAAAGCACTGTGATGAGCACTACTTCAAGACAACCCTGATCCAACTAATCAATCAGACTAATACTGCTCTTCAAACCACTACAAATTCCAGCACTAAGAAGCTCCTTCAGGCACATCTAGCATCTCTGCAACTTCAACATATTCAAGGCTTCCAACATGCTAGGGATGTGAACACCATCAAGGGTGATATTGAGGAGATGAAGAAGGCCATGTCAGATAAGATGGATTCTAAGCTTCCAGAAGCTACAATGCTTGACATCAAGAGGCAGTTTAAGGAAAAATTCTGATCTTGCAACCAATATAGATGCCTTGGATACAAGAATGCCAGCCATGAAAGCATCTTTAATAACCATTCATCTTCATCAAGCCCAACAGACAGATTTACTTCAAAAATTGGTGGCTGCTCAAACCCCCTCCTCTGCTCAACTTGATGATAACAAAAAGGGGGAGAAAGGACCAAGTGAGGGGGAGCAGCTTCATATTGACAGATAAACCATATGAACAAATCAAGCAAAGGCACCTTGACAAGGTGTTGTCTGCTCAAGTTGTGATAGATGCTCATGATAAGGAGAATCTAAAAGAGAAAATGATCTTATTTCTCAATGATGGAATGACTTATAGATTAGCTGATACTGATGTATTAAAGAATTCTATCAGAGAACTTCAACATATTCATTATCTTCTGGAAGTAAAATATGATGTTACAAGAAGATGGTCATAATATATGTTGAAGGCTATAAGAGATCTATTCAGAATCTCTGGTATAAAGACTTCTTATTACAGCCCAATGATTACTGAAGGTGATGAAAGAGAAATTCCTATGCTGAAGAATTCTGCTAAGGTGGAAGTTATTCTGAAAGGAAGATGCTTATGTTATAATGAAAACTCTTCACATCCGAAGGTTATCAGACTTAGTGATGGACTTGAAAGAACATCCATTCAAGCTCTCAGAACAGCCATTTATCAAATTGGTGATAGTAATGAAGAAGAACTGATGCAGGTCAAAGCACAGTTAGATGAAGTTCTGAAGAAAGCTGAAGATAATCTGATAAATGATTTTGTTAAGAATCATTATGGATTCAGATTGATTCAGTGATGTTGGTAAAGATGGATGTTTTGTAAGTTGTAATTAATAGTCTTATTAAACTCTTATTGTATTTGAACTTAAATATTTTTGACATCATCAAATCTATTAACTTGTAAATTCTTGCATAATTACAAGTTGGGGGAGATTATTGGATATATTTGAGATGTCATGTCTAATATATTTCATGTTTAGTTTTCAGATCTTAACTAACAGGAAATATCAGTTCTTACGGAAATCAGGACTTACTGGAAGTCAGGACTTAAGGATATCAGGATTTAGATTATCAGAAGATAATATCAGAAGATGGATATCAAAATTTAAGTACTGGAGGACTAACAGTTAAGGAAGCTGATTTACAGGAAAGAAGATCGAAACTAATAAGGAATAAGATATGCATGGAAAGAGTTCGAGGACTAGAATAATTATATAAGATATCTGGTTGATATATTTTAGGAGATAAAATTATATTCCATATCAACTAGAAGTTATCTTGTAACTGTGTGTCTATATAAACACAGACATAGGTTTACTCTATAAGAGTTACGATCATCGAGAAGATCATACATTGTAACCTAGAAGCTCTCGTGATATTTATTCATCACTGAGAGAGAACAGTTCCATTGTAACAGAGTTTATTATATCGAATACATCTGTTTTCTGTTAGTTGTGCTTTAAATCAATTTGATTGTATTCTACACTGTATTCAACCCCTTTCTACAGTGTTGTGTGACCTAACAATTAATAATAGAATAATAGAATAAAAAGAGATTAAAATTAGATAATGACTAGGATTTAAAATTTGATTAGAGTAATGAGCCTAAAATTTGGATAAGATTCTAATATGGATAACTTGTAGGTTAAGATTTAGAGTTTTGTATCGTTATAAATACACCTTATTTGTCTTCTTCATATTTATTCATAAAATTCGTAGGGCTCTTCTTAACACAAATCAGCAGTCTTGTAAAATTTATAGACAATTCACCGTAAGTCAGAATTCAGTGATCCTGGACTTTTCGGAAAGATCTTTTCATTCTCTACAACTTTCGTGTTTCGTGTTTTTCAAGATAACATCATTTAGAGGTCCAAAAATGCTATATTCAGATCTGATCAGGCTTTGAGGTAAGTACTTTTTGACTTACTTTTATTTTCGGAAAAGTTTTGATACTCTGATTTTCGAATTCCGTATAAGATATAAGAATTCTGTTTCGAACTGTATACGAAATAAGATAAGAAATTTTTTAGAAACCCAGTCTCTACGTTTTCGAACTCGTTCGTAATTTATACCATAGTTCCGGAACTAGCCTTAGATACCCTTATTAGGTCCACAAGTGTGCAACTTTAGATACCTATTAAGGGCGCGTAATTATTGAACTTTAGATGCCGACCACTAGCAAAGTGTGGTATTTAAGAATAAGAATAAGAATTAGATGTCGGCTACTGGCAAAGTGTGACCGTATATTAGGTCACACACACTATAGAGGGGGGTGAATACAGTGTATAGCACAATCAAATCGAACTTTAATAACTCAAGTAACAGAAAACAAACTTTATTGAAACAATAAACTCTGTTACAGTATGGAACTGTTCTCTCTCAGTGATGAACAAATATCACGAGAGCTGCTAGGGTTACAAAAAAAATAATCTTCTCTATTGTGATAACACTCATAGTGTAAACCCTATGTCTGTGTTTATATACTACACAATTACAAGATAATCGCTAATTGATATGGAACATAATTCTGCTTTCTAAAATATATCAATCAGATATCTTTTCTTTCAAGTATTTTATCCTTCATAGAATTCCATCTTCATGCATATCTCTTCTTATGTTTGTCTCGATCTTCTTTTAGGTTTAACCAGCTGCCTTCCTTATCTGAACGTCCTTCAGTACTTCAGTTCTGATATCCATCTTCTGATGATTATCTCCTGATAATATAAGTACTGATATCCTTAAGTCCTGACTTCCAGTAAGTACTGATTTATCCTGTTTAAGTAAGATCTGAAAACTAAACATAAATCACATTAGCCATGACATTATCAAATATATCTAACAATCTCCCCCAACTTGTAAATTATCATAATATACAAGTTTAACAGATATTTGATAATGTCAAAAACATTAAGTACAAATGCGTGAGAATTTGACTAGATAACTACAACTTACAGTCCTTAAAGCTTTACCAATCTCTAACTTCTGATAACAACTTCAGTCTGTATCCATATCAAAATTTAAGTAGTTGTAGATCTTGACTTAGCTTCATCTTCTGATCTCTCTGATGTCAGGAGTTGTTCTGAGATAGTTCTTCAACAAACATCTCTCAGCATATCTAAGTTCATCAATCATCCTCCTTTTAGCATCTTTAAGTTCTGCAGAATCTTCACCAGTTTGAAAGATTGCAGCCCTGAGATCATTAATTCTAGCTTTCCTTATGTCCTGATCCAGTCTGATCAAATATGCCTTGTCAGACTCAAGATTGAATTCCACAGCCCTGTAACCCAGAAAAGTAGTTATAATCTTAGTAGAATTGGGCTTCATCTCAACAATATCACCCTTGTGATCTCTGTACTTTGGAAGATATGAGCTGTCAGACTTAACAGAATAAAGCTTTTTCTATTTCTGAATTTGACTCTTCAAAAAGTTTGCAGCACTTTCTATTATTTTGTCATTCACTTGAAGTAAGAATAATACATGTTCCAGCTCTTCAAAATACTTCAGTGGAATGGCATTTTCCCTTATATGATAAACCCTACCATCTGTCATGAAGTACAACAAGATGTGTTCTTTCAAGTAGGTATGGTAAACCATTTGTACAGATTCTAGTTGATTCAATCTCTCAGGAGTTGCTCCAATACCTGGTTCACTTAAGGAAGTTGGATCATTGGTTGTGTTCTGTATTCTTCTTTCATCAGCACTTTCCAATCCAGTTTTATCTCTTGCTTCCTTTCCAGTAACCACTCTTGCTTCAAAACCACTTGCAGCAGTCTTCAAAGGTTGAGTCTGTTTGGCTTTAGTGAATCCTGGTACGAGTATCTTTGAAGGTTTAACATGAGCAATGTCAGAGGTTTCCTTTGATATATCTTCTGATATCAAGTTAACTTGAGCTATGCAGAGGTTACTTGCTTCTTTGAGATATCAGAAATAACTATCTCTTGACTCTGAACAACTTGAGCCATGTCAGAGGTTGTCTTAGAAACTTTTCTTGAAGTCAGAGCAAGATCAGCATCTTCATCAGTAATTTCTTCATTCACAGGAGGCACATAAACCTTGATAGGTTCACCAACTTTCTCTTTGCCCTTGGACCTTGGATCTATCTGCAGTTGTGATTTAGCTTTGGTTGCTTCAGAATTTGTCCTTTCTTTTATCACAATGCCTTTGAGTTTTGGAAGTTTCTTTTTACCAGAAGCTTCAGATTTAGATTTAATTTTTTCTGATTTAAGTCTAGCTTCTTCTTCCATCAGACTCTCCAAGTCCATTCCTGGATTTTCCTTAAGAAATAACTGTCTTGACATTTCTTCATCAAGATCTAAAAGTTCATCAGAACTTATCCTTTTACCAGTAGCAGAAGTAATTCTTTTTCCAGCATCAGAACTTGTCCTGTGACTTGTGATTTCAGCTTTTCTTGATGAAAAACTTCTACCTTGACTATGACCTCTACCCATTCCAGAGTTTCCATGGTCATCTTTTTCATCATCCCTCCCCTTTAGTGTCTTTTCAGTTTTGCATTTGAACTTAATTACTTTCTCCCCCTTTTTGGCATCAGCAGGTAAGAGAAGAGAGACAAGCAATTCCACTGAGGCTTGGATTTCATCAAGTTGATATTGCTGAGAAGCTTGATTTTTCAAAATATCATCAATCTGAGATTGTTGTTTCTCTTGGGTCTTCTCAATATAAGCAACCCTGTCAAAGGTAGGTTGGAAGAATTTTTTCTTGTCAATTTTCTGAACTTGTTCTTGTTTGATTAATTCTTCCTGCATTTTATGTAACTCTGCATGAGTAGTTGAATGAAGACCTTGCAGATGTTTAGTACTCAATGCAGTGACTTGAAGCTGTGTTTTGAAATCATCAGTAATTAACATCTCATCAGCTTTTGTCAAGTGCTCAACAAGATTATTTGCAGATGGAACGCAGGTAACTGAGTTCCATTCCTTAGTCCACTCTTGTCCTGCAGGAGATTCACTTCAAGGCACTGGTGCTTCTCTTGTAACAAACTTCTTAACTAGTTAACTTTTGTGAACAGTTTGCTGAGGTGCATGTCCTGAAGGACCTGCTTCATCAGCATCTGCATTTGGAGCAGCATCACCAGTATCATCAGCATTTACAGCATCAGAACTTACAGAAACAACATCTTCTGATAAAACAACAGTATGAGAAGCAATTGAGGCTTCAGCATCATCCTCTAAGTACTGATCTGGTTCCAAGTTCTGATCAACATCCATATCCTGATGCTCACCTATATTCTGATCATCAACATCTAGATGCAGAGAAGGTGTAGTAGACAATTCTGGAGTTTGAGTAGCATCAGTAACATGTGTTGTTGATGGATTAATTGCTGTTGGAGCTTCTAAGTAAAGTACCTCAGGCACAACCAGGTTCTGAATATCAATTTCAGCACTTGTGCCTGGATCAACAGGAGATACAGTCTTATGTACAGGAGACACAGATGGTGTGTTGGCCTTGTCTGTAGCAGCTTCATGAGTTGGAGTCAATGGAGAAGCAGTGGCTTCAGCAGATTCTGGTTCTTGTGAGATCAGAGATTCCTGATCTCCTTCCTTAGCTGCTGCTTCCTCATCATCTGAAACTGGCCTTTTAGCTCTCTGTTTCTTGTATCTCTTTGAAGGTGGGGATTTCTTGGGAGGTTCAGCAGAAGTCATTCTTCTAAGCCTTTTGAGAAGCTTAGATCCCCCAATTCCAGAATCCTTCTGAGAAGGAACTTTCTCAGCTTCTTTAACAACAGGTTCTGATGAAAAAACCTGTTCCTCACTATCAGACTCATCTCTCAGAACAATCCTCCTTCTCTTCTGTGGTGTTTGAGAAACAGTCTTTGTCCTCTTGGGCTTGGAAGATGAAGGCTGCACAGTAGGTGCTGAGGATGAAGGTTGAGTTGTCTGTAAAGTTGAGAGATATGATTTGAGATATGTTCTGAGGGAAGATTGAGGTATAGATGTATAAGTGGTATGTTCTGATGGTTGCTGTGGTGTTTGGGTTGTGGTGGTGGGTTGGACATCAGGATAAACAGATCTATAGGTTTGAGTATCAGCATTTACCAAGATCTATTTTACAGACTGAGGAATCTGTAAAGGTCTAACCACATTTTTCTTAAGGTCAGCATTTACCAAGTCATTAAAGGCTCGTTTTGCAATTTTGAAAGGTGGAGTTAAGTCAGTGGTAGGTTGGGGTTCATCAGCACAACAGAAATTAGATATAAGCTGACAAAATCTAGCAAAGTAGACAACATTCCTATCTTCTGTCATCCTATCCCCAATAAAACCTATCACAGCATTTGCAAAATCGAAATGAGTTTGGTTAATAATAGCATACCCAATGTGCTGAATCATTATAGGAATGGCATCAAAGTTGGAACACTTATTCCCGAAGGCTTTAGTGATGCAGTCGAAGAAGAAGCTCCATTCCTTTCTGATATGAGCCCGTTTTAACTGTCCAAGCTTAGCCAAACTCTGCTCATACCCCAAACTTGCCATTAACTCTTGTAGAGCTGATTCCTCCGGTGTTGAGAAAATACAGCCTTCTGATAAATGTAAGGCCTTGCGAATTGTACCAGGAGTGACCACATGTTCAGTATCATCCACTTCAAAAATAATGTTGGGAGTACCATTAGCACCACCATTGTCAAAATGCCCAGTCCGCCAAAATGTCAGAACTTGTTGGCTTGAAAAGACTGAAGGCTGGGTCAATGCATACCCAATTTCACTGTATGTAAGAAGATCTTGCATAAAATGTAACTCAGACGGAGCTTCAACATGATCGAGAATTGCAGCATAGTTATTTGGAACAAACTTAACTCCATCAATGATCAAATCCTTAGGTGCCATGAGAATAATTGAAATTTAAGATTTGCCTGTTAGGTGTTTGATAAAATGTCTGTATGAAAAACCAACGTCAGGAGATGAGAGAGAGTAAAAGTAAAGAAAGAGAGATAAAGAGTAAAAGTAAATAAAAGATTGTATAATCTTCTCTCTCTCTCTTACTTATACTTGGTAAAAAAATATAACCGTTGGACACCTGTCAGACATGCAGCAATAATGAATAGTTAATGGGCACGGGAAAACATTAATCATTACTTACCCACTTGCAGTTTTTCAAGGAAAAACCGTTCCACTTACCCAGTAATTCCATTAATTGAGGTAAATCAGTTTTAATTCAAAATTTAAACTGTTCCCACTTATTCAATTATTTGCACTACAACACCAATATTCTGAAAAAAAATTCGAGTGTGAGAATGACCAAAATAAATCAAATAAACAAGTACTGATATTTTAAGATCAGAACTTAATTTAAAGCAAAAATGAAATGGTTATCAGAATATAGATATATCAGGATTTATCAGTGCATTTAAATTACAAACATCTCAGAGACAAAAACTTGCAAAAAGTAGAAATTCCATTAATATATTAAGAGAATACATTCATGAAATTTAAATTACATCAGAGCATTACAAGATTGTTCTAAGCTTCTAAACCTAACATCAACAACCTTAGTCCTAGCTCAAGAAGCAGGGCAAGGCTGACGATGAAGAAAAACAGGAAGAAGAAAATAAGTTAAATCTTCTTCCTACTCTCTATAAAAAGAATAGCGAGTCTGATGATTCGCTCTTGCTGGCGGAGAGCTTCCAGCCTTTCTTCCTCCAATCGCTCAAGATGGCGATGGTAGTCCATGTAAAAGAACAGGAGGTGGGTGAGAACCTCCTGGGGAACCGAGTCCCAAATCTCATCAGGTATGACAGTCACATGCCATTCCTGCTGCCATGCCTCACAGCTCAGCTCTATGTTGAAGGTCTCATAGTTCAAGAACATGTTGTAGTTGACCATGGTTTTGTTGGTATGAAAGAAAGGAGAGTGAGTATGTGAGAAAATAATTGATGTATAGGCTGATGTGAAGTGTTGGTTTATATAGGCAAGAGAATGCCAGGAGACGCAAGGAAATTTATTGCTAACAGGTAGAAATAATTCTACCTCGTCTCCCTAGACTTGGAAGAAGAAAAACAGTCATTGGAAAGGTAAAACGGGGTTTAATGCGCACAAGAAATAAGTAAAAATTATTGTGCATGTACGTGTACCACTATCCCTAATTATATTGACTGTTAATATTCGGCCCAAACATATTCTGATTTAAAATGAGACTGTTTTTAGATTTTATCCACAAATAAGTCAAGTAAAGGATCAGAATTTAATATCAGAACTTAGACTTATATCAGAACTTAACAGTCATCTGAACATGATCTCTTAACTCAAAAAATGAATGCATATCTTTGTAATTCTTTACACAAATTCTGATAACGATTCTTCAGAACTTAATCATCAGAACGTTCAACAGAACTTGTCCTCAGAATTTATGCAATCTGACACATAAATTGTTCATCTAAAATAACATAAATCACCACAGTAATTTTCATCATTCATATGGAGTGTTAGTGTGTGCATTAAGCTAAATATCAGACAAAGAGTAAAGTCTAATTCACTTCAATACATCTTAGAAATAAGGCATAACTAAAACTTTACTAAAAATCTGTCATTATTCTGAAGCCGACTATTGAATGAGTTCATGCTTGAGTCCACCTCAACTGTTTTGTGCTAATTTTGTGCATCTTTTTAAATTTCATTTTACAGTGGTTTCTCAGTGTAAGTGAGTCACGACTGTTTATCAGAATTTATGCTATTATCAGAGTATTTCTCCAGTAATCATAGATTGTGAAAAGTCACCAAGAAAAATATTTATTTACTTTTCTGATGCATATTACTTAATACCAGCAATGCACTTGGGTCGTCCCTTCCACATTTTTACTCTAGATCTCAAAGGAGTACCTGATTTTTATTCCTTGTTTCTTTTCCTTTTTCTTTTGATAAGTGAGGGTTATCAGCACTTAGTACATTCAACAGATTTACTAACATCAGAACTTAACAGAAGAGAGGCATCATTCTAGTTTTTGACTTAGTAATAAGATAGACAAAGTAAACTCAACTAAGCTCAATATCAGAATTTGCTTGTGTCAATAGATTTCCACAGAAATAATTACTTCTAACGTGGGATCTCTAGTGTATTGAAGACTACTAGGTCAGCATCTAGCACAGGTATCCTCATAGGATTGAATAGTTACATAAACAGTCATATCACTATCAGAGTTGAGAAAGTCACATCAGACAACAGTCAGTACTTAAGCAATTTTCAATTAAGCACAGAATACACAAAGAGAGTATTTTCTGTAAATACTGAGCATAAAGTCTGATGCATCAGAACAAAACTAAGCAGATTTAGAGAAAGAACCTGAAACCATTCCAAGTTCATTTACCAATCTTGTAAAAGTAGCTTCACACAGTGGTTTTGTGAAGATATCTGCTAGTTGTTGATCTGTTGGAACAAAGTGCAATTCCACTGTACCTTCATCCACATGTTCCCTTATGAAGTGGTACCTGATGCTGATGTGCTTTGTCATTGAGTGTTGAACTGGATTACCTGTCATAACAATAGCACTTTGATTATCACAATAAATAGGGATTTTTAAATATGTTAACCCATAATCCAGTAATTGATTCTTCATCCAAAGAATCTGTGCACAACAGCTTCCTGCAGCAATGTACTCTGCTTCTGCAGTTGATGTGGAAATTGACTTTTGTTTCTTGCTAAACCAAGAAACTAATCCGCCTCCAAGAAATTGGCAGCTTCCACTTGTGCTTTTCCTGTCAATTTTGCAACCTGCAAAATCTGCATCTGAGTAACCTATTAGTTTAAAATCTGATTCTCTGGGATACCACAATCCCAGATCAGCCGTTCCCTTAAGATACTTGAAATTTTTTTTCACAGCTGTTAAGTGAGGTTCTCTTGGATCTGCTTGAAATCTTGCACAAAGACAGGTAGCATACATGATATCAGGTCTACTAGCAGTTAGATAGAGTAGAGAGCCAATCATACCTCTGTAATCAGTAATATCTACTGATTTACCAGTATCCTTATCCAGTTTTATTGCAGTGGCCATGGGAGTGGATGCACTTGAACAATCTTGCATTCCAAATTTCTTCAGCAAATTTCTGGTGTACTTAGTTTGACAAATAAAAGTGCCTTCTTCATTCTGCTTGACTTGAAGTCCCAGAAAATAGCTAAGTTCCCCCATCATACTCATTTGATATCTTGACTGCATCAGTTTGGCAAACTTCTTGCAAAGTCTGTCATTTATAGAACCAAAAATGATATCATCAACATAAATCTGGACCAGAAGTAAGTCCTTTCCATGGTTGAGATAGAACAGTATTTTGTCTATTGTTCCTCTGTTAAATCCACTTTCCAGAAGAAACTGAGCTAAAGTCTCATACCATCCTCTTGGAGCTTGCTTAAGTCCATAAAGTGTTTTATCAAGCCTGTAGACATAATTTGGATATTTGGAATCTACAAAGCCTGGAGGTTGTTCAACATATACTTCTTCCTCCAATTCTCCATTGAGAAAAGCACTTTTCACATCCATTTGAAAGACAGTAAACTTTTTGTGAGCAGCATAAGCCAAAAATATCCTTATGGCTTCCAATCTAGCAACTGGTGTAAATGTTTCATCATAATCAATTCCCTCCTGTTGAGAATATCCTTTTGTAACCAGCCTTGCCTTATTCCTTGTAATTATGCCATCACTATCAGTTTTGTTTCTGAATACCCACTTTGTACCAACAACAGATCTGTTCTTTGATCTTGGCACTAGGGTCCAGACTTTATTTCTTTCAAATTCATTTAACTCTTCCTGCATTGCTTGCACCCAATCAGCATCTTGAAGAGCTTCTTCTACTTTCTTTGGTTCAATCTGGGAAAGAAAAGAATTGTAAAGACATTCACTTGAAGTAGCTATTCTAGTTCTGACACCTGCATCAGGATTTCCAATTATTAAATCAGGTGTATGTGATTTAGTCCACTTCCTTGCAGATGGTCCACTTCCTTACAGATGGAAGGTTTTCTCTAGAACTGGATGCTCCCCCATGATCCATGCTGTCTTCATTAACATTTTCTGATGCTCCCCCTGAAATTATGCTCTCTGAGTTGGATTCTTCAGAATTTAGATTTTCAGAACTATCAAAACTTGGCTTATCAGAACTTGACGAATCAGAACTTGAAGAGCCAGATGTATGTTCTGATGCTTCTTGAGATGTGGTTATATCTTGAGTATGTTCCCCTGCATAGGTGTATCTTCATTTGGCGTAGTCACCATAGTTTCAATAACATCAGAGTTTAATCCATCAGAGTTTGCAGTATCAGGATTTAGATTGTCAGGATTTTCAGTATCAGAATTTGAGTCTTCATTTTCAAATCTCAGCTAATCATGATCAATAAAATCTTCAAGTCCAGTAATCTTCTTATCATCAAAAGAGACATTGATAGATTCCATGACCACTCTTGTTCTCAAGTTATAGACTCTGAAGGCTTTTGTGGAAAGTGGATATTCAACAAAGATTCCTTCATCAGCTTTTAGATCAAATTTGGATAGTTGTTCAGGATGAGTCTTAAGAACAAAACACTTGCATCCAAATACATGAAAGTACTTCAGATTTGGCTTCTTTTTCTTTACCATCTCATATGATGTCTTTCCTTGCTTGTTAATGAGTGTTGCATTCTGAGTAAAACAAGCAGTCTGCACAGTTTCATCCCAGAAATAGGTTGGAAGCTTTGCTTCATCAAGCATTGTACGTGTAGCTTCAATGAGAGTTCTATTCTTCCTTTCAACAACTCCATTTTGCTGTGGAGTTCGAGGAGCAGAGAATTCCTGCTTGATTCCATGGTTTTTGCAGAACTCTTCCATTATCAAATTCTTGAACTCAGTACCATTATCACTCCTTATTATTTTCACAGAATCTTTGACCAATTTATCCAGTTGCCTGACATGATCAATCAAGATAGATGCAGTTTCACTTTTTATGTGCAAGAAATACACCCATGTGTATCTGGTGAACTCATCCACTATGACCATAACATATTTCTTCTTTGCAATAGACATGACATTTACTGGACCAAATAGATCAACATGTAGTAGGTGATAAGGCTCAAAAATTGATGATTCAGTCTTGCTCTTGAATGAAGATTTTCTTTGTTTGGCCTTCTGACAAGAATCACAAAGGCCATCAGGAGCAAATACTGACTTTGGCAGTCCTCTCACAAGATCTTTCTTGACCAATTCATTTATATTGTTGAAATTTAAATGAGAGAGTTTCTTGTGCCAATTCCAGCTTTCTTCAATTGATGCTCTACTCATCAGACAGATTGCAGAACCATCAGTATTTGTTGAAAGCTTGGCTTCATAGATGTTACCATGCCTGTATCCTTTCAGAACAACTTTGCATGTAGATTTACTTACAACTTCACATTGTTCTTCAAAGAAATCAACATGATAACCCCTGTCACAGATTTGACTGACACTCAGCAGATTGTGTTTAAGTCCTGAGACCAGAGCTACTTCCTTAATGATGACATTCCCAAGATTGATATTACCATATCCCAATATTTTTCCAATGTTGCCATCTCCATAAGAAACACTTGGGTCAGCCTTCTCCATAAAGTCTGATAGCAGGGCTTTATTTCCAATCATATGTCCTGAACATCCACTGTCCAGAACTAGGATATTTTTCATGTTGCTCTGCAATCACAAAGACCACTAATGATTAGTTTTAAGGACCCAGACATGCTTGGATCCTTTGGCCTTATTAAGTCTGTTAACATTTGCAGCGGATTTAGCATCAGAGTTTATGTTATCAATTTTCTTATCAGAATTTACACTATCAGACTTTGAATCAGAACTTACACTAGAAGGAACAATGATAACTTTCTTTAAAGAAGGTTTTATTTGATAATAATCATAGTACAAACTATGATATTCCTTACAAGTATAAATGGAATGCCATAAACTACCACAATGAAAACAAGGATTTTGTGGCTTATATCTAACAGACTGACTCTTAACTCCTGACTTTGAAGGTAAGGAGTTTATGTTCTTATTCTTCCTGCAAAAAGAAGCCAGATGGTTAGAACTTCCACAGTTATGACACATTTTCCTAGGAGCTTCAGGAACAGGCTTATAATTATTGCTTTTATTCACACCTTCCTTTCCATTCCTATTTTTCCTAGGTGATTTTACCTTGTTTACATTCTTAACATTTTTCAGCTTATGCTTAAGCTGTTTCTTAGTCATTAAGCCTACGTTTACTTTAGTTGTCTTTTCCTGTTTTAGTTTGTCAGAAGTTAATTCCTTTTTAACTTATGATTTCTCATTATCAGACTTTACAACTACAAACTTAACAGGTTTTAACTTTGGCTTTTGTTTAACAACTACAAGCTTAATATCTACAGTTCCTTTATCATTCTTATCCTCTCCATAACCTAAGTCCTCTTTCCAGTTTTCACTACTTAACAAATTCTGAGTTGTTCTGCCAGAGTTATTCCAAGTCTTGATAATCTCTCTTTCCTTTTCTAACTCAGCTTTTAGAGATTCATTTATTTTAAGTACTTCATCCCTAACATAGAAAGCATCATCTCTATCTTTCTGAGTTTGATGGAACATGACTAACTCTTTTTCTAAATAATCATTCCTCTTTTTGCAAGCAAGATTTTCAGAAGTTAATCTTTCACATGTTAAAGTTTGATCTCTATAACTAATGAACATGGTTTTAAGATATCTTCTCAACTCATTAATATCATCAGTATGAAAGGCATAAGTAGTTTGAGGTACCTTTAATTCAGCAGCTTCAGAACTGCTTTCAGCACTTGCCTTATCAGCATTTGCCATCAAGGCATAATTCTCCTCACTTTTAGAATCTGAGGTGTCTGTCCAGCTTTTCTTCTTTGTGATAAGAGCCTTGCCTTTGTCACTCTTCACTTTCTTGCAATCAGGAGATATGTGGCCTTTCTCACCACAGTTGTAGCATTTGACATTTGTATAATCTCCTCTGTCAGACTTTCCTCCTCTTCCCTCAGATTTTCTGAAATTCTTCTTATCAGAACTTGTGCCTTTCCTGAAAAATTTATTTCCCTTCCTGAACTTCCTGTATGCAATCTTTGTGATTCCTTTCACCATAAGAGCACACAGCTTCATCATCTCTTCATCAGCATCCGTCTCAGGCAAACTTTCAGATTCTGAGTCATCATCACTTTCGGAACTTGATGACTCGGTATCAGACTTTGTGAAGAGAGCTTTACCCTTGTCTTTCCTTGAGGTAGCTGCCTTGGGGGATTCTTCTTCATCCTTAAGAGCAACTGTCCTTGACTTTCCTCCTTTCCTCTTGCTTCTTTGTTCCATCTCAAGTTCATGAGTCTTGAGCATTCCATAAATTTCATCAAGAGTTGTTTCATCAAGATTAGAGTTGTCTCTTATTGTTGTTGCCTTCAAATCCCAGCATTCAGGAAGAGCTAACAGGAATTTAAGGTTTGAATCTTCAAGATCATACTCCTTATTAACCAGTGACAAATCATTCAAGAGCTTGACAAATCTATCATATAAATCAGTCAATGACTCATTAGCCTTTGAGTCAAAGTGTTCATACTCTTGAGTGAGTATTGTCTTCCTGTTCTTCTTAATCGTATCTGTTCCCTGACATCTTGTTTCCAAGGCATCCCATATCTCCTTTGCAGTCTTGCAGTTTATTACCCTGTTTGACATTACATTATCAATAGCACTATGCCGTAAGTGTCGTACTTTAGCATCCTTAGCAATTGATGCGATATCTTCAGCAGTGTAATCACTCTTCTCTTTTGGTACAGATTTTGCTGCTTCACCTGCAACTGCAACTGCGAGTTTGGTTGGTTTGTGAGGTCCTTCCTTGATTCTATCAAGATATTCTGGATCTGTAGCTTCCAGAAATATGGTCATCCTCACCTTCCATATGGCATATTCAGATGGTCTCAATATGGGAACTCTAATAGTCTCATATCGACTTTGAATTTGTGTCTTTGGAGGTTCTTCAGCTTTGGTGGGCTTAGTTGGAGTTTCTGCTTCAGACATGATTGTGTTTGGATCTTAAACTGTTTGTGTGTTAACAGATAGGCTATGATACCACTTATTAGGTCACACACACTGTAGAGGGGGGTGAATACAGTGTATAGCACAATCAAATCGAACTTTAATAACTCAAGTAACAGAAAACAAACTTTATTGAAACAATAAATTCTGTTACAGTATGGAACTGTTCTATCTCAGTGATGAACAAATATCACGAGAGCTGTTAGGGTTACAAAAAAAATAATCTTCTCTATTGTGATAACACTCATAGTGTAAACCCTATGTCTGTGTTTATATACTACACAGTTACAAGATAATCGCTAATTGATATGGAACATAATTCTGCTTCCTAAAATATATCAATCAGATATCTTTTCTTCCAAGTATTCTATTATTCATAGAATTCCATCTTCATGCATATCTCTTCTTATGTTTGTCTCAATCTTCTTTCCTTTAACCAGCTACCTTCCTTATCTGAACGTCCTTCAGTACTTAAGTTCTGATATCCATCTTCTGATGATTATCTCCTGATAATATAAGTACTGATATCCTTAAGTCCTGACTTCCAGTATGTACTGATTTATCCTATTTAAGTAAGATCTGAAAACTAAACATAAATCACATTAGTGATTTATCTAACACCGTATATCAAGACTGTGGTATTTATAAAAATTATCGTTTCTTTCTGTTTCGTTCTGTTTTACTCTGTTATAAATTCTGCTCTGTTTTAAATTCTGACTTTTAAAATATAAAATTTTGGGCTGGATCTACTTTAGAAATTGTTTTATAAAACCATTATTGTTTTGAGAAAAAATGTTTTATTAAAACAACCATTAGTTTTCGGTTAAATAGTTAGTCAATTTGTATTTGATGCGCTTTGTAACTCATCCTTTTAATATTTCAGGTTCGGTCTATGATTCGAGTTGGAAATCATTGGAGTTCGAGAACTTAGAATTGAAGTATATCGACTTTTGAACTTCCGTTAGATGCGCTTTTGTAATAGTCATCTTTGTAATAGAATTTCGTATTAGTAAATTTGTATTGTATTAGTTTCGATTTAGAATTAATAATCCGGAAGTGCGGGCTGTTACAGCAAATAATATTATACATACATATATAATAATAATAATAATTATAATAACAATTTATTAATATTAATAACCGATTTGATTCGGTTTTTATCAGTCTAGTTAAAATATATAACTGAACCAAATCATTTAAATCGATTCAACTTTTTATCTTTCAATTTTAATTTTGGATCAATTTTTCCCGATTCAGTTTTATTCGATTTTCTCCAATTTCAGTTTAAATCAATTTTCTGCCGGGCCGCGGCCAAAAGGGCCAATTGAAAGTCTTTGAGCTAATTGCTTACGCCGCATGTATTGTTACGTGTCACGCGTCTATGCAAACACGTACTCCGATGCGTACCTCGAAAGTTGTGCTCCGAGAGAGGAGTAATATATTACAAGGAAGTAGGTTACTAGCCAATAACAGAAGCGATCTTGCTAGATCTCCGATTTTTTCTTTCAGGTAATTAACCTCGACACTGCTTTTATAAGTCTAATGATGTTTTCTCCTACTGCTTCTAGCTTTACCTATGTTTTAATTGTAATTAAAATATAATGATTTTCATTAGCATGCTAGTTTATGAAATTCTTCTTGCTAATAGTTTATAGGAGAAATCTTAGAGTGGTATATGAACTCTATTGCAAACTAGCCGACTGAATTGTTATGATTTGAGTTGGCGAATATGATGTTACGATTAATCGTTGTGAACTTCAGGGAACCCGTAAGCTAACAAACATTTCATTGGCCCCTAGATTTATAAAATACAAATGATACAAACTAGCCGACTGAATTGTACTATGAGAGCAAGTCCAGTGGTGGGCTTTATCTTATTCTATACCTATATTATACAACACAAACTAAAATTTATCACTCCAATGGTGTTCTATATCTTGTGCTAAAATAACACAATGCTATAATTTGTGCTAAATATAGAACAAAAGATAGGTTGAGATATAATTTACACCTCATCAAAAAGTAAAAAGTTAGCTAGAAAAATTATTTTTGTATTCAAAACAGTGGGGTAGTTGGGGAGTTGATGAAATTTGGGACAAAATATAGAACCAACCATTGTAGCCATGGTGCTATATTAGCACGAAAAGCTACTTTTTGGTGTTATATTATAGCAATAACTACACTTATTTATACGCCACCATTGGACATGCTCTGGTGGTGTACATGTTGTAAATTTTGATTGGAATTCGAGTAGTTAAGATGATTTAAAGGGATTAAATATCAAGTCAAAAAAACTCAAGTAGGCCACTCATTACAAATTTGACTCAAAATGATCATTAATTAACTTAATTTGATCATTCCGTTAAAGTCGAAAATTGAAATTAGTCAAAATTAAAAAATGTTAACAGGAGAGGGTAGAGCTCATTTTGGGCTTCGATATGACCACTAAAACTTATTATTTGACTCACGAAATCATGATAAAATCTCACTTTGATTCTTCGAAATCTAAAAAAATAACTCAAGTAGGGAGAATCAAAATTATATTTCATCGTGATTTCGTGAGCCAAATAAAAAGTTTTAGTAATCATATTAAAGTTCAAAACGAGTTCTACCCTTTCGTGTTCTCATTTTTCAATTTTGACTAATTTTAGTTATCCACTTTAACGGAATGATCAAATTAAGTTAATTGTGGATCACTTTGAGTCAAATTTGTAATGAGTGACCTGCTTGAGTTTTTTTGACACAGCCAGTCACCTACTTGATATTTAACCCATTTTTAAAGTATAATGTTGGTCGAATATTGAGGTTCAAAGTTGTTCTCTCCCTGGTTTTAGAAACTTTGTATTCTTCTTTATTTCATTTTCAGAATCTGTGTTGTGTTATTGTGTATCCTCATATTGCTGACTTTTGTATTATGTATTAAATTACTTGCTAAATATTTAGGTTTGAAACATACTTTTGAAAAAGCTGTCCACTCTTAAGAATTTCAAAAATGGCCCATTCTTAGAATTTCTGGTTCCGCTTTATTGTATTCACATCCAAAGAAGAAAAAAATATTGTACTTCAAAACCAAAAAAACAGGGCTCCCCCTCATTTACTGAATATATTCTAAAGATGCTTGTCCAAGTAAAACCCGAAGCACTCAATGCAGAATAGTGGACATGAAGGGAACTTTGTGTATTTTAAGGGGCCTTCACTGCTGGAGGTTTTTGATTTTGTTATTTGAATTTGAAACTAAAGGTCGGTAATGTGCATCAGATTAAAACAATAATAGCATGAAGAATGAAGAAAGAGAATCTGTTCAACCTGAGTTTAAAGCTAATCCAGAGAAGAAGGAGCAGTTGAAGCCTCCTAGAGACATTGCACAACTTAACATAGTTCATCCTGGAGTTTTGAAGGACATGGTGTCAGATGTAAGCACTGGAATGAGCGTCTCTGCGGAGATGAACATGGAGGCTCCGATAACCTCAGTTGATGTTATGCGAGCTGGAGGGTTTGGAGCTAGAGATGATATAGGATATTTTCTTCCTGTTGCGAGTGACTCCACCGACTTTGAAGCTTCTCTTTGCGATGCTCGTGATTATGAAGAACCACAGGAAAATATTGGCAAACCAGGTCTAGGCTGGAAAGGAGTCGGGAAGCAAGAGTAATTTTTCTAGCAAATTGCAACTACTTGCCAGACTTTTCTAGCGTAAGCATGCGCCTATTATTTTCTGTTGTTTATTTCAACTATATATATGTTGCTTATTTAGATGTTTCAGGCTGTTTTAAAAGAACCAAATGCTCAGCTTTGGTCAAAATATATAGATCCTTTTCATAGATGTTTGTCTATTTGTTCTACTTGTTTGTCCTAAGACTTTGTGTAATTTGCCACTGGAAGTTTATGAATGGATAGACATTAAGTGTTGATGTTACAATGTTTCTTATGTTCTTTTCTGAGTAATTCTTATGTTTTAATTGTGTGGGGGATTTTCAAGTTTCAAACGGATTATAAATTTTCGTATGCTATAGCTTACACTACAGTGTATAAAGCAGGGTTTTTTAACACCTTGGCAAGCTGCAAATGACTGCACGAAGTACTCCCCATCCAAAGTTTATATTCGAAGTTTTTTATAATCCTGTTTGTACGATTGTGTCAGAAACCATTAACAGTGGAAACAGGCATTCAATATGCGGTTTCAGAAAATACGGGAAATTTAATTCTCAGTAACCAAGATGACCTTGAAATAAAGACAAGAAAAGGGAAGTGTGATTTGCGAAGTTCTAAATATGATAAAGTAAGGTTCTCAAACTACTAAAACACAGGGGGAAGGGGGACTAATATACCGATCGTGTTTGGAAGTTAAAGGTTTGGGATGCGATTAACTTATTGAGCCAAATTAGAGCTTCGACTAAGTGAATCTTCTAATATGGGTATTTAGTGGTTAGCGGATTGATAAAGCGGTTTGTACTCAATTCTACCTGAAGGAAACTGTCCAATTACACGTTTGATATTGTGTTTGTTGAAAATGCAAACCGCAACAACTATTTACAAAACAGTTTGATTCGAAACAACTAAATTCAATCCGTTAGTCAAAACAGTTTACAAGACAAGCTAATTCAAGCAAATATTGTTAACATTCAATTTAGATTTTAAAAAGTCTACTGAAATCTTGCGGTATTTAATTTAAATTTTTAAAAGTCCATCAAAATTTTGATGATATTCAAAAATTCGTGGATTTTTTTTATTTGAAAAATTTGTGGATTTTAATGGATTTACTAGTTTACTTTTAATTCTTTGAAATTTCTTTAAAATACATGAGATTTTGAAATATTTGTGGAAAACTTTACAAAATCAGCAAAAGTGTGCAAAATTTTTCCATCAACTCCATCAAAATCCACAAACAATTAAAATCAACGAAAATCTTCCAAAATATATGAATTATTATTAATCCTTTAAAATCTAAAATGAATACACTCCTGAGCATAAACTTCTATAATTTTAACTTGTTTTGATTGATCAATATTTATTAATAATGACGAACCTCCTGCAATTATAACAAATACACCAATCAAAATATTTCAAACTTATAAATTTTAATATGCCAAACCCATATAATAAAGTAAGGTTCTCAAACTACTAAAACCCAAGGGGAAGGGGGGCTAATATACCGATCGTGTCTGGAAGTTAAAGGTTTGGGATGCGATTAACTTATCTATTAGAGATTTGACTAGATGATTCGTCTAACACTTGTTTAGCGAGTTGAAAAAGGGGATTCACTAATTTTGAGAAAGCTACTAGAAGGAGATTGTTCAATTAGAGGTTTATACTGTGTTTGTTGAAAATGCAAACAGTTAATTCAAACAATTATTTACAAAACAGTTTAATTTGAAACAACTATATTAAATTCGTAAGTCAAAACAGTTAACTCATTCCGCTAGTTGTTAAATATATGATCCTATTGGGGCCTTTTTCTAACACCTTAAGGTTTTAGATGAGCTGGTTACTCAACATGGTATCAGAGCTTAGGCTGACGGTAGAATTAAGGTTCGATTCCCCTCTAACACAAATAGCTACTCCGTCTGTCTTGTTCAATTCTATACGGTTTCTTTTTTGAAACGTACCTCTCAGTTGTATACGTTACAAAATAGTAAAGTTTTATAATATAAAGAATAATTAAATATTAATTAGTTCCATCCCTTTACCCATTTTTTTTAATTTTCTCCACTAAATTACATTCTTTCTTATTTTTCGTGCCAAACCTCCTATATATATTAATGAACGGGACGGAGCGAGTAATATTTAACCGCTAATTGGTAGAGATTTTTAAGATAAATCTCAAGGTTATCGATGTGGTCTCGAAACGAAAAAACATATGTTGCTCTCCCCAAAAAAGGATTGATCTCCACTGAGAGAAAATATTTCAGGAATTATTCACATCATTCTTTTGAAGGCTTAAAAGAATGGGATATCAGAGAGCCTAGAGGCTGATAATTATGTACAACAGAACAATGATGCATGCAGGCCTTTATAAATGATCCCAGTCACAAAAAGTCTACTGCTTTTTGAAAGATCCTCTGTCCTGGAGCTAGTATTGCCAAAGGGTCATAAGTTGTTTTTCTCCGGCTGAATGTTTCCCACAGGGTACCAAAGTGAGCTTTCCACTCTTCTTGAGTGCTGTAGCTGGGCAAATATTGTTTCACCCCGAGACGACTCGAATTACAGAACTGCAGAATTCTATTGTTTTGCTTTAGGATATGTTCCAATCCATCTGTTCCTGTGGATGACTCCACTGCTGAGGATAGAAATGACACGAGGTAGAACATATTTTCTTCCGGGGTTACCATAGAAGTTTCCTTGTTCCACCTGTAATACAAAATGAGCAATTATAGACCAGAACATCAGCTATGTGTATAAATATAATAAGACACTGTCTAGGACTTCACATCTCCTGTTTAATAGTTTCCTGTCACCTTGTCAAAACTTCAATCTTTTGTTGCCACATATTTGTCTTATTTGTTTCTTTATACTTCACCTTTTTAATAAGTTGAATATCATGTGAAAACTATATATAAATGGATTACCACTGCCACAAATAATAGAAGGTGAGCTAGTACCTTGATTTGTTAATTGGGTAGATGAGTACAGGACCGTTGCTTGTGTCTACAAGTATTTTTCCGAAAACTTCTTGGGAGAAATCGTGAATCTTGCTTTTTGGAATCAGAAGATTTAGCCATGGGTGAGGAACCTCCCACAGGCCCATCTGTCTGAGTTTCTTCTCGGAGACGTGCACTCTATCAAGAAATTCCAAATAGGATACTTCTGATAGGAAGAGGGTGGATTGTATATAATTCAGTTCTAATAACAAGCTGTCAATTTTCTGATACAATAAAAAAGAGGTCATAACAAAGAAACTCTTGATGTTTAAGTGGTAAACGAAGTGTTAAAACTTTACCTGCTCTATTATTGTATTTTCTTCTGTGTTGAAGTATTTGGCAATTTCAAGACAATACAGAGTTTTCCCCTCAGAATGAAATTCACTAGCTTCAAGAGGGTCTCTGGGGTTGAATGACGATCTCCAGTTATTAAGTAGACCTGTTCTGTTTATAATGACAAATCCTTCAACATAATCAAAAGAATTTTGGGATGATATAAGATGCTCCTGGTCCCTGCAGAACATGCTGAAATCTGTATACAACATTCTGATCCATTTGACCTGTAAAAGATGAAAGATTTAAGCTCATAGATTCATTTGCTTATAATTTGTTGCTTTATATTATAATTGGTATGTAAATAAACAAAAAAATTACCCTCCTCGGTGCTGGTTCCAAAGAGATTCTAGCCCTTGTGATGATGCCGAACTGACCTAGCCCTCCAAGAACACCATAATAAAGGTCAGCATTCTCCTTGCTTGTACATGTTACTATATCTCCTGTTCCTGTTCTTGAAATATGAGTAAGGTTAATTAACTTATAATTATGTTTTGCTTAGCTCAAAAATTAACACAGTGGGAAGGATATAGTTAATAAAATTCAGTAATGTACCTATGACAACCTCAAGTTGGTAGACATTATCTATCTGGGGACCGTGTCTAAAGGCTTGCCCACTGATTCCAGCATTTGATAGAGTTCCGCCAACTGTGAGATGAAGATAGTCGGTCCAAGATTTTGGTGCGAGCCCATGTTTAAGACCCTCTTGCAGTATATTTATCCATAGTTCACCACCCGACACATCCACATATGGTAGCTCTCCAGTGTGGAAGTGCATCTCTTGCTCCTGCAATGATTCCATGTTTATTACAAGTCCATTATGCGCTTGTGATTGACCTTCAAGGGAGTGACCATGGCCTCTGGCAGCTATAGTGAGAGCAGAAGTGGTACCCATTTGGTAGACATGCTTAACCATCGATGAAATATCTTGAACTGTTTTTGGATGTAAAACTGCTGCTGGAAGGAAATGGTATCTATTGCCAAAGTCTTTTGATGCGTAGCCGATATTGTCAAAAAACAGTTGGCCATCAAGATTTAATGTCCTTAGTGATGAGAAAACTGCGAGATTTGAGCTGGGAGAAGCTGCTGGGGTCTCAGCAGGAAGGCTGGAACAAAAATCATTTTTGTTCAGATTACAACTTAACAGAAGGGCTACAAGTAACCTGCCAAGCACGTCATTTTGTTTGGACAATGCCGTTCCTGGTGAGTTCATTTTCTTGTAGAGATTGGGAGGGACGGTGTTATTACTACCTGAATAAATTAGGAATGAGTATTGGTACAATATCCCAGAAAATGAAGGGTATATAAGAAAAGATAAAGGTGGTTTCAGGTTGACATACACTTAGACAAAATCTCAATTTTGTATTCGCAATTAGCATTTTATTATTTTGGTGCTACCATCTGTACTATGGAGTAATATATGATGTAATGAGAATGTTCTTACGACTAATTGCATGATGATTTTTGAACTTATCCCAAAGTCACAGTTTTTTTCCTCTAAACTTCTAAGATTTTGTAGTTGTGCTTCATATTTTATCGTCCTGTCTTTATATAGATGCTGTTTCTAATCAAGGAGGGGATAGTATCATTCACTACTGAACTGTTTACTAAAGGAAATCACCTTCCTGTCTCTTTCAGTTACTTTCTATGTGTTTTTGCTTCAACTAATTCGTTCGACGGTGATCCGTTTACTAACAGAAAAAATTTGCAATTTAAAGTAGGAGACCCCTACCAAGTATTTTTGATCCTACATAATGCCTCAGAGTGGCCTACCTAGATTATGAATTGTTTCGTCCCTGTACTGTATGACATCAACCTTGGGTTCCAATCCGAAGAAACTTGATTGAATCTCATACAATAAGAATTCCGGGGATTCAATTGAGAACATTTTTCGTGGGACTGAACTCTAAATATTTATATAATTGATGGTGTTATAAAATGGAAATTTTAGGACAAATGTATTATGTGTTCTTGATCTAATTTCCGGATAATAACAAGTGCAGGTTGTTCCTTGTTATAAAAATATAAACATTTATATTTGGATCAAATACATTTTCTTAGTGAAATTTTTATAGAAATAAGAGTAAGAATGTTTATTTGTATAAGACTTGTTTCGGTTTTAGCTGAAAAACATATTGTGAAATTTATACAATGTTCATGGCCCGAAACTAGAGATTCAGGGCATCATGATATGCTGAAATAAGTTTCTGCAATGTTCAGGGCCTGAGGTTGAAAGACCAGGATCTGATGGTATGATGAAAACGTTTCTGCTAGAGGTTCAGCTCCTAAGGTGCCGAAAAGTTTTGGTTTGTTTAGGACTCGAGACTTGTGCTCAGGGCCTGAACTCGAAAGCAAATTGTTAAAACTATATAAACATGTTTTGTATAAATAAGTATATTATATTTGATATTTGAGTGAGGATTATTATTTAATAATAATAATAATTAGACTCTTATACAATATATAAATCAGATTACATACGTTACATTTGCAGAGAAGAGCAAAAGGTGAAGCGTGTGAAAATCCGAGAAGGGAGATCGATTGGGTAAAAAGAGAGAAACCTTAGAATATCATCTCTCTAACTCTCTCCCACATATACTTACATAAATTGATTGATTTTCTTGGTGAATTGAGGTGCTGGTCGTTGTTGAGCCTTCTCGAATCTATGAACGGATCGCTCTGAGCTGTTTTATCCTGAAAGTGATATTGCTGCAACCCATCACAGCGTAAGTGGGGCAATAATCTCTTCAAGAACAGTAAAGTCTTCTAGATGGCTTGGAGACTCAGCTGATTCTCTAATTCTGATAAAGATTTATAGAGATAAGCGATTTTCTCTAATTTCTTGTCAATTCAGTCACTAATTATATATTGTTTGTGCATTCATGTTTGTTTGGTTACTTGGTTGAATTTTCCCGTTCTTGTTAATTTGTGATATATAACTATCCAATTGTTGCGCGTATAGTAATATTCCCAACATCTTGAAGAGATTATATGTATTATATTGTTATTACAAGATGGTTAACGAAATTGGTGATGTTCCTAAGACTGTTGAGACCAGTTCTGGGTCTGGTGTTACTGCTACCATTGATTGGACTACATATCATTTTCCTCAGCCTATTGTTTTATTGGGTATTCCTGATAAATTCAGTGGTGGAGCTTCTTTTTCTCGTTGGCATAAAAAGATGAAACTCTGATTAACAGTTAAGAGTGTATGGCCAGTTGTACGGTATGATCCTCCTGTGTTGGATCAAGAGAAGATTGAATATGTTAAGGCTTATGCTTTATGGGCTGAGAAGGATAGGGTGGCTAGGGCAGCCATACTGCTAAGGTCTTATGGGATAAGATGGACCAAACCCCCAATACTGATTCTCAAGGACTTGAGAAGTATTATGTGGCTAGGTTTCCTGACTTCAAGCTGGTGGATGGAAAATCCATGATTGAACATGTTCATGAATTTGAGATGCTGGTTCATGCTTTGGGTTATTCTGGTATGTTCTTGCCTGAGACGTTTTGGGTTATGTTAGTGATTGAAAATATCCCTAAGTCTTGGGAAGAGTTTGCACTCTCCCTGAAAAGACAGAAAGGAGAGATCACATGGACTAACTTGATGTTGGACATCTCTGTGCAGGAGCAACACAAGTCCAAATAAGAACATGTGATGCCTGCTGAACATGGAAGCTCGAAGGTGAATGTAGTGACTGTAGGATAAAAAAGAAAGGAAGTCACTAAGAAGGCCAACACTAAACCTGACAAGAACAAGGCTAAGAAACCAAAGGCAAACAAACTATGTTGGTCTTGTGGAAAAGTTGGTCATTGGAGCAAGAATTGTCCTAGTAAGAAATCTAAGAAAGATGGAGTGGTAGCTCAAGAAAATACTATGCTTGGACTTGGAATCACGAGTGGGCCTATAGCTAACATGATTGTTGGGAGGTTGTTGCCTCTGGAACCGATGACGGGTATGTTACTTACAACCCTGTACTACTTTCCACTTATCTGTCACATGAGTGGTTGATTGATACTGGAGCTAATGTGCACATTTGTGCTGATATTAGTTTGTTTGTATCTTATCAACAGAGTCATGGAGTGGCAATGACGATGGGGAATTCTAGTGCTGCACAAGTGCTTGGAGTAGGAAACATAGACCTTAAGTTTGCTTCTGGGCATATTCTGTCTCTTACTAGAATGCATCATGTACCCTCTATTCATAGAAATATAATAAGTGGAAGTTGTTTAGTTAAGAATGGCTTTGACCTTTCTTTGAAATGTAATAAAGTAGTGATTACTCACACTGGTACATTTTTTGGTAAAGGTTACTTGTCTGATGGTTTGGCTTTAATAAATGTTGAACCCTTTTTGGGTGATTTTATTAATGATAGTGTTGCACCTTCTGTTAATCGTATTGAATCATATGATTTGTGGCACTTACGACTTGGTCATTTAAATTTTGATGTTATAAATAATATGATGAATTTAGAGTTGATTCAAAGCATGCCATTGATAAGAAATCTAAGTGTTACGTGTGTGTAACTGCTAAATAAACAAGGAAGCCTTTTCATAATATTATTAGGGATTCAGACTTGTTAGATTTAGTTCTCTCAGATATATGTGAATTTGGTGGTATGTTGACTAAGGATCATTGTAGATATTTCATTACCTTTATAGATGATTGTAGTAGATATTATTATGTTTATTTGATTAAACATAAGGATGAAGCATTAGATAAATTCATTATGTATAAAACTGAAGCTGAAACATAACTTGGCAAAGTACTTAAACGTTTGAGATCTGATAGAGGTTGTGAGTATACGAGTACCTTGTTTAATGAATTCTGCGCAAACAATGGTATAGTTCATGAGGTTATTCCATCATGCACATCTGAGTCTAATAGGGTGGCAGAGCGAAAGAACATAACTTTTAAAGACATGATTAACAATATGCTGATTAATTCCGGGATGCCTAAGTATATGTGGGGAGAGGCTTTGAATACAGCTTGTCATATTCTGAATAAAGTCCCTCTGAAACATATAGACAAGACACCTTATGAATTATGGAGAAAGCGTAAGACAATTTTGAGTTATCTTCGTGTGTGGGGGTGCCTTGCTAATGTGCTTGCCCCTGAACACAAGAGAAAAAAATAGCTCCAAAAACTGTTGATTGTATCTTTCTGGGCTATCTTGAAACCACAACTGCTATGAGATTTTTAGTTTTAAATTCTGACATAGATGGTATTGTGGCGAATACGATAGTTGAGTTTCGTGATGTAACTTTCTTTGAGGAAGTGTTCCCTATGAAGACTGGTATACCTTTGGGTAATTCTCAGGATGACCTCCTCATCGAGTTCTATTCCTGATCATGTGGAAAAGATGATAAATGTGGGGGTGAATCCTGGTAGTAGCTCTACTTCTAATGAATAGAGGAACCTAGAAGGAGTAAGCGTGCAAAGGTATTCAAGGACTTTGGACGTGATTTTATCACTTACAATGTTGAGGATGAGCCTTTAACTTTCCATCAAGCCACGTATTCTTTGGAGTCAAGGCTTTGGAAAGGCGTTGTGAAGAGTGAAATTGACTCAATTATTTCTAACAGAACATGGGAGTTAGTTGATCTCCTTCTTGGGTGTTCTACTATTGGATGTAAATGGATCTTCAAGAGGAAGCTAAACCCTGATGGCTCAATAGATAAGTACAAGGCTAGGCTAGTTGCTAAGGGCTTTAGGCAAAGTGAAGGGATTGACTATATTGATACATACTCTCCTGTTGCGTGAATGATAACAATCAGAATGCTTATTGCATTGGCTTCCGTACATGGTCATATCATCCATCAAATGGATGTAAAGAAAACTTTTCTTCATGGTGACCTTGAAGAAGAGATTTATAAGGACCAGTCTGAGGGATATGTTGCTTCTGGTAATGAGTGGAAAGTATGTAGACTAGTCAAGTCCATTTATGGCCTTAAACAAGCACTGGTAGACTGGCATAAAAAGTTTGATGAAACTATTTTAGACTTCGAGTTTTTAGTTAATGAAATTGACAAGTGTGTCTACTATAAGGTTCGAGGTAATGATTGTATGATTGTGTGCTTGTATGTAAATGATATTTTTTTTGGAACCAATACTGAGATTATCAACGAGACAAAGAGTTTCTTGAAGAGGCACTTTGAAATAAAGGATATGGGTGAGACTAGTGTGATTCTTGGGATCAAGTTGACTCAGTCAACTGATAAAATAACATTGTCACAGTCTCATTATATAGAGAAATCTATACTTGAGAAGTACCATTATTCAAATTTTAGAATCGCTAGTACACCATATGATTCAAAAGTTGCCATAGTCAAGAATAGTTCAGGAGTTCTTGTGTTTCAGTTAATGTATTCTCAGATTATTGGGAGTTTGCAATATCTTGCTAATATGACTAGACCAGATATTTCTTATTCTGTGTCTAAGTTAGCTAGATATACAAGCTGTCCAAACAAGACTCATCGGGAGGCACTAGATATAGTTCTTAGATATCTCAAGGGAACTATTTCCCTTGGCTTGCATTACCGGAGATTTTCAGGGGTACTCGAGGGGTACAGTTATGCAAGTTGGATATCTAAGAAATTCGGTTCCAATGGAGTGACTGGATATATGTTTACCCTTGTAGGTGGAACTGTCTCCTGGAAGTCTTCTAGACAGACTTTGATTGCACGGTCTACTTTTGAGGCTGAGTTGCGTGTACTTGATGCCATGAGGACGGAGGCTGAATGGTTACATGGACTCATGTCAATGTTACCTGTAGTAAGCAAGCCGCTTCCTGCCATTTCTGTTCATTATGATAGACGTACAACTATCAACAAGATCAGAAGTGTAAAGTATAATGCTAAGACAAAGAGACACATCCAAGTTAGACTGAAGTCTATAAGAGGTCTTGTTCCGATAGGATTATCGCTATAGAGTTTATAGGAACTCAAGATAGTTTAGCTGATTCGCTGGCTAAGGGGCTTGAGCATGCTGTAGTCCTTAAGTCGAGGTTGGGGATGGGACTTGTAACCCATCATTTTTCATCAACAATGGGAATCCAATACACCTGATAGGAGATCCCTCAAAGTGTATTCAATGTGATAATAACAAGTTGTAAGGATGAACTGGTAGTACCTCTACCATATACATTTAGATACTTATGTATCCGAGTCTATCCCCTGTAAACCTTAATAGGTACTTGAATTGCTAGTTAGCATGAGTTTTAATTAACTCTGATGGAAACAGTTTTGGATTGAAATTTGATAAATACTGATGGACCAAATACCGAGTCAGGATTTATAAATTCTGAATGGGGGCAAGTCGTATGATGAGATGTTTGTAGTACATCTTTGGAGATGCCCAACTAAGCTAATGCAATTGTGAGGTCGTAATTAGAGGAAAAGGTTATTTCTTGAAACATTCGACGAACATGATCGTAATTAGGGCTTCGTACAAGATTCTATTTTTTTGCAACCCAAGTAATTATATTTGCTCATTTGTTGACCATTGCAGTGACTACCCTTATACTAGTTTGGCTCCTCAACTTTCGCGAAGGCTTTGCATTTGAATTCAGGACCATGGGTGGGTTCGTTTTGGTAGCAGGAGAAGGTAAGATTTCAGTAGTTTAGTTTAACTTTCAATTAAATTTCTAAATTATTGATTGTTAGGCTGATATATAATTCTTATGTAGATAATCATGATAGGGTGCTTTCGCTAAACTTTTTGTCGGTTATGTTCCAAGGACAACCACCGAGGAAGAATTAAGTTGATTGACTTGTTGAGTTAGTGTATCTGTGTACAGATTGTTCCCCACTTGCTTGGTTCATGATTATGTTTTGCTTTATGATTACTATTTAATAACTTGTTGCATATGTATATTAACTATTATAATTTGGTTAATGTTAAAATTTTCTGTTTCCTATTAATACTACTTTCCGATGAAGATGCCTTTTAGTGCATTTTCAGTTTAGTGCTTTCTAATTAAGTTATGGTCTTTTATCTGCCAGCCTACTGTAACATGGGAGATTCAGTTTAGTAAAGTTTTGAACTGAATTCACTATTTCGAATATATTTATTTAGTAAAGTAACTACCGATTCAGTTTTACTAATCTTTTTATGTTATGTGTTACACTAGCTCCTCAGATGACTGGATTTTCGGTCAAATTGTTTGTCTGGTTCTTAGAGCTGAGAATTCTAAAGCCCCTTTGGCTCTATATACTCAAGAGAGAAAATCAAATCCACAAGGTATACACTTCACTTTGTTTGTTTAATTATAATGACACAATTTCCTACAAGTGGTTGGATTATATATTTATATCATGCTTTAACAGTAAACTTCTGTTTAATTATTCATTTACGTAAATGAGGATAAACATATGTCTTTCTCAGCCAATACGAAGAATTAATGTGCACATAACAAAATTTTATCGAATTTTGATATCCGAGACCTTTGACAGTTCATGTGTTTGGTTTTAATTCGTATGAGATTAAGACATATTTTTTCCAAGGGTTACATCGATCTTAATTCTTATAGTACACCAGACCAACTGATACTTTACTTTACCTGTAGGCGGTGGAATTTAGCAAATTAGTGTCAACATTGAGGGCCAATGAACCAGAAGATATGGTTGTATCTGCTTGCCAGAAGATAACTGCTTCAAGTTTTAAATCAGATAATCAAGGATAACACTGATAATCTGGAAAATGTGTGTCTTGTTGGGTTTGTAAGTTTTGTGCTCATTTTGCGCTTTCAGTCCTTAATTTGATTAGAGTGGCATAAGAATGCAGTTTTATTTGTAATAAGTTTGTCCTGAATATACATTATATACAGGGACTCGTATCTTTAGTCTACTAGAGCAATGCAGTAGTATGTTGGAGATGGGTTTTCTGATCGTCGTATTGAATTAGCAATAGTCCAATACTTGTGGGTTTTCTTGATGTTGATTATGCAAAATACAGGTTGGTTGTTGTATGTGGTTTAAGTGATTCAGTTATACTTTGTTCTTATATTTTGTTCTTTATTCTTAATTCTTATATTCCTGTTACCCTTTAGAGTTCTTAGAGTCCACTGTTGGCTGTAAATGATGTTGAGTTTCTGCAGTCCTTAGCTTAATTACTTTATCTGTGTTGCTGCAGTTGGACATGTATTGCCGGTTAGTGCAACATGGAATGCTACTTTTCTCAAAATCATCCAACCCCCATCATGGTTTTATTGTATATTATTCATTTGTTGAGAAGATATTTAAAGCTGATGCAATGCTTCATTTCGACACTCACGGTTCTCTTGAATTTATCTAGACAGTCTTATAGGCAATATTCCCAATGTTTACTATTACGCAACTATTTATGTAATAAAACTAGATACTTGATATTTATGTTGCTCAATATGAGTGTTTAGTTAGTTTATTGTTTAAATACTTTTAATGAATAAATACTGATGTCAAAAAAATAATTATACATAACTTTTTAATGAATAAATACTCATGTCAAAAAAACAATTATACATCACTTTTAATATATAAATATTGATGTCTTAAAGGTAATTGTACATCACTTTTAGTGAAGAAAAACTGATGTCAAAAAAGTTGATGTACATCGCTTTTTCCTAAAAAACTGATGTAAAAGACTAACATGTTCAAGTCTAAATGAACTTAGACATGACTTTGTTTGGGAAAACACAGATGTCTATGTGCCAATATAGACATCACCTTTCAGTAAAGAAATCGATTTTTAATATCTGATTTTACATCAACCAAATAAAAATATTCGATGTCTATGTGGAAAAAACACAGCTCATTATATGTTTAATATGTTGTAATAAGTGTAATTTATTTATAAAATTATTTATTTCTAACATGTTTTGTAAAAAAATAATGCATGGACATCAGTTTTTTCAGAAATGATGTCTAATCGAGTAAAGACATCGGGTTTTAACCGATGTCTAGAATATATATCACCGACATCAACATCGGTTGCAAAACAACATTGACATCGACCAAAAACCGATGTCTACTGACATTTTTCTTGTAATGGCACCATAGCCTTTTGACTTGTCATCATCTATGGAGTGTGGTTACACCAAACAGATAAAGATTCAAGGTGAAACATTTCATTTATATCCGGTAGCCATCGAAGTAGGGGACTTAGGAGGGTTCAAACTCAGAAGGGTACCGACTCAAAAAAATAAATCATAATAAAATCTGATATGCAATTCTGTATGGATTTGTGGGGGATTGTTAGAAAATTGAAATTTTAGGACACATGTAATATGTGTTGTTGATGTAATTTCTGTTTAATAACAAGTGGAGGTTGTTCCTTACTATGAGGACATAAACTTTCATATTTGGATCTAAAATATTTTCTTAGTGAAATCCTTGTAGAAATAAGAGCAAGGATGCTTATTTTTATATGAGTTGTTTCGGTTTTAGCTGAGAAGCATATTGTGAAATTTATGCAATGTTCAGGGCCTGAGGCTATAGGTTCAGGGCCTAATGATGTGTTGAAATAAGTTTCTGCAATGTTCAGGGCCTGAGGTTGGAAGCTCAGGACCTGATGATATACTGAAAATATTTCTGGAATGTTCAGGCCTGAGACTAGAGGTTCAGGTCCTGAGGTGCTGAAAAGTTTTGGTTTGTTTAGGGCCTGATACTGATGCTCAGGGCCTGAACTGGAAAGCCAATTGCTAAAACTATATAAACATGTTTTGTATAAATAAGTATATTATATATAATAGTTGAGTGAGGATTATATTATAATAATAATAATAATAATAATAATAATAATAATAATAATTAGACTCTTTTACAGTATATAATATATCAGATTACATACTTACTTTTGCAGAGAAGAGCAAAAGGTGAAACGTGTGAAAACCTGAGAAGGGAGATCGATTGGGTGACAAGAGAGAAAACCTAGAATAGCATCTCTCTGGCTCTCTCCCACATATACTTACATAAATTGATTAATTTTCTTGGTGAATTGAGTTGTTGGTTGTTGTTGAGCCTTCTCGTATTTGTGAACGGATCGCTCGGAGCAAAGTGATATTACGGCAACCCATCACAACATAAGTGGGGTAATAATCTTTTCAAGAATAGTCAAGTCTTCTGTAAGGCGACTCAGCTGATTCTCTAATTATGATAAAGCTTTATAGAACTAAGTGATTTTCTCTAATTTCTTATCAATTCAGTCTCTAATTATATATTGTTTGTCCATTCGTATTTGTTTTGTTACTTGATTGAATTTGTTTGTTCTTGATAATTTATATAACTGTCCCATTGTAATATTTCCAACAGAAGGTTGAGACGCATTCATCTATTCCTCTGATCACTATTCATGTTGCTTTAGTGCTACAATAATTAAACAGAAAACAGCTTGAAATTTCTGGTAGTATTGGAAAATTCTAGATGCTCACAATTATGGTAAGCACGTACAGAAAAGGATGTTCTGCCGGACATCCACCAATTTTTGTTGGAGATTTATATATAGATATTTGACGACAGATAGGGAAATGCAGTGAATTCTTAAGTTGGCCTGGCTCACATTCCAGTCTATATGACTTTTGATAATCACTCTTGTCAATTGCTATATATTTATCTACTTATATGTAGTCAAACCGGTTAGTAAGAACAGAGATAATATGATCTTTGTAGTTCTTTTTTAAAAGCTCTAAGCTCAAGTAAGTATGTATTCGATTGGTCTCCTCCCCATTGCCAAATGTGAATATTGTATGGAATTTTTTAACTATATAGAGTAGGACACTTAAAGATGCAATGCATTACAAAAGAATTTATAATACATGCAGAAAAATGAGTAAGAAGTTAGAATGTTGGACTTTCTATATATGAGATGCACAGATGCTAAATATGAAACTCCATTATTAGTATAGTTAAGTGTGTTTCAGGACTACTTTTTAAATATAATTGTGTTTCTGTGGTGCTCTAACCACCTTTCTAAGAAGTTGTTATAACATCATTAGGCTCTCCTAAATATTGTCACATATATTTAATTATACAACTTTCTTGGAGTGATAATGTAGAGTTTCATGCTTATTATGATCGAGTTTCTTGACATCCCAAATCACAATATACTTTCTAATTAATCAGTGCGCAGAATCTCTATGCCATTAAGTTTTGTAAAAGTCGGATATATATGAGTGACGGTCATTGTGGAATGTGTCCTCATGCTGATATTGCATACACAGTATATTCATTTTGACAGGGATGCTACATAATTAACAATGGTAGATAGGGACATGGATGCAACATAATTAGCAATGGTAGATAGGGACGACAGTAACAAGCACACACACACACGTGTGGTGCGCGCGCACACACTTTTTTTTATTATACTGTAAATTCTTTTCCTATTAATGTAGTATATGTTAAGTAACAGTATATTAAAATGCAGGATTCATTTGATGTTCGGAGGGCTGTAATTCGAGTCGGGCACCATTTAATTAAACTTGCCGTGTTTGGTCAGATGTTTCAGTTCGTTTAATTAATTGAGCCGGCTCGACTCCTGAAATTAATCGAGGCGAGTTTGGGTAGGAGTTTAGACTTGATTAAGTGTAAACTTAGACGAGGCAGCTCGCCCAAATTGTTAAAATCAGTCCATTTAGTTAAACGAGACGGCTCGACTCGACTATGAGTAGAGTTTGGCCAGAAGATTAGGCTCGATTAGTTAAACGACTTGGTTCGGCTCGACTTGAAGTATCCCCAGATCACTAGGCCGCCCTAGGTGTCTGCGTCTTGGAGTATAGATTGGACATTATGATTGCAGTGTGTTTGATAGATTAGCTAGGTTGTGTTTAGTTATGATGTTTTTTTTCCACTTGTAGTGTAAAACTTTTTAGAAAATTGGTGATAATTCTGGTATCAATTTAACTAGATCGGCTCTATGCCTTTATCAACTTGTCTCAGTTAGCTTTCATGTGGCGAAAAATGTAAATTAACCGCCTTAATATAAAGTTGCAGAGCACATATAAGGGCATATATTTTTTTTTTCCAAATATATGAAAAAAGAATATATTCATTCTTAATATACACATGAAGACGTAGTAACATTGCAGAAGGTATGATCTGTATTTACATATATTCATGGAGCATCATTTATGAAGAAAATGACATGCACTAATTACTACTGGGACTAGGACGAAGAAAAATATGTGTAATAATTTCCAAAGAAAATGGCTTTTAGAAGGCACGCTTGACAAGTACCCGTCTCCATCTTAGACTTGCGGAACCATGTACGTTCTTTCCTCTCTATTGTCATGCATATTAATTAAAAAATATCAATATGTATGTGCATTATGGGCATCTTGGCACATCAACATCCTACAAAAAGTAAAATCCATATGAGAAACTGTAATGTACTTCACCGGGTTATTGCTATTGGTTTGAAATGGATAGGCAGCTGTTATTAGGTTTTGTTTGACTAAATAGTCTTGTCAGGATTAAGAATTTGGTATATTAATTACTTATATCCATAAAAATAATAACATATGCACTGAATTATTGTTGTTAACTACCTAGTTTACTAGTTTTGGTGCTTGTTTGTTTACTAGTTTTAGTGCTGGGGTTTGTTCACTCCAACATAAAGGACTATCTGCAGCTGCAGGTCGTCAAATTGAAGCCCCCTATACCCCAATACAAGTGCACTTATTGTACTTAAGCAGAAGTTGTACTATACATGTTCACATGGCATACACCCACACAATTGCTTGCATGATATTGACGGTCTCTTTACAACTGCAGAAAAACATGCAATCTTCTGAATTGATGCATAGACAATTATTGATCAGTTGTGGAAATATAATGAATTAATTAGTAGTAGTTTGAATCACGAAATTTCAACCCAATATCTAAGTTGTCAGAAGGCAGGACTTGCTCTGAATCATATTCAGTATACTGAATATAATTATAGAAGTTCGAAATATAATATGAGCACTATATATTTTGTGATATAATTGTGAACCAATCTTATTGTAACTATATATATATATATATAATTAAGTTTATCTTAAGATTCCAAATCTATCATAGTACTGTGAGTGTCAAGTAGCTAGCGGGGAACATAATAAACCCCAAAAGTAGAACAAGCAGATATAGGGGTGACGACTGCTAGGGCTCAAATGGCATGTTGTCGAGAATATTTGATTGTATATCATACATTTTAAGATCATTTACCAGGATAGGGTTTTATCAGTTTATACCATAAGTCATAACAGACAGTGAAAAGACGAGAAAAAGCTGGCAGTCTGGCAGATCAGTACTAATGACCAAAACTTGTAAGCTGAGCTGATCGTGTGTCATAAGGCCAAGCTATGTTAAAATATGGCCCTAGGTTTCTTGGTCGACACCTCACTTTTTAACAGGTTTTCTATTTATGGGTTCAACACAGAGCACACATGGGCAACTTGGCTTTCCCCAACCTATTTTTGACCTTAACAGCCTACTGATTTTACTTGTACGACGTTGATGTATTGTTCGAGTATTATCACTTGGCTTTTCATAGCATGATCTTTCCATAAAGAATATATTTAATTTTTCTTAAAAAAATGACTATTTTCATGCTGACCTAAGTGCAAGTAATACAAGTCATTATACCGGGCATCCATGATCCAGAGTCAATTTTTTTTCAAAAAAATTATAGAGTAGTTTAAAAATAAATAAATCAGAGAATTTATAAAAGATTTTTAAAGTACAAAAAAAGTTAGTTTAAAAAAAATTAATATAGAGAAATTATTTATAAAATTTTAAAGTACATAATAAAAAATTTATTAAAAAATCAGTATAAAAGGATACATAAATTAGTAGCAATCAAAAAAGAAGAATATTAATCCATCCTTAAAAGTAATAATTATGTTAAACACACACAAAAAAACACATTTCATTTGTCATACAGAATCACTACATACTTCGGTCACTCAAGCAACACAAGGTTTGTTCTTTCTTTTTTCTGTATTGATGCTTAGATGTAACTTATACAGTGTATACCAGCCTTATGTTCTTGTATAGCAGAAGCACTCATGCCCAACTTTGTAGCTGATTTGTCTAATTTGTAAAAAGAAATCACCTGATACTCACTTAATTAGTATAAGCTCTGAATGGAAGAAAAAATAAAATGAAAGTTCTTGTTATTAAACTAGAAGCATACAAGGAATTTTAAAAACAAGAAAGAAAAAAGTAGTTACTACTAATCAGGAACCACTACACTACCAAACTCCTACATAACCTCTACTACTGTTTATTTAGATCCTAAACTCACGATATACCAGAAGACTAGGTCCCTGGATATGGATACACATGACAACACCTATACTTGAGAAACTAATAATAAAAAATAAATAGGTAAATATGTTTAGATTAAATCCAACATAATTGGCATTGCATTAGCACCACAAGGCTGTTGATTTTATCAGTTTGCTGACACATTGTAGGGATCGTCCATGTCAAATGGTTTCAAACTGCAAGTGTTTTGCGGATGAAGATGAAGCACCACCACCAATCTGCACAAAGTATATCAAATAATGCATACTTTCAAAATGTTGTTAACTTTGTGATTTCCAAGTATTTTGCCGATTAGTATATCAAATAATGCATACTTTCAAAATGTTGTTAACTTTGTGATTTCCAAGTATTTTGCGGATTGACGATGATAGATGAGTTAGTTTAGTTAGATGACAATTAGTTGAATTTATTTTGTAAATTGTATGATGCTTAAAGATTCAAGGTTAAATTTCATTTATGCAATGAAAGGACACAATTTAGTTGATATTACCTCAAAAAAGAATGTCAAATAGTAACAAATACATCAAATTTTATTTTCTAAGCATTGATGTATAAGAAACAAATATACATCAATTTTAAAAAAATTGATGTCTATAGCTTTAATATACAATCACTTTTATTTTCTAAAAACCGATGTCTAATAGCTAAATAGACATCATATTTTCTGAAGAGAACCGATGTCTAACAACATATTATACATTATAACTTTAATATACATCACTTTTATTTTCTAAAAACTGATGTCTAATAGCTAGATAGACATCATATTTTCTGAAGAGAACCGATGTCTAACAACATATAATACATCACTTTAAAACAAAGAAGTGATGTGTATGTAGATAAATACGTAGTGTGTTAGATGTTTAATGACATATATTGCATGTAATTTATTTATAAACTTATTTATTTTGAACAATTTTTGTTAAAAATGAATGCATGGACATCGACCAATCTACCAGGAATGATTTCTAATGGAGTAAAAGACATCGGTGTATGACCGATGTCTAGAATAGACATCACTGACAAAGACATCGGTTGACAAACAACATAGACATCGGCCAAAAACTGATGTCTATTGACATTTTCCTTGTATTGATTCCACAAATCCCGGGACTCGGGACTGTGTAAATCAGCAAATCCTGATTTACTTTGTAATACTGACACCAAGTCACATCCTGACAACTTGACAAATCCTGATGCAGATCCTGACTGCATGCAGATCCTGACTGGTTGATAAATCCCGATTTCCCAGCAAATCATGATTCTGACTTACACCGTTTTCCCAATAATTTCCTTCAATTTATGCTTCGTAGAATAAGCATAAATTCCGTAGTTCGGCCTGATGCCAAAAACAAGAAGACAAAATGTGAAGTGGAATGTAGAACATAGTCAGTTACTGATGTAGATAGCAAGTTCATGGTTCTTGATAAACCCTTGAGTATCTTTGTACAAATGCCTTGACTCTTTCATCAATCTTCTTTCTGAGCAGCTGCTTCAGCCTATTCTTCAAATTTCTTTCATAATCAGTTTCATCAGACAACTGATGATATATGGCAGCTCTCAGATGTCCAATTGGAGTCCTTTCAATCATAAGTTCATCAAGTAGTACATAACAGGATCTCAGACCATCAGGATTTAGAGTTAATTGCCTTGAAGTAAGCACAGTTTCAAAGGCAGCTGTGCCTCTTCTCATATTGACTTCCTGATGGCTGCTATTCATGTACATATGAATGTAATGTCCAAAGTACTCAAATCCCCTGTCAAGAATTCTTCTTCTAATAGCATATATAAAAGATTAAATATGACCAATCCGTAGAAGCTTGATTTCCAACCATCAGTAGATAATGGATATATTTCAGCTCTTTGATTGGCATCATCATCAGCTCATCATAAGTAAGTACTTGGACTTGATTTCCTTGCAACATCAACAAAATTTTCTCCTTTGGTTATGAGCCATCATGCTTATCAATGATAATTTTCACAGCTTCAAACCTGTTAAGATGATCAACTGTAATTTCTTGACCAGGCCTATCAGCTAGTGTAGAATTCACCATTCTTGAGTTCATAAATTTAGCTTCATGGTGCTCTATTCCAGCTCTTGTATGTGGTCCCGAAAGCCTTAGATTGTCTTAACCATGAAGGTGTTTTATCATTGTTGTTTATGAAAGATTCAGCTTGACCATCCTCCCTTATTCCTCCAGGAACAAAGTTCACTCCTTCAATACACTTTACCTCATCAATCTTCTTCCACTTGTAGTCTATCCTTTTAGGGAAGTAAGTTCTTTTCTTCTCTCTCTTTGCAAGCTCTTTGGAATCTGAAATTCTCTACCTTTCTCTTCCATAACTCCACATCATATTTCTGAATTCTTGATTTGCTCCGTTAACTACTATCCTGATTGTAATAACCCCAAAATTTTTGAACTTTTTGTAACCCTTATGAATAGTGTTTTGCTGATTATGCTGAATAAGAAAACTTTTCATGCCACACTTTGTAGGGGTTCTTTTATTGTTATTCTGAGATCTTATTAGTACTCTATATGATATATAAGTGTATGTAAAGATCGTCAGAATCCAAATTCGAACACTTTGATTTTTCCCGAAAATCCACTAGATACCGAAAGAATTGAGTATAAGGTAACAGGATAAAAAGGATTTAAATTCAAGGATTATAAGAGAGGACCATAAAAGGAATATAATGTATTGAGAAAGGTTAAGGGAACCCAAGTAATAAGATCCAGGATATGATCCCTCAAACGATAAACGAAAACGAAAGTTAAGCGAACCGTATATCAAATCAGCGATCATTAGCCAAGTAACTAGGAGCTAATCAAAGAGGTTAGTGATGATGATGTCACCACACTAACAAGAAGAGGACAAGTGTGGGAAGATGACATAGGAAAGTGACATAAGCATGACCAAAAAGGAAGGAAGGTTGGTTGATTATAAACCACACAAAATTCACCATGGTTAAAAGGTAATAAATCAAAACAAAAGTGGATCAACCAAGCCAAAACAATTCATAAAACAAAAACACACAAGTTGACTTTCATTATTCAAGAGAAGCTCTCGGCTTTTCTTGTTTTTCAAAGAAGAAAATTTCAAAATCCAAGATCCAACCATTGTTAAATTGCAAGGTAATTATCCAAGGTTCCTTATGATTAGTTATGGCTATCCTAGGAGTTTAAGCTCCAAATTACTTCACAATCTCTTTCAATAAATCATTTGAGAAGAGAGTGAATAGTGTTTTCAAGAAATTTAAATTGTTTGATCTTGTGTTTTTGGTTAGATTAAGCTTTGGTAAGGACTTTCAAGGGTGATTCCAAGCTCCTTAGTTACTCTTACTCACCAAGGGAGGTATAATCTCTTAACCTAGCATTGTTATTGAATATTAAGAGCTTATTATGAGTAGTATAGTTCATGAGAAGCATGGTGATTGAATATGTAGAGATTAGTTGGTTTTGTGATGTTTTTGGAGTTGTAAATCTTGGTTATTAGTTAATGAACTTAAGAATAGTTTTAGTTCATGTTTGAGAATAATATAAATTGGAGAACTTGAGGTATTGGGGCTGTTGTAGTAATGTATGGATGGAGTTTGGTTGTATGGTTGAATTGTGGTTGATTTGGTGGTTGGATAAAATTTGGTAATCGCGTAAACATAGCCGTCGTAATGCCCGATTTACTTTAGACTGTTTTTGTTCTTAACATCAGGACCCGAGAACTCACTGTTAGGTTTTGACCATTGCCATGATTAGATAGTTCATGTTACGAGCTTCGTTTTGATATGTGGTTCGCTTGAATCCGATGTACGGTTTAGGAGAAACAACCATTTTAAGTAACGGCGTTTCGCGACCGAACCCTTACCCCTCGCCTTACTTTAAAACCTTGGTTAATGCCCTTAAATGACTAATTGGAGTATGAATCAATTATGTAAAGTGGATTAGGCAGTTGTTAGGGTACTCGCGAAAGAATCGCCTTAAAATTCTTAATGGTTAATTTATTAAAAATGGTGGAGCCGAGGGTACTCGAGCGACTTAAGTGAATCGTTAAGCGCAAAAGCGAACATTATAGTTCAATTGGTTAAAGTCTAGTTTCTTAAGCGACCGGGGTTTAATTCCGACTTATGTTGTTGTTCATAGGTTATCGGACCCACTCTAAGCTTAAGTCTATCCGGGAGCACTCAAGCAAGTTTTCTACCCGTTATACTGTTGTTGTGATGTAAATATATGTATATACATTATCTTGTGATAAGTGCATGATTGTTATTAGCAAATTTTGCGATATATTGGAGCATGCTGATATGGTATATATGCATGTCTGTTTCGTAACCTTGATATCTAATTGTTGATTCAAATGCTTATAAGTTGCATAATACCTATGCTAGAGATAAGCAGTAGTTGCGTATACCCTTAGTATAGGGGACCCAAAGGTGAACATTTTCTAAACCGGGAGTCGATGTTCCCGAGTATATTATATATATATTTATATATATATATAGATATAGTTTTCAAAACTATTAATCGAATAAGGTTATTCGATAACTTTATTTTATTTAATGAATATTATTTTGAATATTCATTCGAGGACTTATGACTCCGCTTATTTTATTAAATGAATATTATTTTGAATAATCATTCGAGGACTTATGACTCCGCTTCTTTTATTAAATAATATTCTTTATTTTATTAAAGAATAATATTTCGATAATCAAACTTATTTTCGATTATTCAAATAAAGATCATACTTTCGTATAAGTATATCTTTGGTTATTAATATTCATTTCAAGTATGAGTTTTAAAACTTTTACTTCAATTATTTTTATAAGGATTATCCTTATGGGAATATTATTTAAATAATAATATTCATATATTTTCTAATATATCGGGACTGATTTATTTCATTAAATCGGCATTACTCCAAATATTCTTAAAATTGTTTTCGAGTCTTCAAAATGATTTTAAAATTAGAGCGGATCCCAAAAAAAAAAAACTCGTTTCCAGATTTAAGATCTTCCTTTCGAAGGAGACTTGAATATTCGCTCAAAAATCTTAGGGATCCGGCTCTTTGGTGTATTTTATATTCGCAACGAGGTTGCTGTTTTGAGAAAACAATTTGATTACTTGCTCAATGTTCGGGAAGTAAGTCCATCTAAGTGAGTCGGCATAAGCGACAGGCCGGGGTACGGTCTATGAAGGTGTAAGAGGCTGGGTGACAGTCCATCCACGCGTGAGTGGCCGGGTAACGGTCTAGCGCGAGGTCCTAATGCGGCCAGGGTGATGACCGGCGAGGAATTCATCCATCTACAGTAGAAAAGGTTACTTATTGGTATCTTTGCCTGATCAGCAAGATATCAGGTTTATGCCAAGGTTTTCTCCTTTCCAAATTCATTGGATATTGCAACTCTGTTTATAATTTTCATAACAGAGGTTTTCAAGGAGTGTATAAAATATATATATATATATAGGTGTATATATATATATATCGGGACTTATTGAAGTATCTCGTAACTTCATTATTTATAATGATATTTCAAAGATTGAATCTATCCAAGTCTTTTCTTGTAGTCTCATCTATGTGATGAACTTTTGAAACTAATTATAACTGGAACGGTGGTAGTTCAAGTAGTATTCGGAAAAAATATAAGTATATTGGAGTATCTTGTAACTTCATCTTTTAAACTTATATCTAGTAAATGATTATCTTGTGCATGTCAAAGATTTTCAGAAAAACGTTGAGACAAGGTTAGATACATGAGATCACCTTGCAACGATATTTTTATACAGTTATAAACTAGAACTCTGTGTATATTATACATGTCAGAGGATTTCAAAGATTTTGAAAAATATATATACATATATACTAAATATTTTGCGACTTAGTCGCGATAAGATATCAGCTTGGTTCATTTCTTCTTGGCCAAGACTTTCATTAGTACTATGAGAATGCTCATATATTGTTAATTATTATACATATTATTTTGGTGGGCTTGTTGCTCACCTTTGCTTTCTTCTTTCATCACATAACAACATATAGATAAGATGAACTGGATCAAGCTCCCAATTCGCGAGCGGATAGGAAACGTTCCACAGTTTCTTGTAGGCGTTGATGTCGCCGTAGCTGAGGTAGGAACTACCAATAGGCTAGGCTTTCAACTATTGATGAACCAAACTTATGTATATTTATGAAATGGCAAGGAATATGTAAATTATTTAGAAACCCTTTTTAAGGTGAAATGGTTTATAATTATGGAATAAAATGACTTGTGTTATTTTTGGTATTCATCTCTGAGACTATAACTTGTGGTGTGTGTGTGTATATTGTGGGGTCACAGTACGCAGTAGTTGGTTGACTGTTAAAATTAAGTATTGATAAGGGAAATGGATCTCGTGACGACCCGAATCCCCGACCCCGGATTTTGGGGTGTTACATCGATCTTTCCTTCTTCTCTTCTTTCCTCCTCATCAACTTTAGTATTGTGAAAGTCAATATAAACATATAAGATTTGAAGATTTAAATGCTCCAAGACTGCTTCTTCTCCATCTTTAACAACATCAGGGATTGACCATCTGTCAGGATCAGGAATTGAACTGTCAGGATTTCCTGTGTCAGGATTTGACCTTGTATTTTCAGGAGATGCTTCAATTTACAGTTTCCTTGATCTTTAGATAGTTGAGTTTCAATTTCTTCATGACATTCTTCTCTATACAGATTAAGATTTGGTAACTCCATTGGCCTTGGTACATGATAGAGAAATAATGGATCAATGAGCATTTTTGGAGCCTGTGACTGAGATGTCTCAGAAATTTCTTCAATCCTGACCCCGCTTGATCTTGTCCTTCTTTGAGAAGGAATAATGGATTATTGTTCACTTCTAGGAGTCCTTCCCCTTCCACCTCTTCTACCACTTCTAGGTCCTCTAGTTTTACCCCTTCCTTTAGATGGACCTTGATTTGCAGTTTATAGTTGAATGGGAATTTCCTCTTGCTGTTTAAGCATTTCTTCATGAGACATGTCAGGAAATTTATCAGCTAAATGAGTGAGAGCTTTCTTGTCAAAAAACTCCTTAACTCTTTTATCCTTGTGGTAGAGAGTTACAAAATCACCAACCTTAGTTTTGTAAATCCTGTAGAATCTCTGAGCATCATCATGATTATCAATGATCACTTCATCTTATCATATATTGTAGATACAATTTGCTTTTCCATCAGTATTTGAGAGTGAGTCACTGTTTGAGTTCTAACAGTCCTTGCACCATCTTTGGTGACATGAGTTGACTGTGTGGTTTGAGTTTGAGTATGAATTCCAGTTCTAGATTGAACCACCACAATATTAGAGGTCTCTGCGCCTTGATTTCCACTATCATTATCAGGATTGACATCATCTTTCCTCTATACTGATTTAGGTGTACATTTTGTCTGAGTTACTGTCTCCCCCTTTTTGGCATCAAAACTCTGTAATAAAAAGAAAATGGTATCCAATTTCTGATTTATAGCCTGTTGATTGACCTCAATGGCAGTTAGTATTTCACTCATCAGCTCCTGATGAGATTTCACATTCATCATTTTTTGACTACGCCATTGTGCTATTTGTGCCTTTGATGGTCACAGAAAGATCAACAACCCCTTATTTCCACTATGCCATAGATGGCATACTGCAACCCTTTATCTTAGCGTTGTAAAGAAAAATGTTATAGTAGCCTTAAAAGCAAATATCTATCGCAACCCTTCTTTTTTGATGTTACCGTATAGTTATAATGTGTTACCACAACATAATATAAATATGGATTTTTATTTTTTTTAATTTAACTAACTAATTATTTACATAGAAATGAATTAATAATTAAAATGTACTATTTATTTTTCAAAGTTAATAATATGATTTTAAAGTCGATAATAATATTTTTATAAAAAAATAAATTTAATGATAATTTGAAAGTAAATAAAATTTTATTATAAAATTGAAAGTAATATATTTATTCGAAAGATATCAAATACATAAATTATTTGATGCAACAAATGAATATGGGGTGTAATTAAAATTTCAAAGTTCTAAAAATTAATAAGTCACTAGTGTAGTACAACAAATTTATGAATTAATTTATTTTTCATAATTAAATGTTAAAAATCAAATTTATTAAAAAAAATTAATAATTTAAATTTTAGAAAAAATAGTCGGGCCTCCTAACAAAAGATAATTGGGAAGGGTTGAAAATTAGGGATTGAGGCTTGAAAATTGGGAAGCGGCAATTTTGCCGCCTGTGCTGAGGATTTTAACAAAAGGAAAGAACTAAATCTCAAACTCACGTTTCAAACTCACGTTTCAAACTCACAAAACTAAATCTCACAAAAATAAAACTCTCCCGTTGAATATTTGGTGTTTTCAAATTGTTGATTTCACACTTTATGATTTAAGGGTTTCGATTGGGGGTTCCAATTTGGGGATTCTCTAACTGGAGTTGAAGATTCTCCAGCTTCTCTAATTTTGTTTTTGATTGGGGCTTGAATTAAAAAGGGTTCTTCAAGATTTGTGATTTTTCGATCGACTAAGGCTTCAATTTGAGGTATGGTTTGTTATTATTTTCACTCCTGGATTTCATCTTTGTCTTGAGTTTGTAGGATGTTTGGGGCTTCAATTCGAGGTACATTAGTTATCATCCTGTTCTGTTCTAACCTCGTATCTCTAAATCATAATTTCGACAAGGGTTTTTTGGGTGTCGTGTCTTGCTGATAAAATGGCCTCTTCACCTACTATTACTCTTCCCCCTTGCATATCTGAAGAAGAGCTAGAAGAGGAGCTTACAGATGTGGGGAACAAGCTGCTTAAACCCCCCTTTTCAACTGAGAAATTGCTCAAGCTTCTTGATGTAAGAGCCTTTCTTTCTTGATTTTTAACATAAAGATTTGATTTTTATCATAAAGATTTGATTTTTATGGTGTGCCCTTTTTGGATTTGTTATTTTTGGTGATCCGGTTGGTGTTTGTTTTGTCATTTTGTTGAGAATTGTTGGTGGTGTTTCTAATTGGGTTCTTTTTGGCATAAAGTTTTGATTTTTTGTTATCTATATAGCTTATTTGGTTCTTTAATTGCTGTTGGTGAATGTTGTTCAATTACAATACACATACTTGGAGAATTTGCTGGTTTTGTGGCATGTTGATTGAGTTCTTGATTAATGGTGTTGTTAAATAATAGAATGATAAAAGAACTTTCTTTTTATAAAACCTTGCTTTTGATGTAATTGCATATTTGTTGGGGTGCACACATTTTGCAGACATATAAAATATGATATTTATGGCCCATTTAGCCAGACGTGTATTGTGATTGGATGGTGCTGTGATATGTTACCTTTACAAACCCTAGGGTTTATAATGTTTAAACATACAGATAGGCACTTTCTGTGACTTAAAATGATGTGATTCTTGTAGTGTATCGGATAAATTTGCATACAGGTGAAAAAAGAGATTGGTAAAGATTTGACTTTGTTTTAATTTTTGCTACATTCTCATTTATTTGGATTATAGATGATATATTAGTAAGTAGATTTGGTGGTGAATGTTTTTCAATTACGCTACAAATACTCTGAGAATTCATTGATTTTATGTCATGTTGATTGATTTCTTGATTAATGCTGTTCTTGAACAAAAGAATGATTAAAGAACTTTCTTTCTATAAAACCATGCTTTTGATATAATTGCATATCTCGTGCAAAAAATGTAAAATGTGATGTTTATGGGCCATTTAGTCGGGCATGTATAATGACTGGCTAGTGCTGCGATATGTTACCTTTACAAACCCTAGGGTTTGACAGAGGGGCTACTAAATGTTGACTAGCTGTACGCTACTTAAAATGATGTATTGTAAATATGGTTTTGTGTGTAAAGACAAAGTATTAACTATAACTAAATATACTTGATAATAAGATAACATAAATATGGTTCTTATATTAAGCTTGACATAATGCCATTATTTCATGTCCGATGCATCACTAACTCAAACATTTAGATTGTAACTTAATCCATCGTGTTTAGGTTTGGAACTGGCCGTGGAGATGAAATGAACAAATCTGAGAAGGATAAGAGGAAGGCTAGAGCAGATAAGTTTGATTTGAATTTCTGTTAATCTACTATGAATTTTTGAAATGTCCTGAATTCGTGATCAGTATGTTTTGATGAATTTATGCATGCATTCATAATTTAAGAAGAAGTATTATACTATCTATAATGTTTGGAAGTTGGTCTTTGTTCAGTTCTAGCTACAACATATTGATCAAAAGTCAAAATGGTTCTGTTTTATTTTTAAAATGTAATTTGTTTTGTGTATTGCCTCTGGCATCAGATCATTGACCATTTGGTTTTATTCAACCCACCAGATGATCAGATTCAAAAGAGCAGTTGATAGTGACTTGACAGTCACATGCGTTGGTTGTATGCAAATGGAATGTGGTAGCCTAATTCAGGTTTTAGAGAACAAAGAAGCCTTTCCACTTTCATGCTAAACTGAAGATATTCAAAGATGCTGGAAAGAGAAGTGTAGAAACATGAAATTAGACTAGAAATAATTTGTTTTATCATGTAACTTGATGATATATAAACCAAGGTAGCAAGTTAAATAGTATCCAAGTCAGTAAGCATTTTACCAGAGAAATAGATAAGACAAAATCTGTAAAGAATTTATCTGTTCTTATTATTCAACTTGTAAGCAGCTGTGTATATTTTGTAACACAGAGTTCTCTACTTAATATATATATATATATATATATATATATATCTGATGGAAAAGTTCAATCCACCAGAAAGTTTTTAAATACTTGTATTTAAATTCTTTGTGTTTTGATTTCTATTTAACTTTCATTCCGCACTATTGCAAAATTAAACACAATTATTTATTTGTAGAAGAACTGTTCTTGAAATTCAAAAAGAAGCCAGAATTCCATTAAACCCCCCTTATGTAATTCTTGTTTAGATTGTTTGGGAATAAAAATTGGTATCAGAGCAAGCTCTTAAAGAACAAAGAGTTTAAAGATCACAAAAACTAACAAGATGAGCAGAAAAGATGTTGGAGTAAAAATTCCATTTCTGGACAAAGAAAACTATCACCATTGGAAGGTGACGATGCACCTGCATCTCCTATCTCAAGATGAAGCATATGTGTACTGCATTGAGAAAGGTCCACATGTCCCTATGAGAGCTGCTACAGGAAATGAACCATCTGTCCTAAAGCCTAGAGCAGAATGGTCTGATCTTGATATTGAACAAGTTCATAAGGATAAAAAGGCCATGAACATTTTGTTTAATGGTGTTGATGGTGACTTGTTTGAAAACATCATAAACTGCAAAATTGCTAAGAATGTCTGGGACACAATTCAAGTTATATGTGATGGAACTGAGCAAGTAAAGGAAAACAAAATTCAACTCTTGATTCAGCAATATGAGCATTTCCACAGTGAAGAATGTGAATCACTCACTGACATTTTCAGTAGATTTCAAAAATTACTAAATACTCTAAAACTGCATGGAAGGATCTATCAAACAAAAGATTCAAACCTCAAAATCCTTAGATCTCTGCCAAAGGAATGGAAGCCTATGACAGTCTCATTGAGAAATTCTCAAGATTACAAGGAATTCACCTTGGATAGACTGTATGGGATTCTAAAGACTTATGAGCTTGAAATAGAGCAAGATGAGAAGCTGGAGAAAGGAAGAAAGAAGGGAGGATCCATTACATTAGTTACTGAGCAAGAAAAGGAGAAGAAGATAAAGGTTGAAGCTGTTGAATCTGCACAAAACCTTAGAGTTTGTGAAGGCAAGGGAAAAGGGCTAGTAACTGAATATGAAGACAATCTTAGTCAAGATGACATAGATGACATAGATGAGCATCTTGCTTTTTTATCCAGGAGATTTTCCAAGCTCAAATTCATGAAAGAATTTTGGAGCAGCCAATTCAAACAGAAACATGGTTGATAAGTTTAAATTTAAATGTTTCAAGTGTGGCTTGGAAAGTCATTTTGCTAGTGAATGCAGAAAGTCTGATTCTGGCAAAAAGAAGTTCGAGTATGTTGATTACTAACAGAAATACTTCGAGATACTCAAACAAAAAGAAAGGGCTTTCATCACACAAGAAAATAACTGGGCTGCAGATGGATTAGATGAGGATGAAGATACAAGCTATGTCAATCTAGCACTTATGGCCAAATCAGATAAAACAGAGGACAGTTCATCCAGTAATCAGGTAATCACCACTAACCTAGCACATTTATCTAAAGCTGAGTGTAATGATGCTATAAATGACATGTGTACTGAATTATACCATCTGTGTGTCACACTCAAGTCTCTCACTAAAGAAAACACCAAACTTAAAGAGAATAATTTGTTTTTAAGTGAAAGAAACAATGTGCTAGAGACTCAATTTATTGAGTTTAAAAAATTAAAGATGGAATGCAAGATTGCTAAAGATGAACTAACTGAATCCTTAAAGAAAGAAGAGATTTTAAGAAAGCAGCTTGAACAAGAACATGAAGTAATTAAGGCATGAAAATCATCTAGAGATGTCCATGCTCAAATTACTAAAGTTCAAGGTATAGAATCCTTCTGTGATGAAGCCTGGAAAAAGAGCAAGGAGAAACTAGATTATAATTTGGTAGAAGGACTTTCTACGTATGTAGATTCGACGGATGATGAATGTCATCCGTCGAAAGATCCAAACGATCATCCATTGAGTGAGAAAAAGCCTATTAGCAAAGCTAAACTAGCTAAGCTAAATGAGAAACATGGATCAATTTCTAAGAATTTTGTTCCAGGAGAAACAAGTCAAGTGAACAAGAATAAGAGAGTCAATGTAGGGCATTTATCTATCAAGCAATTGAATGACAGACTGGAGAAAATTGAAGTAAAAGCAGAATCTAAAAGGAAAAACAATAGAAATGGGAAAGTAGAAATTAACAAACATAACAACTACACACCTGATAAATATGCACCAAGAAAAATCTGTGTTAAGTGTGGTAGTGTTAATCACTTGTCTGTTAATTGCAAACTTGCTATGCCCGCTCCCATGTCTGCAACACCTTCATTTCCCAGCATGCCTACAATCCCTGTAAATGTTATGCCTGCATATAATTTGAATGCACAGTTTGCTAATATGCCATTTGCTTAGAATCCTTACTATGCATTTAGTATGCCACAAATTCCATTTAACATGCCATACTGGAATAACATGTTTGCACAGAATATGCCCTTCCATGTTAATCAGCCCGTGCATGATAATTCTGCAATGATGAATGGTTTCAAGGACTCTACTCAATTGACTAAGGATGAAATTCAAATGCCTAAGTCAAATAAGGACAATCCTAAGAAACCTAAGAAACCTAAGAAAAAGGCTAACAAAACAGGACCCAAGGAAACTTGGGTACCAAAATCAACTTCATTTGATTTTATTGTGTACAGGGAAACATAAAGAATCTTTGGTATTTGGATAGTGGGTGCTCAAGGCACATGAATGGATATTCTACCCTGCTCACTGAGTTCAAGGAGAGAGCTGGCCCAAGTATCACTTTTGGAGATGACAGCAAGGGTTATACTATGGGATATGGCATAATTTCAAAGGATAATATCATCATTGAAGAAGTTGCCCTAGTGGATGGACTCAAGCATAATTTGTTGAGTATCAACCAGCTTTGTGACAAGGGCAACTCAATAACATTTAATTCTGAAGCCTGTGTTGTGACCAACAAGAGAAGCAACAAAGTGGTTCTCACTGGAGTGAGAAAAGGGAATCTGTACTAAGCTGATTTCAACTCATCAAATGCTGAATTTGTCACTTTCCTATTTAGCAAGTTAAGTCAAGATGAAAGTTGGCTATGGCACAAGAAGCTGTCCCACCTTAACTTCAAGACTGTGAATGAGTTGGTCGAGAAATATTTGGTAAGAGGTATTCCTCAAGTGGAATTCTCAAAGGATGGACTGTGTGATGCATGTCAGAAAGGAAAGTAAATCAAGGCATCATTCAGAAAAAAGCTTGATTCAACAATTGAAGAACCTTTGCAACTATTGCACAAGGACTTATTTGGAACAATCAATATATTGTCCATCTCAAGGAAAAGATACTGCCTAGTAATTGTGGATGATTTCTCAAAGTTCTCTTATACATATTTTCTAAAATCTAAAGATGAAGCTAGTGAAATCATCATCGATCACATAAGGCAAGTCAACAATCATCCTGATTTCAAAGTAAGAAGAATCAGGAGTGACAATGGAACTGAGTTCAGGAATTCTGTGATGAGATCATTTTATGAAGAGAATGGGATCATGCATGAGTTTTCAGCAGCAAGAACCCCACAATAAAAATGGTGTGGTGGAAAGGAAAAACAGATCTCTTATTAAAGCTGCAAGGACAATGCTAGAAGAATCAAAGTTACCAACATATTTTTGGGCTGAAGCTGTAAACACTGCATGCTACACTCAGAACATTTCTTTGATTAATCAAGCAAAATGCATGACACCCTACCAATTATTCAAGAATAAGAAGCCAACACTAAACTTTCTTCATGTCTTTGGCTGTAAATGCTATATCTTAAGGAATCAAACTGATCAACATGGGAAGTTTGATGCCAAAGCAGATGAAGGCATTTTTGTTGGATATGCAGTTGAAAAAGCATATAGAGTCTACAATCTCAGAACCAACATTGTTATGGAATCTGTACATGTTGTGTTTGATGATAAAAAGATTGAAGGACTGCAAGATGGAGATTTCCATGAAAGCCTCAAATTTGACAATGTTGAGATGATTTGTGAAGAGAGTGATGATGAAAGTGATCAAGAACAAATATATAAGGACAATGCAGAAAAGTCTACAATCAATGAAGCACACAACTCAACATCCGTCAAAAGACAGAGTGCATCATCCGTTGAAAGACAGACTGCATCATCCGTTGAAAGGCAAAACTCAACATCCGTTGAACCATCAATAGAAATTGAGGGCCAATACAGATCACAATCAGAAAGGACCCCAACTACAAGTCAAAGATCCACAAAATCAGGGGGAGTTTCTTTTAATCAAAACTCTGTCACACATCAAGACAACAATGAGGTCTCTTCATCTAGAGCTAATCCACCTCAACAGAGAAAATGGACTAGAGATCACCCATTTGAACTGATCATTGGTAATGCATCTTCAGGAGTACAGACAAGAAAAGCAACTCAAGAGGAATGTCTATATAGCAGCTTTCTATCTCAGGAAGAGCCTAAAAAGGTAGAGGAAGCTCGGTTGGATCCTGATTGGGTTTTAGCTATGCAGGAGGAGCTGAACCAATTTGAAAGGAATAAAGTATGGAAGCTGGTATCCAAGCCTAAAGGAAAGTATCCTATTAACACTAAGTGGGTATTCAGAAACAAGATGGATGAAAATGGCATAGTAGTCAGGAACAAAGCTAGATTGGTTGCTAAGGACTATTGTCAACAAGAAGGAAATGATTTTGATGAAACCTTTTCGCCTGTTGCAAGACTTGAAGCCATAAGAATCTTCTTAGCCTATGCAGCCCATGCCAATTTCAAGGTCTATCAAATGGATGTCAAAAGTGCTTTTCTAAATAGAGACTTGAAGGAGGTAGTCTATGTAAGTCAGCCTCCTGGTTTTGAAGACCCAAATTTTCCAGAATATGTCTACTACCTCTTGAAAGCACTTTATGGATTGAAGCAAGCACCTAGAGCCTGGTATGATACTTTGTCAAAGTTTATCTTAGAAAATCACTTCACAAGAGGTACTATTGAAAAAAACTCTATTCTTTAAAAATGTTAATGGATCTAGTATATTTGTTCAAATTTATGTAGATGATATTATATTTGGTTCTACAGATGAAAAACTTTGTAAAAAGTTTGCCAAACTAATGCAAAATAAATATGAAATGAGCATGATAGGAGAACTAACTTACTTTCTTGGTTTACAAGTTAAGCAAGTTAGTGATGGAATATTCATTAGTTAAACCAAATACATTTATGATCTTTTGAAGAAGTTTGACTTGATGGATTGCACATCTGCAAAAACTCCCATGGCCACTGCAACTGAACTTGAATTAAACACTACTGAAAAGTCTGTGGATATTTCAAGTTATAGAGACATGGTTGGCTCACTTTTATATTTAACAGCCAGTAGGCCAGGTATAATGTTTGCTACATTTCTTTGTACTAGATTTCAGGATGATCCGAGAGAATCTCATTTAATAGCTATTAAGAGAATTTTCAGATATCTCAAAGGAACACCAAAACCTGGCATTTGGTATCCTAGAGATTCTGGTTTTGATCTAACTGGTTATTCAGATGCAGATTATGCAGGTTGTAAAATTGATAGAAAGAGTACAATAGGAACCTGTCAATTTCTAGAAAATAAGCTAGTATCCTGGTTCAATAAAAAGCAAAATTCTGTTTCTACTTCTACAGCTGAAGCTGAATATATTGCAGCTTGTAGTTGTTATGCTCAGATTTTATGGATGAAAAATCAACTGTTGGACTATAGTCTACAGGTGATTAGGATTCCTATTTCCTGTGACAATACAAATGTCATTGCAATTACTGAAAATCCAGTACAACATTCAAGGACCAAGCACATTGACATCAAGTACCACTTCATTAGAGAGCATGTTATGAATGGTACCGTGGAACTTTATTTTGTTCCAAGTGAGAAGCAGCTTGCAGATATCTTTACCAAGCCACTTGATGAATCCACCTTCACTAGGTTGGTAAGTGAGTTAGGTATGCTTAATTACTCTTAATCTATATTGATGTCTAAGCAAAATTGCAATGCAGCCAGAGTAAAATTTGATATTTCCTGTCAAAGATTAAATTTTGGCTAAGTCAGAATTTATATCTCGACGAATGTTCATTATTCGTTGAAAATGAACATTCGTTGAATTTTATTATCCGTAGAAATATCAATTATTACTCTGGGTACATTTATCATTATCCGTCGAATTGCACTCAATCTTAGCCGTTAATCTTGAATATCATCCGTCGAATTTACTTACATCATGTATGTATATTTCAACGGATAATCTTATAATTTTGACAGTTTTCTTTATTTTTGAAATGGCTATTTTGGGCTAATTTGATTGGCTACTTTATTTACTTTTTAATTTTTGACAGTTTATTTCTGAGTAAGTATAAAAGCTAATTTAATTTCTATTTTTCACTTTTATTATTCTCAAGCAATTTTTCTAACTCTCTTCTTCTCCAAATCAAATACTCTCTTTCTGCAACTAATTTCAATCACAACAATGGCACCCATAGTCAAAATCATGTCCTCAACTGGGTTCGTCTATGAACAGAACAACTTTGTAGCTCTGGTGAACAAGCAAATTCCTACATCTGAATATTATCACAAGATGATGGACTTCATATTGAACTGCAAATTGAGTTATGCCATGCTTGAGTCCCAAACCATCTACTGTGAAGTTTTTGAGGAAATTTGGACTACAGCAGTATTCAACTTTAAGGACAAAACTATTACCTTCACTCTCAAAGGTACTGAACATTGTGTTAATTGTGATACTATTGAAAAGTGTTTTAAATTGCCTAAAAATAACACACTTGCTCCATACATAGACACTGATGTGAGTAACATGCTGGTCTCTATGGGTTATGCTCTAACTGCCACTAAGTTAGGTGAAGTTAATAGATTAGGCCTTAGAAAAGAATGGAGTTTCTTGTGTGATTCTTTTATCAAAGTATTTTCTGGCAAAGTCAGTAATTTTGATGCTATATCTTACTCACTTGTTCACATGCTTTATATGCTCCTTAGTGATTAGTACTTCAATTTTAGTACTCCTGTTATGTATGAGTTAGGGAGTAAATTAGGGGATATTAAGAAGATGTCTAAGAATATTTATTATGCTAGATTCTTTATGATGCTAGCTAATTTTGTTTCTGAAAATCTCTCAATAGAGAACCCAACAAACAAGTTAGCTTGTCGGGTCCAAGAGAGAAGAGTTATTGCTGATCTAAACAGGACAAATCACCACAAGGATGTTCCTCTTGTGTACATGCCTTTCATGGAACATGTTAGGTCTCACACACTGTAGAAGGGGGTTGAATACAGTGTTTATCACAATCAAATCGAATTAAAGAACACAAGTAACATAAAACAAGCTTTATTAAACTTTGTAACAATATGGAACTGTCCTCTCTCAGTGATGAACAAATTATCACGAGAGCTGCTAGGGTTAAAATTAATAATAACTTCAATTATGATAACACATATAGTGTAAACCCTATGTCTGTGTTTTTATACTACACAGTTATAAGATAATCGCTAATTGATATGGAATATAATTCTGCTTCCTAAAATATATCAACTAGTTATCTTTTCTTCCAAGTATTCTATTCTTCATAGAATTCCTTCTTCATGCATATCTCTTCTTGCGTTGTCTTAATCTTCTTTCCTTTCAATCAGCCGCCTTCCTTATCTTAAAGTCTCCTTAAGTCCTGATATTATCTCCTGATAACTTAAGTTCTGACAACTTAAGTTCTGACTTCAATATAAGTGCTGATTTCCAGTTAAGTACTGATTTGTCCTGTTTAAGTAAGATCTGATAACTAAACACAAATCATATTAGACATGACATTATCAAATATATCTAACAATCTCTCCCAACTTGTAAATTAGCATAATATACAAGTTTAACAGATATTTGATGATGTCAAAAACATTAAGTACAAATGCATGAGAATTTGACTAGATAACTACAACTTATAGTCCTTATAGCTTTACCATCTTTAACTTCTGATAACAGCTTCAATCTGTATACACATCAGAATTTGAGCAGTTGTAGATCTTGACTTGGCTTTAATTACTGATCTCTTTAATGTCAGGAGTTGTTATGAGATAGTTCTTTAATAAACATCTATTAGCATATTTAAGTTTATCAATCATCCTCCTTTTAGCATTCTTCAATTCAACTGTATCTTCACCAATTTGAAAGATAGTAGCCCTGAGATCATTTATTCTAGCTTTTCTTATGTCCTGATCTAGTCTGATCAAATATGCCTTGTCAGACTCAAGATTGAATTCCACAGCCTTATAACCCAGAAAGGTAGTTATAATCTTAGCAGAGTTAGGCTTCATTTCGACAATATCACCCTTGTGATCTCTGTACTTGGGACAGTATGTGCTGTCAGACTTTACAGAATAAAGCTTCGTCTGTCTTTGAATTTGAGTCTTCAAATAATTTACAGCACTATCTGTTAATCTGTTCTTCACTTAAAGTAAGAATAGAACATGTTCTAGTTCCTCATAATACTTCAGTGGTATAGCATTCTGCCTAATATGGTAAACCCTTCCATCTGTCATAAAATATAACAAGATGTGTTCTTTCAAGAAGGTATGGTAAACCATCTGTACAAATTCAAGCTGATTCAATCTTTCAGGAGTTGCTTCAACACCTGGTTCACTCAAAGAAGTTGGATCATTGGTTGTGTTCTGTATTCTTCTTTCATCAGCACTACCCAATCCAGATTTATCTCTTGCTTCTTTTCCTGTAACCACTCTTGCTTTAAAACCACTTGTTGCAGTCTTCAAAGGTTGAGTCTGTTTAGCTTTGGTGAATCCCGGTAGGAGTAACTTTGAAGGTTTAACATGAGCAATGTCAGAGGTTTCCTTTAACTTATCTTCTGATATCAAGCCAACTTGAGCTATGTCAGAGGTTGCTTGCTTCAGTGTCATATCAGAACTTACTATATCTTGACTCTGAACAACTTGAGCCATGTCAGAGGTTGTTTGAGAAATCTTCCTTAAAATCAGAGTAAGATTAACATCTTCATCGGGATATTTCTTCATCCATAGCAGGCACATAAACCTTTACAGGTTCACCAATTTTTTCTTTGCCCTTGGACCTTGGATCTATCTCCATTTGTGATTTGGCCTTAGTTGCCTTAGGATTTATCCTTTCTTTTATCACAATGCCTTTAGCCTTAGGAATTTTCTTTTCAACAACAGAAGCTTCAGATTTGGAGTTGACTTTTTCTAACTTAAGTCTAGCTTCTTCTTCCTTTAGACTCTTAAAGTCCATTCCTGGATTTTCTTTCAGAAATAACTGTCTTGAAATTTCCTCATCAATTTCCAGATGTTCATCAGAACTTATCCTTTTACCAGTATCGGAACTTATTCTTCTCCCAGTATCAAAACTTGTTCTTTGACTTGTAGTTCTAGTTCTACTTGATGAAAGACCTTTACATTGACCATGACCTCCACCTATTCCAGAGTTTCCGTGGTCATCTTTTTTATCATCCATTCCCTTCAGTGTCTTAACAGGTTTGCATTTGGACTTAATTACTTTCTCCCCCTTTTTGGCATCAGCAGGTAAAAGAAGAGAGACAAGCAATTCCACGGAGGATTGGATCTCATTGAGTTGAGATTGCTGAGAAGCTTGATTCTTAAGAATATCAGCAATCTGAGCCTGTTGCTTCTCTTGAGTTTTCTCAATGTGCTCAATTCTGTCAAAGGTAGTTTGAAAAACCTTTTCTTGTCCAGCTTGGAAACCATATCTTGCTGATTTAAGGATTCTTGAATCTTGTCTACCTTGGCCTGAGTTATAGATTGTTGACTTTGAAGGTGTCTTGTACTGAGTGCAGTAACCCTGAGCTGTATCTTGAAATCATCATTGACTAGCATCTCATCAGCCTCTGCCAAGTGCTCAGCAAGTATGTTTGAAGTAGAAACGAAATCAACGTTGTTCCATTCCTTGGTCCACTCCCTTCCTCTAGGAGTTTCACTCCAAGGTACTGGTGCATCTCCTTTAACAAACTTTTTAACAAGATCAGCGTTTGAAGGAGCTTGTGGAAGTGCATACCCAGATGGACCAGCTGCATCAACATCTACAGTGGCAGCAGCTTCACCAGTAACTTCATCATTAGCAGCATCAGAACTTATAGAATCAACATTATCAGCTTTTTCTGATAAAAGAATAGTATGAGTGGCTATTGAGGCTTCAACATCATCCTCCAAGTGCTGATCTCCAACTAAGTTCTGATCAACAGCCAAATCTTGATGCCCACCTAAAACCTGATTTTCATCATCCAGATTCAGAATAGGTGTAATAGGAATATCTTCATTAAAATCAGCATCCAAAATTGGGGTTGTTGGTGGAGTAATTTGAGCTGGTGGAGCTTCCAAGTACAGAACCTCAGGCACAATCAGGTTGTGAATATCAATCTTAGCACTTGTGCCTGGGTCTTCAGTATAACAGGAGGAGTAGACAGTCTGTCTTGAGTAGTTTCTGGTTGTGCTGAAGGCAGTAATTCAACAACAATTGATTCTCTTGGGATCAGAGATTCCTGACCTCCTTCCTTAGCTGCTTCTTCCAGAGTTTCTTCAGAATGTGATGATACACTGACAACCCTCCTGGCTCTTTGCTTTTTATGTCTCTTTGCAGAACTAGAGACTTTGGGAGCTTCATCATCAGAATTTAGCTTTCTAAGCCTTTTTAGGGGCCTAGAACTCCCAATTTCAACATCCTTCTGAGAAGAGACCTTCTCAGCTTCTACAACAACAGGTTCTGATATTAGAACATGTTCCTTACTGTCTGACTCATCCCTCAGAATAATCCTCCTTCTCTTCTGTTGTGTCTGAGGTACAGTCTTTGTCCTCTTAGGTTTGGAAGATGAAGGCCTCACAGGATGTGCTGATGGTGAAGGTTAAGATGTCTGTGATGGTTTAAAATATGTCCTGATGGAGGGTTGAGTAGGTTGAGGTTGGGATGTTTGAGGTGTAGGTGTGGTATGTTCTGATGGTTGGTGAGGTGGCTGGGATGTGCTGGTGGTTGAACATCAGGGTAAACAGATGTGTAGGTTTGAGGATCAGCATTTACAAGAATCTGTTTTACAGACTGAGGTATCTGTAAGGGTCTAACCACTTTCTTCTTAATGTCAGCATTTAACAAATCATTAAAAGCCCTTTTTGCAAGCTTAAAAGGTGGAATTGAATCAGTGGTAGGTTGGGGTTCATCAGCACAACAAAAATTATATATAAGCTGACAGAATCTAGCAAAGTATACTACATTCCTATCCTTTGTCATCCTATCCCCTATGAATCCTATCACAGCACTTGCAAAATCAAAGTGAGTTTGATGAATAAGAGCATACCCGATTTGCTGACTCATAATTGGAATGACATCAAAGTTGGAGCACTTATTGGCGAATGCCTTAGTGATACAATCGAAGAAAAAGCTCCATTCCTTCCTGATATTTGCCCTTTTCAACTGTCCAAGCTTGCCCAAACTTTTCTCATAGCCCAAACTGGCCATGAGCTGCTGTAGAACAGGGTCCTCCACTGTGGAAAAAGTACAACCTACTGGTAAGTGGAGAGCTTTACGAAATGCTCCAGGAGTAACAACATGCTCAACATCATTGACTTCAAATACGATGCTTGGAGTACCAGTAACACCACCATCATCAAAAATCCCAGTCCACCAAAACGTCAGAACTTGTTGGCTTGAAATAGTTTGAGGTTGGGTCAAAGCATACCCAATCTCACTATTTGCTAAAAAATCTTGCACAAGTGCAAATCTGATGGAGCTTCAGCCTTGTTCAAGATTGCAGCATAGTTGTTTGGTACAAACTTGGCTCCATCAATAATTAAATCCTTGGGTGCCATGAGAAATAAGTGAGAAATAAAATTGCCTGTAAGGTGTTTGATAAAATGTCTGTAAAGAAACCGTCAGTAAAAAGTGATAGAGAATAAGAAAAAAGAGAGTAGAATAAAACTGAAAATAAAAGATTTAAAAGTCTTTTATCTCTTTTACTTAGACACCCCACGTGACAGCAGTTAAAAAGTAGTGGAACAGACCTTTACACCTGTCAAACATGCAGCAATTAAGGCAAAAATTAATGGGCACGGTAAATAAGCAATTATTACTTATTATTACATGCAGTTTTTCAAGGAGAAAAACCATCCCACTACCCAAGTAATCCCATTAAATAAATGATTATTACTGCTTTATCTCTCATAAACCAATATTCAAAAAATATGACCGTTGAGGTAATGACAAAAAATAAACCAAGTAAATAAATACTGCCACGTTAGCATCAGAACTTGATTATTATCAGAATTTAAAAGGTCATCAGAACTTGATTATTATTAGAATTTAACAGTCATCAGAACATGACTCCTTAACTCGAAAAGTGAATGCCTATTTCTGTAATTTTTCACACAAATACTGATTTCGTTTATTCAGAACTTAATCATCATAATTTCCATCATAACTTGTCCTCAGAATTTATGCAACTGACACTTAACCTGTTCATCTAAAATAACATTTATCACCACAGTAATTTTCATTATTCATATGGAGTGTATGTATGTGCAGTAAGCTAAATATCAGATAAAGATTAAAGTCTGATTCACTTCAGTACATCTTAGAAATAAGGCATAACTAAGAACTTTGCTCAAAATCTGTCATTATTCTGAAGTCTACTATAGAATGAGTTCATGCATGAGTCCACCTCAACTGTTTTGTGCTCATTTTATGCATCTATTGAAATTCTATTTTACAGTGGCTTCCCAGTGTAAGTAAGTCACGACTACTTTTCAGAATTTATGCTATTATCAGAGTATTTCTCCAGTAATCATAGAGTGTGAAAAGTCACCAAGAAAATATTTATTTTGCTTTTCTAATGCATATACCTTAATACCAACAATGCACTTGGGTCTTCCCTTCCACATTTTTACTCTAGATCTCAAAGGAGTACCTGATTTTTATTTCTTTTCATTTCTTTTTCTTTTGATAAGTGAGGCTTATCAGCATTTAGTACATTCACCAGATTACTAACATCAGAACTTAACAGATAAGAAGCACTATTCTAGTTTTTGACTTAGTAATAAGATACACAAAGTAAACTTAACTAAGCTCAATATTAGAATTTGCTTGTGTTAAAAGATTTCCACATAAACAATTACTTCAAACATGGCATTTTTAGAATATTAAAGACTACTAGTTCAGTATCTAGCACAATTATCCTCATTGGATTGAACAGTCACAGAGACATGCATATCACTATCAGAGTTTAGAAATTCACATCAGACAATAATCAGCACTTAAGCAAATTTCAATTTAAGCACAGAATTCAAAAAGATAGTAATATCTGTAAATACTGATCATAAAATCTGATGTATCAGAACATAAACTAAGCAGATTTAGAGAATAACCTGAAACCATTCCAAGTTCATTTACCAATCTTGTAAAAGTAGCTTCACACAGTGGTTTTGTGAAGATATCTGCTAGTTGTTGATCTGTTGGAACAAAATGCAATTCCACTGTACCTTTATCCACATGTTCCCTTATGAAGTGGTACCTAATGCTGATGTGCTTTGTCATTGAGTGTTGAACTGGATTACCTGTCATAGCAATAGCACTTTGATTATCACAGTAAATAGGAATTTTAGAAAATTCTAACCCATAATCCAGTAACTGATTCTTCATCCAAAGAATCTGTGCACAACAGCTTCCTGCAGCAATGTATTCTGCTTCCGCAGTTGATATGGAAATTGACTTCTGTTTCTTGCTAAACCAAGAAACAAATATGCCTTCAAGAAATTGGCAGCTTCCACTTGTGCTTTTCCTGTCAATTTTGCATCCTGCAAAATCTACATCTGAGTAACTTATTAGCTTAAAGTCTGATTCTCTAGGATACCATAATCCCAGATCAGCTGTACCCTTAAGGTACTTGAAAATTCTTTTCACAGCTGTTAAGTGAGGTTCTCTTGGATCTGCTTGAAATCTTGCACAAAGACAGGTAGCATACATGATATCAGGTCTACTAGCAGTTAGATAGAGTAGTGAGCTAATCATACCTCTGTAATCAGTAATATCTACTGATGTACCAGTATCCTTATCCAATTTTGTTGCAGTGGCTATGAGAGTGGATGCACTTGAACAATCTTGCATTCCAAATTTCTTCAGCAAATTTCTGGTGTACTTGGATTAACAAATAAAAGTGCCTTCTTCATTCTGCTTGACTTGAAGGCCCAGAAAATAGCTAAGTTCCCCCATCATACTCATTTGGTATCTTGACTGCATCAGTTTGGCAAACTTCTTGCAAAGTCTGTCATTTATAGAACCAAAAACGATATCATCAACATATCTGCACCAAAAGTAAGTCCTTTCCATGGTTGAGATAAAATAATGTTTTGTCAAGAGTCCCTCTGTTAAATCCACTTTCCAGAAGAAACTGAGCTAGTGTCTCATACCATGCTCTTGGAGCTTGCTTAAGGCCATAAAGTGCTTTGTCTAGTCTGTAGACATGATTAGGAAATTTTGAATCTACAAAACCCGGAGATTGTTCAACATATACTTCCTCTTCCAATTCTCCATTGAGAAAAGCACTTTTCACATCCATTTGAAAGACTGTAAACTTTTTGTGAGCAGCATAAGCCAAAAATATCCTTATGGCTTCCAATCTAGCAACTGGTGCAAATGTTTCATCATAATCAATTCCCTCCTATTGAGAATATCCTTTTACAACCAGCCTTGCTTTATTCCTTGTAATTATGCCATCACTATCAGTTTTGTTTCTGAACACCCACTTTGTACCAACAACAGATCTGTTCTTTGGTCTTGGTACTAGGGTCCAGACTTTGTTTCTTTCAAATTCATTTAACTCTTCCTGCATTGCTTGCACCTAATCAGCATCTTGAAGAGTTTCTTCCACTTTCTTCAGTTCAGTCTGGGAGAGAAAAGAGTGATAAAGACATTCATTTGATGTAGTTGTTCTAGTTTTGACACCTGCATCAGGATTTCCAATAATTAAGTCAGGTGTATGTGCTTTAGTCCACTTCCTTGCAGATGGAAGATTTTCTCTAGAACTGGATGCTCCCCCATGATCCATGCTGTCTTCATCAACATTTTCTGATGCCCCCCCTGAAATTATGCTCTATGAGTTGGATCCTTCAGAATTTGAGTTTCCGGAAATATCAGTACTTGAGTTTCCAGAATTATCAGAACTTGGCCCATTAGAACTTGATGAATCAGAACTTGAAGAACCTGTTGTAGGTTCTGATGCTTCTTGAAATGTGGTTGTATCTTCAGTATGCTCCCCCTACACAGGTGCATCTCCCTTTGATGTAGTCACCACAGTTTCAATAACATCAGAGTTTAATCCATCAGAGTTTGCAGTATCAGGATTTAGACTGTCAGGATTTAGACTGTCAGGATTTACAGTATCAGAATTTAAAACTTCGTTCTCAAATCTCAGCTGATCATGATCATTGAAATCTTCAAGTCCTGTAATCTTCTTATCATGAAAAGAGACATTGATAGATTCCATGACAACCCTTGTTCTTAAATTGTAGACTCTGAAGGCTTTGGTGGAAAGTGGATATCCAACAAAAATTCCTTCATCAGCTTTTAGATCAAATTTGGATAGCTGACCAGGATGAGTCTTAAGAACAAAACACTTGCATCCAAATACATGAAAATACTTCAGATTTGGCTTCTTTTTCTTCATCATCTCATATGGTGTTTTTTCATGCTTGTTAATGAGTGTTGCATTCTGAGTAAAACAAGCAGTCTACACAGCTTCAACCCAAAAGTAGGTTGGCAACTTTGCTTCATCAAGCATAGTTCGTGCAGCTTCAATAAGAGTTCTATTCTTTCTTTCAATAACTCCATTTTGTTGTGGAGTTCCAGGAGCAGAAAATTCCTGCTTTATTCTATGGTCTTTGCAGAACTCTTCCATGATCAAATTCTTGAACTCAGTACCATTATCACTTTTTATGATCTTCACAGAATCTTTGACCAATTTATCCAGTTGCTTGACATGATCAATCAAAATAGATGCAGTTTCACTTTTTGTCTGCAAGAAATACACCCATGTGTATCTGGTGAACTCATCCACTATGACCATAGCATATTTCTTCTTTGCAATAGACATGACATTCACTGGACCAAATAGATCAACATGTGGTAGGTGATAAGGCTCAAGAATGGATGATTCAGTCTTGCTCTTGAAAGAAGATTTTCTTTGTTTTTCCTCCTGACATGAATCACAAAGGCCATCAGGAGCAAATACCGATTTTGGCAGTCCTCTCACAAGATCTTTCTTGACTAGTTCATTTATATTGTTGAAATTTAAATGAGACAGTTTCTTGTGCCAATTCCAGCTTTCTTAAATTGATGCTCTACTTAACAGACAGATTGCAGAACCATCAGTACTTGTTGAAAGCTTGGCTTCATAAATGTTACCATGCCTGTATCCTTTCAGAACAACTTTGTCTGTAGATTTGCTTACAACTTCACAGTGTTCTTCAAAGAAATCCACATGATAACCTCTGTCACAGATTTGACTAACACTCAGCAGATTGTGTTTAAGTCCCGAGACCAGAGCTACTTTTTCAATGATGACATTCCCCAGATTGATATTTCCATATCCCAAGGTTTTTCCCATGTTGACATCTCCATAAAAAACACTTGGGCCAGCTTTCTCCATAAAGTCTGATAGCAGGGCTTTATTTCCAGTCATATGTCCTGAACATCCACTGTCCAGAACTAGGATGTTTTTCCTGTTGCCCTGCAATCACAAAGACCACTAGTGATTAATTTTAAGGACCCAGACTTGCTTGGATCCTTTGGCCTTATTAAGTTTGTTAACATTTGCAGCGGATTTAGCATTAGAGTTTATGTTAACATTTTTCTTATCAGCATTTACACTATCAGACTTTGTATCAGAACTTACACTAGAAGGAACAATGCTAACTTTCTTTAAAGAAGGTTTTATTTGATAATAATCATAGTATAAACTATGATATTCCTTACAAGTATAAATGGAATGCCATACACTACCACAATGAAAACAAGGATTTTGTGGCCTATATCTAACAGACTGACCCTTAACTCCTGACTTTGAAGGTAAGAAGTTTATGTTCTTATTTTTCCTGTAAAAAGAAGTCAGATGGTTAGAAATTCCACAGTTATAACATTTCTTTCTATGAGCATTAGGAACAGGCTTATAATCATTACTTTTATTCACACCTTCCTTTCCATTCCTATTTTTCCTAGGTGGCTTTACCTTGTTTACATTTTTAACATCCTTCAGCTTATGCTTAAGCTGCTTCTTTGTCATTAAGCCTATGTTAACTTCAGTTGGCTTATCCTGTTTTGGTTTGTCAGAAGTTAATTTCTCTTTAACTTCTGATTTATCAATATCAGACTTTACAGCTACAAACTTAACAGGATTTACCTTTGGTTTTTGGTTAACAACTCTAGGCTCAACCTCTATAGTTCCCTTATCATTCTTATCATCTCCATAACCTAAGCCTTCTTTCCAGTTTCCACTACTTAACAAATTCTGAGTTATTCTGCCAGAGTTAGTCCAAGTCCTGATAATCTCTTTTTCCTTTTCTAACTCAGCTTTTAGAGATTCATTTATTTTAAGTATTTCATCCCTAACATAAAAGACATCATCTCTATCTTTCTGAGTTTGATGGAACATGACTAACTCTTTTTCTAAATAATCATTCCTCTTCTTATAAGCAAGATTTTCAGAAGTTAATCTTTCACATGTTAAAGTTTGATCTCTATAAATAATGAACATGGTTTTAAGATATCTTCTCAACTCATTAATATCATCAGTATGAAAGGCATAAGTAGTTTGAGGTACCTTTAACTCAGCAGCATCAGAACTGCTATCAACATTTGCCATCAAGGCATAGTTCACCTCACTTTCAAAATCTGAAGTGTCTGTCCAGCTTTTCTTCTTTGTGACAAGAGCCTTGCCTTTGTCACTCTTCACTTTCTTGCAATCAGGAGATATGTGGCCTTTCTCACCACAGTTGTAGCATTTGACATTTGTGTAATCTCCTCTGTCAGACTTTCCTCCTTTGCCTTCAGATTTTCTGAAACTCTTCTTATCAGAACTTGCACCTTTCTTGGAAAACTTCTTTCCTTTTCTGAATTTCCTGTATGCAATCCTTGTGATTTCTTTCACCATAAGAGCACACAGCTTCATCATCTCTTCATCAGGATCCATCTCAGGTAAGCTTTCAGTTTCAGAGTCATCATCAGTATCAGAACTTGATGATTCAGTATCAGACTTTGTGATGAGAGCTTTTCCCTTGCCTTTCCTTGAGGCAGCTGCTTTGGGGAATTCCTCCTCAGCCTTAAGAGCAGCTGTCCTTGACTTTCTTCCTTTTCTCTTGTTTCTTTGTTCCATCTCAAGTTTATGAGTCTTGAGCATCTCATAAATTTCATCAAGAATTGTTTCTTCAAGATTGTAGTTGTCTCTTATAGTGGTGGCCTTCAAATCCCAACTTTCAGGAAGTGCTAACAGGAATTTAAGATTTAAATCCTCAAGATCATATTCCTTGTCAACTAGTGACAAATCATTCAAGAGTTTGACAAATCTGTCATATAAACCAGTTAATGACTCATCAGGCTTTGAGTTAAAGTGTTCATACTCTTGAGTGAGTATAGTCTTCCTGTTCTTCTTAATTGATTCGGTTCCCTGGCATCTTGTCTCCAAAGCATCCCATATCTCCTTTGCAGTCTTGCAGTTGATTACCCTGTTTGACATTACATTATCAATAGCACTATGCAGCAAGTGTCGTACCTTAGCATCCTTAGCAATTGATGAGATATCTTCAGCAGTATAATCACTCTTCTCCTTTGGTACAGACTTTGTTGGTTCACCTGCAACTACAACAGAGAGTTTGGTTGGCTTGTGTGGTCCTTCATTGATTCCGTCAAGGTATTCTGGATCAGTAGCTTCCAGAAACATAGACATCATCACCTTCCATATGGAATATTCAGATGGTTTCAGTATGGGAACTCTAATAGTCTCATATCGACTATGGATTTGAGTCTTTGGAGGTTCTTCAGTTTTGGTGGGCTTAGTTGGAGTTTGTTCTTCTTCAGACATGATTGTTTTTGGATCTTAAACTGTTTGTGTGTTAACAGATCTGCTCTGATACCACTTGTTAGGTCACACACACTGTAGAAGGGGGTTGAATACAGTGTTTATCACAATCAAATCGAATTAAAGAACACAAGTAACAGAAAACAAGCTTTATTAAACTTTGTTACAATATGAAACTGTCATCTCTCAGTGATGAACAAATTATCACGAGAGCTGCTAGGGTTACAATTAATAATAACTTTGATTATAATAACACATATAGTGTAAACCCTATGTCTGTGTTTATATACTACACAGTTACAAGATAATCGCTAATTGATATGGAATATAATTCTGCTTCCTAAAATATATCGACTAGTTATCTTTTCTTCCAAGTATTCTATTCTTCATAGAATTCCTTTTTCATGCATATCTCTTCTTGCGTTTGTGTTGATCTTCTTTCCTTTCAATCAGCCGCCTTCCTTATCTGAAAGTCCCCTTAAGTCCTAATATTATCTCCTGATAACTTAAGTTCTGACAACTTAAGTTTTGACTTCAGTATAAGTGCTGATTTCCAGTTAAGTACTGATTTGTCCTGTTTAAGTAAGATCTGAAAACTAAACACAAATCATATTAGACATGACATTATCAAATATATCTAACAGAACAGCCTCAGGTAAGTGAGGTAAATGTTTCTGTCCCTACTACTTCTCAACCTATCACTTCTTTGCAATCAACTGTGGTAATGGCATCTGTGACTGTGATCAAACAGATGCCTACCCAAGCCACAAAATCAAAAATCTCCAAATCCAAATCAAAGAAAGCCCCCTCTAGTTTCTCCCAAAAGAAACTAGTTGTAAAATCCACACAAATCCAAGAGGGGAGTATGAAGGAAAGTGAGGCTAGTGAGGGATAAGGTAATCATCAAAGAAGCCCTAAGAATAAGGATGGAGAGATGAGTGCATCCCAGCCTAGCCACACTACAGTTTCCGAACAAACTGTAGTGCTTTATAAGGATATTAGCTCATTGATAGTTGCATCCTCCCAAAAGGATGTGACTATTGAACAAAGCTCACAGCCAAGAGCACAGGACAAAAGGATTAGGGACACAAGCTTACCCCAAATTTATGTCATAAAGAAGAAATAAAAAACCATTGGGGATACACAGGGTGCACACACTGTGCCTATTGCAGTCAAAGACTCAGTTCATGCACCTGCTCAAAGTCAGGTTGATGTGGCTCCAATAAATGTGGAGTCACAACCAAAATCTTTAGTTATTGAAGTACCTCACACTCAAAACTCACCCACAAATTCTCTGGATGTGGACATGATTCATACATCAATTCCTGATTCTCCATCTTTAACTCTCATGGAGAAGCCAAAATCTAAAGCAAGTGAGCATCATCTTTTAGATAATTTGTTGGCTCACTTGCCATTTCTTTCTGATTCTACTGAGAATACTATGAATAATTTCAAATCAATCACCACAGATTCAACATTAGTTTCTACTCCAAACTCTGTCATTTCTACTATCTCGACGGATATTTTTCATCTGTCTACTAGTGACTGTATCTCGACGGATGTGCTTAACAACATTCATCCGTTATAACTTTCAACTACTATTTCAACGGATATTTCTCATCCATTGAATATCACTGCACTACTCCCAATTTCAAGTTCATTTATAAGTGCAAATGATCTAGTGGTTGTACAGTCACTCTTAGGATTTAGGGAATGGAGTGAACAGTGTAAGAGGCTGAGTTGCTCTCAGGCAAAAGGAGAGGAAATGAGTGAAACTCTGCAAGCTATTTCTTCCATCTTGGATAAAGTGAGTGAGTGGAGTCCCACTGAAGGTGAGGGTGGGAAGCCAAGGGGAGCCCTTGATGCAAAAACAAAGAGAAAATGAGAGAAAAGAAGGTACAGGAGAAATAAGGATGGATACCATTGCTAGTGAGTCAATGAATGTCAGTGATGCAGAAAAAGAGAGATTGCTTCAGCAATAATATCAAAATGTGATAGATTCTATCTCTTTAGTTGATGAGACATTTACTCATCTTATTCCAGCATATCAAATTCTGGCTGGACAGGGTAATGAGGAGGCTGAGAAGATACTCAATTTGGTGCACACTACTACTTCTATGCAAAGAGCTAAAGATGCCATCACAGCCATGCCACCCACAGCTAGTGATGATGTTGATTATGGAACCGGTGCTTCTGAGGATATTTTTGAGGATGGAGATGATGATAAAGGAGAGTTCATGGATATAGGGGGAGAAGTAGGCCCTAGCTCAAGATCAAACATTCCATCCGGGGTGTTTTCCAAAGCATTTGATGAGCACCACTTCAAGTCCACTCTTTCTCACATCATTCAACAAACTCAGAAAGCCCTTCAAACTACCACAAATGCCAACACCAAGAGACTTCTACAAGCACATCTGAACTCTCTCCAACTACATCAAATTCAATCTCTCAAACAAAATCTGGATGTCACTGAGCTGAAGACAGAAATTGATCAAGTCAAGAAGGATGTTACTGAGAGATTGGATTCTAAGTTTCCTAACACAACCATGCTAGACATCAACAGACAACTTAGGAAAATTTTTGATCTAGCTAGCAAGGTGGACTCCTTAGATAAAAGGCTCAAAACCCTGGAAACATCAATTACTGAAATCCATCTTCATGAAGCCCAACAAACTCTACTACTTCAGAAACTGGTGGCTGCACAAACCTCAACCTCCACTTAACTTGATGCTAAAAAAAGGGGGAGAAAGACTCTATCATTCCAGTTAGCCAAGGGGAGTCAACAAGTGAGGGGGAGAAAATGCTCAATATTCAAGTAAGCAAAGTGATTGTTCCAGCAGTTACTTTCACAAAGCCACCAGTCTTGGACAATATTGATCTAATCAAGATAGCAGCTGCTAAGTTAGAATCAAATGCAAAATCTAAAAAGCTTGATGTTGCAGCAGTTGAGTAAAAACTGGATGCAAAATAGAAGGAGCTTGATGAAAACATCAAGAATAAATTTGGTCCAATTGGGAAGCAAGACAAGGTCTTTTCTCACCTCTCTCAACTGAGACAAATTTTAGTTAATGAAATGAGCATGAGGAACTTAGAAAGGGGTCAACCCTCAATAATCAAGTCTCCAAAGGCCAGTGTGATCTTTCAGCCAAAAAGAAATTATCCAAAGAACTCAGACAAAAATCTACTGGATCTATCATATGAAACCCCTAGGCCAGATGAAAAGAAGCTACTTGGAAGGTCCATAGCTTTCTTCAAAGATCCCAAAGACTCAGTGCTAAAGAAAAGGATTGCTAAAATCTACAGAAATGGTAAACTAATCTGTGTGGTGGCTGAACATCCACAGTTTGCAGAAGCTAAGAAAGAAGAAAAGGTGAGGCTTAAACAATAACAAAAACAAGCTGCTTTAGAAGCCAAGAACCTAGACAAGAAGCCTGCAACCACATAAGTTACATTGCCTGCTGTGACAACTGAAAATCTGGATGAAGGAAAGAAAGAAGAACCGAAGCAGACAAAGAGGAAGTTTAGATACAAAATCCATGCAAAGAGGAAGATAGATTTTATTGATGATAAGGAAGACTACATGCCTTTCAAATCTACAACTTCAAGTCAATCAGCCATACCTACTATGAAGGAGGCTGAATTCAAGGTTGATCCTAACATCACCTTTCATGGTGAACCTGTTGTTCCTAAGGATGAACCTATAGATTAAGACAACTTGCTCCTTCCTGATCTAAATCTTCCAATCTTTGCCAAACAAAGGAAGATAAAGGAAAGAGTAGTCAAAATAGTCAAGCCTACCAAGCTTAAATCCAAGCAAGTGGCCAAACCCAATCCTAATGTCAACAAGGAAGATCAACTCTACATATGTGACCTCAAAGAATTTTCAGAAATAAACCTTTACAGTAAAACCTCTATAAATTAATATAGTTGGGACCGGAGAATTCTATTAATTTAGAGAGGTATTAATTAATCGATAAATTAATAATTATTAATTTATAGAGAATTTTCGGTAGCAAACAAAATTAACTTTTGATTAAATTTTTATTCACATAAATTTAAATAAAATGAATTGTACAATTTATATTTTATACTTAATTCAATTAATTCAATGTATATGAATTTAGAAAGTCAATGTAATGTACAATATATTAGATTCAAAGTCCATGTAGTGTATAAGTTAAATTCATTGTATTTTACATAGAAAATATTCAATGTATATTAGGAAAATTCAAAGTACATGAATTAATTTAATTCATTGTATTTTACATAGAAAGTATTCAATGTATGTGTAGTCATAAAATATATTATATATACTGTATATACTAGATTGGGGGAAAAATTATACAAACAAAACAATGGCTTCTCATCTAAAAGGTGTCACAAAATCAACAATGACAGATGAAGCAAGAAAAGCATTATGTGAATATAAAAGAGAAAATTCATCATGCACTCAAAAAGATCTCCAGTTGTGGCTCGAGAATAAGTTTCATCTAAAAGTTAGTCAAGGTACAATATCAAATACACTGAAAAGGTCAGCAGACTATCTTGCAGCTAATTACTTGGAGAAAAGAAAAGATATTAAGCGACATAAACCAGCAAAATATCCAGATATGGAGAAGGTTCTCTATGAATGGTTTCTCCAGTACCAAGATCGTGTTAATATGACAGAAGAGCTAATTTTAGAGAAGGCAAAAGAGACCATGAAAATTTTATACCCTCAACAAGATCAGGAGCACACTTTTTCTCAAGGTTGGCTTGATAAATTCAAGTTAAGACATGGTATTAAGTCATTTCGTCGCTTTGGAGAAAGTGGTTCTGTTGATGTACAGGACATGGAGAAGAAACTGGAGTCCATAAGGGAAAAAATAAACCAGTTCCCTATGAAAGATGTTTTTAACATGGACGAAACTGGTTTGTTTTACAGGTTACAAGCTGATCACTCTCTTGCTACGAAACAACTTGAAGGAAGAAAACAAGACAAAGAAAGGCTCACGGTTGTTATATGTTACAATGAAGATGGCTCTGAAAAAATTCCTTTATGGATTATTGGAAAGTATGCAAAGCCACGGTGCTTCAAGAATGTTAACATGGGCAGCTTGAATTGTCATTATCGTGCAAACAAAAGAGCTTGGATGACTAGTGTACTTTTTGATGAATACATTCGTTGGTTTGATAGCCAAATGCAAGGCAGAAGAATTTTGTTTGTGGTAGATAACTGTCCAGCACATCCAAAAAATATTGAAGGACTACAAAATGTTGAGTTGTACTTCTTGCCACCTAACATGACATCAAAAATCCAACCTTGTGATGCAGGAATTATAAGAGCTTTCAAGATGCACTATCGCAGGAGATTTTATCGTGGGTTATTAGAAGGTTATGAGTTGGGACAATCTAATCCAGGAAAGATTAATGTTTTGGATGCTATCAATTATGTAGTCGCGACGTGGACGACAAATGTAAAACAAGAGTCAATAGCAAGGTGCTTTCAACATTGAAAAATTCGTTCCATAGATGAAGTTTCGAGCAATTTAAATGAACATACAACTCCGGAAGAATACATTCATGAACTTGAGGTGATGATTAAGGATCTAGGTTATCGTAATAAAATGGATGTTAATAACTTCTTAGATTATCCAGGTGAAAATGAATCATGTTCCGAGGTCCAGAGTATAGAAAAGATTGCAAACACCATCCTTGAAAATAGTGTTGAAGATGATCTTGAAGACGATACAACACCGTTGGAGCCGGTTACACGTAAAGAAGCACTCAAGGCATCAAAAATGCTTAATAACTTTTTGATGCAACATGAAAGCACCACACCCGAGCTTTTGGATGCAATAAGGAAGATTAGGGATGAGCTTCATGTTGATTTAAATTATATGAAAAAGCAAACTACAATTGAATCATATTTTATAAAGATGTAATAGCTATATTTTTATGAATATAAGGGAATTATTAATTTATAGTTTTATTGGGACCATATTTTTATACAGGGTTTTCAAAAAAATTATTATCTTATTATCTTATCGAAATTGATCATTTTTTGAACTGGCCCAAGTCGGGACCAGACAAAATTATTAATTTAGAGAGATTATTAATTAATCGAGTATTAATTTACAGAGGTTTTACTGTATTTGGATGAGCTAGGAGAAGTCAGATCTATTGATGCCTACAAGCACCTTCCAGAGAGACTAGTCTTCAGCTACAAGGATGGTAAAGAGATTACATGGCCACTTCACAGAATTCTAAATGAAGGTTATTCCACTTTGGAGACCATCTTCTCTGCAATCAAGAAAAACTTTGGATTTAATATAGTTTCCAAGAAAATGGTACTAAACAAGATTGAGGAGATAAGGAATAGCTGGAGAGGACCAAATGCACTCCCAAGAGTATTGACAATTCCTCTTACTGGAGATAGGGTGCATTTGAGGCCATACTGGATTATGGAGTTCAAGGATGAAAAATATATTAGAAGATTCTTTAGATTGGAAGACCAGCTAAATATTGCAAGCAATAAAACTCTCAAGGAAATGCAAAAAAAGCTGGATCTAACAAATGAGGATGAATCAGAATTTTTCAGACAACTCTAATATCAAATTGAAGAGAATGATGTGAAGCTGGGAAAGAAGTCAATGCCATCAAAGAAATGATCTAAATTTGCTCCGTTTAGAGGAGCACCTTGAAAATGATCTGTAAGACACTCTACAAATCTTTCTTTATGAGATTTTTCAATAAACTGCAGTACTTGTAAATTTTAATCTACTTTATCTCATTCTGTATTCATAGAGTGTTTTGTTATCATCAAGTTTCTCTTAATTTATGGCTACAATTTTAGTAGACATAAATTGGGGGAGATTGTTAGGAATATGTTGTGTACTTGATGGTAACTTGAAAAAACACTTAGTAGATTTTATTTAAGTGAAATTGTAGCTTTTAACGGATGATCAATTCAACATCTGTTGAAAGAGTAGCTTATGTAACAATAAGATTAATAGCACATTTTTGCATACTTAAGGTAACTTAGTGAACTAGATGTTGTAGAATGTTGAAGTTATATTGACTACTAAATTGATATGTAAGATAGGATGGTTAATTGTAAATACCAGATACCTTGTAATCTTGTATAAATGAAATGGCGTCAAATGTCAAGAAGACAGTCTCAACGGATGATTCACAAAGTTTCAACGGATGATCAACATAAGTCTCGACGGATGATCAACCTGAGTTTCAACAGATGATCAATCTAAGTTTCAACGGATGATCAAATTCAAAAGAGCAGTTGATAGTGACTTGACAGTCACATGCGTTGGTTGTATGCAAATGGAATGTGGCAGCCTAATTCAGGTTTTAGAGAACAAAGAAGCATTTCCACTTTCATGCTAAACTGAAGATATTCAAAGATGCTGGAAAGAGAAGTGTAGAAACATAAAATTAGACTAGAAATAATTTGTCTTATACTTTGTCTTTTTATCATGTAACTTGGTGATATATAAACCAAGGGTAGTAAGTTGAATAGTATCCAAGTCAGTAAACATTTTACCAGAGAAATAGATAAGGCAAAATCTGTAAAGAATTTCTCTGTTCTTATTGTTCAACTTGTAAGCAGCTGTGTACATTTTGTAACACAGAGTTCTCTACTTAATATATATCTCTGGTGAAAAAGTTCAATCCACCAGAAAGTTTTTAAATACTTATATTTAAATGCTTTGTGTTTTGATTTCTACTTAACTTTCATTCCGTACTATTACAAAATCAAACACAATTATTTATTTATAGAAGAACTGTTCTTGAAATCCAAAAAGAAGCCAGAATTCCATTCAATCCCCCTTTTGTAATTCTTGTTTAGATTGTTTGGGAATAACAATGTACACATTATTCGTATTTGATGTACTGAATTTTTAAATTTTGTTATTTATCACAGTTGGGAAATAAATTGTGGATTTATGTTTGGATAGGATCAGGAAGTTAGCTGATAACTGCACTGGCCTACAAGGCTTTTTGGTGTTTCACACTGTTGGGGGTGGAACTGGTTCGGGTCTTGGGTCATTGCTTTTGGAGAGGTTGGTCTGTTGACTATGGGAAGAAATCAAAGCTCAGTTTCACTTTTTACCCATCTCCTCAGATTTCGACCTCAGTGGTTGAGCCTTACAATTCTGTTCTGTAAACTCACTCGCTTATTGAGCACACTGACGTGTTTGATGGTGTGTAGAAGCTTTTGATGAACTAGTGCAAGGAAAAGAGTTTTATAATCATATATATTATAAAGTGTAGATTAAGTGTTTAATTTTTATAATAATGTAATTTATGAGGTGTTCTTGATTAGGAACAGTGGATGAAACTTAATTTATTTGTATTTTGGTTTAATGAATATTGCTTGTGTTTGGTATGATTGGTAATGAATTAAATATTTTTTATATTTTGGGTAATTGAAAATTAACAAATATAGGTTATATTAAAAAAAAATTATGAAACTTTTATGGGCAATAATTTATTAGCCCACATGTGGAGCCCACCTGTGGGCTCACAGTCTTCTACTGATAACCTAAAACCTGTTACATCACTGGTCAAGTTCTATTGCAACTCTGGTTGATGTTGTAGTAGAATGTTACTATAACGGATAAGCAGGGATTGCAATAGGGTGTGTCGGGGTTGCAATAGGGTTCTTTCCCAATGGCTAATTGCAACCCTAAAAAAGCGTTGCAATAGCGTTTTTGGCATCTGTAGCAACCGTTTTTTTTTGCCTTTAGCAATGGTTTTGGGGGGTTGTAGAATACAATCTCTGTTGTAGTGTTCAAATCAATATTAGAATCTTTCAGAGCAGAAATAGAAGAGTACATCCTTTTAACCAACACATTAGTGGCCTTCATGACATTTTTCAACTCAAGATTAGCAGTGGAGTTGACAACATGATCTCCTAGTCTATGAGAAACATCAAAAGAGATTCTTTCAATGGAAAGCCTCCAAGAATGATTCCACTCATGAGCCCTATGAGCATTTAGAGCAACATGACCAGATAAAGATCCAAAATCTTAATATTTAGATGCTTCCAAAGCAACTTTAAGCCGAAAATCATTAGGATCATCACCATAATCATCAAAATTACTACTAAAGTTGTCAGGAACACAAGAAATATCAGGTCTTGGATCTTCAATCTTTCCTTGGAGTTTAAGCTAAGAAATTGACTCAAAAAGCCCAGTACCCTGTGATGAACCTGAAACAAGAGAACAAGTAACACTTAAATCTCTCTATTCTTTTAAAGTGATCTCATCACTTTTCACACATATATTACTGTTAAGAGTAATATGTTGCTCACTTTTGCCACTCAATTATACCTCTCCTTTTGCCAGTACAGGAGACTGCCTCTCAAAAGTTCTGTTTTTCACTAAATATTTTCTCTTATTTTCACTTGAAAGGCTCAGTTCACTTGTAAATGAAGGAATAAGAGATGGCAAAGAAGAGTGGTCTGCATTCATATAAATAGGGATATCCTCATGAAAAGGTCTATTTATAATCATACTAACAGATAAAGTAAAGGATATAAGATAAGGTCTATTTGAAGTAACCAATTCAACATCAGGATCATGATTTGACGTGACAGGAATGGCTTCATCAGGATCAGGAACAGCTGCGTCAGTATTTGACCCTGTATCAGGATTTGCAAGTTTGTCTGCATCAGGACTTTGAACTGATGGTTCTTGTGTGACTGAAGGTTGTGAAGCTGCTTCAACCCTTTGAGTTGAAGGTTCTTGTGTGCTTCCCTAAAAAATAAGGTCATTGATCACAACATCTAGTTTTTCCAAGTGCTCCTGATGAGCTTCCTTTTGTTGAATATGATATCATATGTCAGCCTCCACATAATTAGGACCAACTTGAGCAATATCAGGAATTGTCCTTAGAATTGAAATGTCTGTACTCTTACTTTGAGAGAGTGGATCTTGTAGGACTTGAGCCTTAACAGCTGTACTTTCACTTTGAGAAAGCGGTTCTTGTGTGCTGTGCTCTTTCTGTGGAGATTGCAGCTTGGATTTCTTTCTCATGAAGACTTCTTTATCTTCAGCCTTCCTCTTGCCAGATTGATCAAGGCCAACTTCTTTGGATAGTTCTCTCATCATCTCAGCTGAGACTTTAATGAATTTAGCTGGATGTGAGTCAGGATTTGATGAGCTGTTAGGAACCAGAATCATCACAGTAGGAAGTGGTGTTGTCGTGTTGTAGTGTTGTCAAGATATAAAGTGGATTGATCAGGAGTAGCATGTAGTGCTGTTTGCATCCCGACAGTGTCTTTTTTGGCTTGAAGCTTGTTACCCACCTTTACTAATTTCCTCTTTTTTTTGGAGCAACATCTCCAACATCAGCCTGTTCATGCTCTTCAACAGTACCAGTAACCTTCACTGGTTTAACATTTAGCTTGAATAAAATAGGACCTTCATCGCTGTCAATATATGATGCTTTATCAACAACACTCTTTCCAGTCCTAGTTTTATTTTTCTTCTCAACCAATGCCTGTCTAACCCCAGTTCCCGATGGAACATGCTTCTTAAAGCCAGACAACTTTTTTTTCTCCACCTTGTACGTCCTGTGTTTTTAGTGAAGGTAAAACAACCCTTGAACCTGATTGTCCTCCTGACACATCAGTTCCAGCTGGTTGTTTAGATTTTACAACTGTTCCTTTTGGGAAGAATCATAGGTGGAAATGTGTGTGGGTAGATGTTTGGAAACATGGACACTTGGGTCAGGAACATGGTTGGATGTGCCCTGTTCCACAGTGTCAGGATTTGACAAAGAATATTTTTGTGGCATTTTTCTGTGCAGAAATTTCCACATCTTCAAAGGTAATCTAGCCCTTCCTGTAAAATTGTCTTTCCTTTTGGCCAAATCATGTATCGATTTTGATGTAATTTGAAATATAAACACCAGTTCATCTTTGTCAAAAGTTACATCAGGCAACAAATAGGTAAAAATTAATTGCAAAAACCTAGTGTACCCTATCACACCATCCTTTTCACTCAATTTAGCTATCAGGAATTGCAAGATTATATTTCCATAATCAAATGCATGACCAAAAATTAGAGAATAACCAAATTGCAAAGATACCAAGGGCTGTACATCAAAATTGGATACCTTATTAGAAAAGCACGACTGATGCAATCAAAATAGAAGTTCCATTCTTTCCTGAGCTTTGTCCTGAAAAGCTCACTAACCTTGGTGAATTCAGTTCTATGGCCAATTTCCTTGACAAACTCAAATAGAGTGTTGGTAGGTGTTATCACTGTTATTTTACCACCCAATGAAGGTAGATGCAAAGATTTCTCAACGACATCAATATTTGAAAGAGAATTAATATTTGTCATTTTTAAAGATTAGGGTTTCACAGAGAAAATTTTGGGTTCGAAGAATTTTGTAAAGAGAATGAAGAAGATGAACAATTTGTGTGTATTGTGTATATTTTGAATATGAGTAGTTTTGTCAAAAACTGATAGAGGTATAGCAATACAGTAAGACAACTTACACATATGGAAACTTTTAATTGGATGACACTATTAATGGACCAGATAATGTGTTAAACTAGTTAATATTGCACGCCTTTTAAAGGACAGTTATGTGTTATTGCGCCTATAAACTAGCAATTACCATAACACATTATTTTGAATTGCAAACGACTCTCAGATTAAGCACAAAAATTACTCTCAAATATACTGAATCAAATTAAGTATCAATTAAGAAAAATAATTGTACAAAATCACAAAATACTCACAGTCAGGATTTGAATCATATCGGGATTCAACTACCTCATCAGGATTCAACTTGTCAGGATTTAACATACCTCATCAGGATTTGATTGTCCGTGTCAGGATTTTACTCACCTTGTCAGGACATGGTATGTCAGGATTTGACTAGTATAATCAGGATTTGACAGGTCATTTCTTCTCATAGCTGATCATTCCAAGTTCATGTATGAGCTTTGCAAAAGTTATGTCTGGTAATGTCTTGGTGAAGATGTCAGCTACTTGTTGATCAGTTGGAACAAAATGAAGCTCAATTATTTCTTCCATGACATGTTCCCTGATAAAGTGATATATGATACCGGTGTGTTTTGTGAGAGAGTTTTGTACTGGATTCCCTATCATAGCTATGGCACTTTGATGATCACAGTAAATATGAATTTTTGAATAAGACAATCCATAGTCCAAAATCTGGTTTCTTATCCAAAGAATTTGAGCACAGCAGCTGAATGCAGCAATATGTTTAGCTTCATCTGTGGAAGTAGAGATGGATTTCTGTTTCTTGCTTTTCCATGTAACAAGTTTTCCACCCAAATACTGATAGCCACCTGAGGTACTCTTTTTGTCAATTTTGCATCCTGCAAAATCATCATCTGAAAAACTTGTCAGAATAAAGTTTGATTCTCTTGTATACCACAAACCAAGAGATTGAGTCCCCTTTAAAAACCTCAAAATTCTCTTTATAGTAACCAAATGAGGTTCTCTAGGATTGAAATGAAATCTTGTACATAAATAAATTGCATACATAATATCTGGTTTACTTGCAGTTAGATACAGTAATGAACCAATCATACCTCTGCAAGCAGTGATGTCAATCTCATTACCTTGATCAGGATCCAACTTAGTAGCAATGTCCATTGGAGTTGTAGCTGTAGTACTTTCTTGCAGGTTGAATCTAGTCAATAGATTCTTTGTATACTTAGAATGATTAATGAAAATTCCCTCATCAGTCTTTGTTACTTGCAATCCAAGAAAGTAACTCAATTCCCCTATCATACACATTTGATACCTTGACTTAATAAGATCAGAAAATTTCTTGCACAACTTGTTGTTAGTAGACCCAAATATGATATCATCAATAGAAATTTGCACTAAAAGCAGTTCTTTACCCTTATTAATGTAAAATAAGGTTTTATCAATTGTACCTTTTTTGAAACCACTTTCAATCAGAAATTTTGCAAGTGTTTCACACCAGGCCTTTAGTGCTTGTTTGAGTCCATACAATGCCTTATCAAGTATGTACATATGATTAGGAAATTTGGGATCAATAAAACTAGGTGGTTGCTCAACATATAACTCTTCTTCTAACTCTCCATTCAAAAAAACACTTTTGACATCCATTTGAAAGACTTTGAATTTCTTATGAGCAACATAAGCTAAGAAAATCCTGATAGATTCCAGTCTTGCTACAGGAGCAAATGTTTTATCATAGTCAATGCCCTCTTGTTGTGAATATCCCTTTGCAATAAGTCTAGCTTTGTTCCTGATTTTAGTGCCATCTGAGTCTGTCTTGTTCTTGAAAACCCATTTTGTGCCAACTACTGATTTGTTCTTTGGTCTTGGAATAAGCTTCCATACTTCATTTCTCTCAAATTAATTTAATTCTTCCTGCATGTAATCCAATTAGCATCTTTGAGTGCATCTTCCACTTTCTTTAGCTCCTCATTGGAAAAAAAATTATGATATAAACATTCATGTTCAGTTGCACTCCTTATTTGAACACCAGCATCAGGATCTCCAATAATGAGATCAGGTGAAAGATCTTTTATTCATTTGACTGATCTTGGTAGTTCAGTCCCATTTTCTGATGCCCCCTGCATTGGATGCATCATTAAAATCACTATCATGTGAAGCTCCCCCCGTGTCAGTGCTCTCAATTCCTGATTGAGTAGAGCTTCCATTTATGGACTGTTCACCAAATTGATCTTGATGTTCAGTTGAATGATCTCCTCCCGATGAACTATAATTTGTTGAACATGAAGAATTTTCAGTTGATCTAGTATTTCATGATCCATCAGTATCATCAGGATTTGATTCACTGGAGTTATGACTTTCTGTATTTTGATGCTGCTCCCCTCAACATTGCATCTTCAATGACTAACTCCAGATCAGGATCAGTGTCATTAAGATTTGACATATCATCAGGATTCGATGAGTCATCAGGATTGGAGTCATCAGGATTGGATTCATTTTCTGACTTGAGCCTTTTATTTGCAAATACAAGTTCTTCATGTGAGTCTTCTTCAAATCCATGAATCTTCTTATCATCAAATAAAACATGGATAGATTCAACAATAGTTCTTGTTCTTATATTAAAGACTTTATACGCTTTAGAAGATTGATATCCAATAAAAATACCCTCATCAGCTTTTCTGTCAAATTTTCCAAGCATTTCAGGATGTCTTCTCAGTACAAAGCATTTACATCCAAAAATGTGAAGATGCTTCAAGCTTGGCTTCTCTTCCTTGATCATTTGATAAGGAGTTAATCCATGTCTGTTAATGAGAGTCAAATTCTGAGTATAACAGAAAGTGTTGACAGCTTCAACCCAGAAGTAAGTTGGTAAATTTGCTTCCACAAAGTATTGTTCTTCCAGCTTCAATCAGTGTCCTATTTTTCCTTTCCACAACTCCATTTTGTTGAGGCGTGCCTGGAGCTGAGAATTGTTGAGGGATTTCTTTGTATCTGCATAATTCATCCATCTTGCAAATTATAATTCTTGAATTCTGTGCCATTATCACTCCTGAGTATTTGTACTTTATACTTGGAGCCATTTTTAATTAATCTCAAATGATCAAAAAGAATATTTGGAGTCTCATCTTTCATGTGCAAGAAAATACCCATGTAAATCTGGTATAATCATCAACAACAACTAGGATGTACCTTTTCCTGTTGATTGACATGATGTTAACAGGGCCAAAAAGATCCAGATGTAACATTTGATAAAGCTTTTTGATAGATGACTCAGACTTACTTTTAAAAGAAGTCCTTCTTTGCTTGGCTTGTTGACATGCATCACACAAACCATCAGGGGAGTAGTACATATTTGGTAGACCTATTACCAAATCTTTCTTCACCAATTCATTGTGATTATTGAAATTGAGATGATAAAGCTTCTTGTGCCAGTTCCAAATTTCATCTACTGGTGCTTTTCTTATCAAACAAGTCTCACGTTCATCAGCATTTGCATGAAGTTTGGCTTCATAGATGTTTCTATGTCTATACCTCTTGATAACAACTTTCTTTGTAATTTTATGAACTTCTTCACATTGAATGTCATAAAATACAACATAGTATCCTCTGTCAGTAATTTGACTGATGCTCAAAAAATTATGCTTCAGTCCTTCTACCAGGCTACATCTTGAATGATGACATTTCCAATGTTTATGTTGCCATATCCTAGTGGTTTTACTATATTTCCATCACCATAGGATACCATTGTGCCGACCTTCTCCTCATATTTTAAACAACAAGGATTTATTTCCAGTCATAAGTGCAGAACAATTACTATCAAGTACTAGAACATTCCTTTTGTATCCATGCAATCAAAAATATGGAAATCAATTAGGATTTTTAAGAACCCACACTTGTTGGGTCCTTTTTGACATCTTATGTTTAAGTGCAACAGAAGACTTCCTGACATGATTTTAACCATCAGGATTTTGTCCATCGGGATTTGATCCATCAGGATTTGTCCTGTCAGTTTTAATTCTATAAGATGCATGCTCATTCAATTTCGCAGTTCTAGCAGAAATAGTAATTTTATTGAAGTTGGGAAAAGGATCACAATTGTTGTGATACAGACTATGATACTCCTTACAAGTATAAATGGAATACAAAATACCACCACAGTGAAAACAAGGGTATTGTGGTTTGTAAATACTGATCTACCATTAATATCAAACTCATGAATAACAGTAGATTTCTTTATAATTTTCTTGCAATCAATAGAAATATGATTAGTATTACAACATTTAAAATAAGTCTTTCTAGGAGCATCATAAATATACTTATAATTACTTGCTTTATTAATACCCCGCTTTCCATCCCTATCTCTTTTCACACTGTGTTTGTGAGGCTTATCAGTTACCTCACAAAATTTCTTTTCTCGTTGACTTTTAGAGAGAAGACCTATGTTTTTAACTTTCTTTTCCTTAATTCTAAACTCAACTTTCTTTTGATCAGGAATTTTAGAGGTAGATCCCACTTCATAGATCGACTTGACTCCATTCTCATCAATACTAACAAACTTAACTGGTGTTGTTGTTGGTAAAAATCTTATTAATTTATTTTATCGGTGTATTTATTATAATCTAAACACTCTTTCCAATTTTTATCATTTATGAAGTTGTGAACTTTTCTTCCTGAAGTCATCCAAGTCTTAAAAATTTCTCTTTCCTTTTCACGAACTTCCTCTAGCATGGCATATTTAATGTGTATCTGAGCTTCATTATGCTTAGCCTTATTACATGCCTTTTCATTTTCATGCATACATATAAGCTCAGCTTCTAGATGATCATTTCTCTTTTTAAGCTCCTTGTTATCAGCAATTAAACTATGATTTTCAATTGACTTATTTTTAAAGTTAACATGCAGAGAATTTAAGAATATTTTTAATTCAGACATGTTACCAGTATTTATGGGAAAACATTCATTTGTACCTTGTCAGTAGAACATACATCCTCTCCATAATTTGCCATTAGAGCATATCATTCATCATCACTGTCAGGTGCCGATGTGTCCATCCAGTCCTTGTTTGAGTTTGAGGTAAAAAGTGCATTTTCAGTTGACTTTGGACATTCAGTAGCAAGATGTCCTCTTTCATTGCAGTTGTAGCATGTCACCTTAGCCTTGTCAAATTTTCTTCCCTTGAAATACTGACCTTCATTCTTTCTGAACTTTCCTTTGCCATCACCAGAGTACTTCTTGTTAAAATCACCTTTTCTCCGTTGCATTCCAAATCTCATCCTCCTGAAACCTTTCACCAACATTGAAGCCATTTGAACTACTTGAGGATCATCCAGTTCAATCTCAGAATCCTCATCAGTATCTGTGTCAGGATATGATGATTCAGCAGTATCTGACATCTTAATGGTGTTTCTTCTTCTTGAATTCTCACTAGCCATTTTCTTGCACTTGTGAGCTTCAACATTAAGAGCAACAACTTTCATTTTCTGACCTTTCATGTTCTTCTTTTGTTGGATCTCCAAATCACGGGTTTTCAGCATTCCATATGAAAGAGATATGTCCTAAGTCCAATCATGTATGAGGATTTAGGAATAACTTTTATGTAATCTGTTTTGATTTCATTGATATTAATAAAAGGCTTGTTTTGTTTTTATTGCGGGCTCTATCTATTTAAATGTTTAAATATGATATAATACAGTTTAGAGTAAAGATTTTTATGGATTGTGATGAGATCATAATAATGAGACCTAAAAGATGATAACTCTAAACTTAAATAGTTCCTGGTCATAGGATTACTAACTGGTAATTAATAATCCGCAAAGATCGGTACATAATATGCTTGCTTCATTATGAAGGATGTCTGTTCTCATAGACATTTATGTGGTGACACTATAGCTAGTATGTAGGTGCTTATTATAGAATAAGTTCACTGAACATGACTCACACAGCTGAACAACTGATGGAGTTCACTCACGTGTCAGCAGTTGTTCACATAGTGATAGTTGTAGAAGTATCCTTAGACTTGAGGTCATCATAGTCATCTTGTGTACACTGAGCTATGCTTTGGTTTAGTTCTTAGTCTCAAGGGATAATTATAAGGGCTCTACTGGGTATATGAATTTGTACACGAAGATAGTGTATGATCAATAAAGGATCTACCCCTTCCAGTGTAGGAAGAGAATGTTCAATGCTGATCCACTTATGTTAGTTCAGGAATCTCTGGCCAGAGTGAATGAAATTAGAAACATTAAATGTAACGCCCTCCAAACCCGGGGTATAAGTCTGGGGGTTACGAGCTAATCATCAAACCTGTACAAGCTTATTAATAAATAATAAAGAAATGAAATTAAACCCCTTTAACACTAACCATAACCTTTTTAGGTTGAAGTATGAAAACAAGAACCACTAACTACTTTAATTACAAACCAACATTTAAAATCTCACAACTCTCTTTATTACAAACCATTGTCTAATTTATTTTTAAACTAAGTTCAGCTTTTATTCAAACACACATACTATCTATCAATACTCCACCTGCTCGGGCAACTCAAAACTTGCTTCCTGAATTGGGATCAACACCTTGGGTATGAGAGGATCCCGAGGCTTGACCCGCTTCTTTACCACTCGTGTCCCGATGGGTTTCATATTCTTTCTTAACTAAAAATAATAAGGTGAATAACAACAAAAAGGGGTGAGCCAAAATTGCTCAACAAGTCCACAAAATATAAACAGTGTTAAAGCATTATAATTGAATCCGTAACCCAGGTATATCTGCAAAGACATAACCTCATAAGAATAGAAAGAAGGCCATTACTGGCGAATACAATTGAACTAAACTGGACTCAAGTTCGCAGCTATACCCTGCTGATCAGTCAGGATACAGTGCAGATCTATATCTCACTATATAGATCCCGTCGAGCACCCAGGCACTACGGCCCATTTCAAGGATCCGGTTATGTCCCGGTCCTTAGGATTAAGTAGACTTAATCCCATAAGTAGTATTATTCAGTCCCTGGAATAGCAACCAGAACAAATCGGTATGCTTTGATATATTCTAATCACCAGAATATATCCATAATTGTGAGTAACAATTGGAATATGAATAATGAATTCAAATGAAAGGAATAATTCAAGAATCGAACTGAAATATGAATCGAAATATGAATAAAGGAATTAAAGGAATACAAGCTTAATAAGAATACGAAATGAATATTACTATTCTGAAAGTAGAATAGGGGAAAAACTTGCCTTCTGTGCGACTTACTGCAATTAAATCACTTCCGTCTATCCCCTACTTGACCTGCCTTGCTGGCTTAGCTTCTGTTAGCAAAATGGACTGGTTAAGTCATTTTGTACTTCAATTTGCATCTTGAATCGACTTCATTTCGTTCCTATTATCTACCCATGCGCTTATGACCGCCTCTCATATTACATATAAGCAAGTAAGACTCGATTAACCACATAATACATATAAGCACATAATCATTTCTATAGTTAAAATAATTTTTAGAATCAAAATCGACTCGCTGATTGCTCCGTTGATCACCTTCTGCTTCATTTCCCATTTTTTCGGAATTTTTCGGACTCGTCTCGACACGTATTTCGACTGATAATCAAGTAATTAATAAAGTCAACTAATTTCGAGAAGAAATTAGGTCTTCATATTATTTTTAATGAAAAGGATTCATTTTTCTGAGTAAAATGGCTTTCGTTTCGCTCAAATCGGACTAACAGTTGAATTATTATCAATTAAACACGGATAATTAAATTTATTATTCAATATAAATAATTATTACAACCTTTTTAAATCCTAAAATAATTTTTAAATAATTAATTAAGAAAAATCAAAGTCAAAAATAATTTTTTTATAATTTTTGGAGTTAAAATGAAGAAGTTATAATTTATTGAAAATTATGTGATTAATTATCGAAATAATTAATCACTTTTTAAATATTTAATAAATAAATAACTAATAAATAATTAATAAATAATTATTTAATAATTTAAAATAATTAATCCCTAATTATTAGGATTAATCACAATTTATTACAAATATTTACAACTTATCGTTATTTATTCGATTAGATCGATTATTTATAAATAAATAATCGATGTCATGAACTGGTACGCTAATTATTGAATAAATGAGTCTTTATTTGAATTATATTTCAACTCAACGATCCACTACTCGTATTTCTACGAGTTATTCGCGTTTCTCGCATAATTATCGAAACATTACTGTTATTATTACAAGTATACGCTTTAAATTAATTATCTGTATTTAATTATTCATTACGAATAATTATTACGATATTATACGAATAATTCACTATCGTCTGAATAATAATAATAATAATAGCAATAATCGAACTTATCGTTCTATTACTCGTATAATTACGAGTTAATCGTTTTATTTCCCTAATTATCGAATCATTTTTCGTAATATTCGATTAATATAACCCTTAATTATTTATTATTAACTATTAAATAATAAATAAGTAAATAGATAAATGAATAAATAAATAATTAAATACTTAATTAAATCACTAAATTCGAATTTATAATTTAAGAAAATAATTTAGGAATTATTTACAAAATATTTCAGATTTTTAATCTGATTTTTATTTGATTTTTATAATTTACAAAAATTAAATTCTGTATTATCAAAATAAAAGTAAATAAATTTTAATTCCAGAAACAGAAATCAGATAAATAAATTGGGGGATTTTGGATCGAAACCGGGTCGAACACCGGGTTGAAACCGGGTCACCCGAGTCGTCCAAGAACAGCCCCACCGGCGTCGTTACCGGTGGGTTTTCCGGTGAACGAAACCGGGGATTCAAACAACGAAACTACAAGTCCTGGCTTCGGTTTTTCTTCTGCAGCTTCACTCGACAACACGCCCAACATTATCCTCCTCCTCCTTCGTCGACAACGATGTCGGAGAGTTCACGAACACGGCGGCGGCGACGTAACAATCCGGCGACGCGAAAATTAGAACCAAACTCGACGAAACCGGTGCCAAACAACTCAGAAATCGACGAGCTTACCCGATCAAAACGGGTTGAAACTCAAAAATACAATTCACTAATCCGGGAATAGAAAAATTAATTAAAAATATGTATCATCATCTACTCAACCTGGGCAATCGATTCATATCATTTTCATCAACCAAAACACAACGATTTGCAAATACCCAATTCGGCTATAAACCCTAAAAATACGAATTGAAAATCGAAGCAATAAAACTCAAAATTGATAACAGAATTAGAAAGTAGAGATCAAGAGCTTTGCAACGACTACTTACATGTCTGATTTGGAGGTCGGAATCACGATGAAATCGTTAGTTGAATCTCAAGAACACCAAACCCTAATTTCTGGAATTTGGGGATTTTTGCTGAATTTTTTTGATTTTAATTAATTAAATTAATAATAATTAGGGTATTTATAGCTGAAAAATTAATACTCCTAAATAAAATTAAGGGGCTAATTATACATTTAATAAAAATATTTGGCCCTAATTTTCATAATTTTTGGGTATTAAAATTTAATTTATAAATATTTTATATATGCAATATATATGCCAAAAATTCCCAAAAATTGTGAATAATTCAAAAATACAAAGAAATGGTATAAATAAAAGTTCTATAATTTTATAAAAATAAAAATGTGATTTTTGTGGGGTTTTTAACACACAATGGGGCCCGGAAAAATCATTTTTCGTAAAACGAGAAAATTTATAAAATATCTAGATGTTCAGAATAATGCGATTGTAAAAGCTGTTTGATGAAAAATAAGGCCTATTATTTTATTTGAAATACTGGCTTTAAAATCATTGTTTGGGTCGTAAAACGTTTGCAATGAAACCTACGAATATGAAATAAAACATCTGAAAAATACCGTAAAAATACAGAAATGACACGGAATACACGTAACACATAGCAACTAGGGTTTAACAGATAATCACACATAATTGACATATTAATACACATAATTTATTATAAATATGATATTGTGCAACGTAAATTTCCCGGTCGTTACATTAAATAGAACTAAGCATAATGAATGGGAAAGCAAGTGATTAAATAAGATAGGCTTGACACAAGTTCCATGCCTTGTATTTAATCGTGACATTGCAGGGTAGAAGGAATTAACTTACAGTAACTACTCACTGAATAGGTTCTTGGTATTCTAAGCAGTGAATTCGTATTATCCGGATAGTCGCGATATGCTGAGAAGTATCTCTCACGATGTAGAATAAATATGATTAATTAATTAATCATATTTAATGAATTAGAGAATTTATATAAATAATGATAAAATAGTTTTATTATTATTTATTTCTACTACCGGCTTAATATTGAACCTACAGGGTCACACCATAAAAGAGAATGATTTAATGGTGGAGGAATTAATTAATAATGGCTGATAATTATTTATTTATGAAGTAAATAATTAATTGGCAAATTTAATAATTGATTAAATGAGATTTAATTGATTATAAATTAATTAAGAAAAAGTTTTTAATATTATTAATTAAGAATTTAATTTTTGGAAATTAAATCAAGTGAGAGAATTATTTCTAAAGTGTTTAGAAAAAGAATTAATAATTAAAAGGTGTTTTAATTATTAGTGAGAATAATAAAGGGTTAATAATAATAATATTTTATGGGAAAAATTTCAGCTGAAAATTTTGCCTATAAATATACTATTATAAACCCTATTTTTGCCTCAAACAAAAAGATTTACAAAACCCTAATTCTCTCCATCTCCTCCTCCTTCATTACATCGTTTTCTTGGTGGATACCGGTGGAGTGCTTCACACTTGAGGAGCAGCTGCTAAGGATCTCCGTTCATCGTTCTTGGATCGCTATTAAAAACCTCCATCTTTCCATTAACGTAAAGCTTCTTAAGGTAAACATACTGAACTACGAATTAAATATTATTTTTTTCGCATGGATCCTGCGGAGGGTTTCGGTTTTTTTTTAAAGATTAAATTTACGTTTTCGCTGCGTTTATGTGCTAAAAACCCTTCAATGGCATCAGAGCTACTTGTGAAAAGTTTTTAATTCGTTTATGTGTTTAACTGTTTTCGATATATGAGCATGTACGTGATTCGCCATGATTTGATGTTGATATAATATGCTTATATATGTATGGTTTTGAATATATGATATTTATGTGAGTTGTATAATCATAAGATGATTATGTAATCTGTATATATACTGATATATACATGATTTATGTTTGTTCTAATTATGAGAATCATATTAGATACGGATTCTGAATTGGCTGCTGCAGATTTGCTGAAATCTGGGTCTGGTGTCCGATTTACGCAAACGAATACCCTATTCCATAGGTAAACAAGCGTCTGAACAAAACTGATAGCTAAAACTATCAACGACTCGTCTGTAAGGCGTTTGACATCGTTTACTGCCCGTAAACAGTGATTCTTATTTTTGTCATATTTTCTTTTTATGATTAGATCATGGATAATATGATATGTTAAGATCAGATTATGTGTTTTAACATGCTTTTATGTGTTGTATGAGCATGGTGGATGGTTATGGCCTTTCGACCTTAGTGTAATGGTTTTGGTTTTGGTTTTAAATACGACTTGCATGTCGTCAATATTTGTAATCATAAATCTCGAATGTAACTCGAGTTATTCTTGTAAGTTCATTAGATTAGTTTTACTTTCAATCATGTAACGTAATTGAAGACTCAAGAAGGCTATCCAATGGAGGTGATACAAAGAAGAAGACGAGGCATAGAAGAAGTCTAAACAAAGAAGAAGACTTATGTAATAAGTAGTTGTATTTATTTCCATCACCATATTAGATTGACCTTGATCTTTATCATGAGCTTGATAAAGATCACATAGGATGGGGCCATAACCAAACACTCTTACTTTATTGTACTTTACATTTACTTGTTTATTTAATTTTATATATGAGATATATGCCTATGTTTACCATGCGATGATAGATTTAGGTGAACTTAAATCAATATAAGGCGTGCTCTAGAAAATCTAGAATAAGAATCGTTTCTTGCCTTAAAAATAAATATTATGAATACGATCATGAGATTCTTGTGTTTATGAAACACGTAATTGAATATGAATTTTCAATATTGAGTGAAAGGATGATTCTGTAATCAACAGATTTCTATCTGTAAGAAAGGGTTATTAAGCGACGCCTCTTGACAATGCTCCACCCGATCTGGGAATCATCTGATTATCGATTATTGATTTGAAATATTTAATTTAAAAGGAAGAATCTGTAACACCCCCAAATCCGAGGTCGGGGATCCGGGTTGTCAAGAGTTCCATTTCCCTTAATAACACCCAATCTTAATAAACAATCAACTACTCCGTACTGTGACCCCACAATAAACACACACACCAAATGTTATAGTCTCAGAGATGAATATCCAAAAATAACACGAGTCATTTTATTCCACAATTATATGCCATTACACCTTAAAAGGGTTTCTGAATAAATTTACATTTTTTTACCATTATTATAATTCATAAAGATACATAAGTCTGGTACATCAAAAGTTGAAAGCCTAGCCTATTGGTAGTTACTACCTCAGCTATGGCGACATCAACGCCTATAGGAAACTGCAGAACGTTTCCTATCCGCTCGCGAATTGGGAGCTTGGTCCTGTTCATCTTGTCTATCTGATGTTGTGTGATGAAAGAAGAAAGCAAGGGTGAGCAACAAGCCCACCGAAATAGTATGTATAATAATTTACAATATATGAGCATTCTCATAGTACTCAAGAAAGTCTTGGTTAAGAAGAAATGAACCAAGTTGATATCTTAACGCGACCAAGTCACAAAATATTCAGTATATACATACATAAATACTTTTCACAATCTTTGAAATCCTCTAACATGTATAATATACACAGAGTTCCAATTTATAACTGTATAAAAATATCGTTGCAAGGTGATCTCATATATCTAACCTTGTCTCAACGTTTTTCTGAAAATCTTTGACATGCATAAGATAATCATTTACTAGATATAAGTTCAAAAGATGAAGTTACAAGATACTCCAATATACTTATATCTTTTCCGAATACTACTTGAACTACCCCCGTTCAAGTTATAATTAGTTTCAAAAGTTCATCACACTGATGAGACTACAAGATAAGACTTGAATAGATTCAATATTTGAAATATCATTTGAAAGAAATGAAGTTACGAGATACTTCATTAAGTCCCGATATATATATATATATACATATATATATATACATTTCATACACTCCTTGAAAACCTCTGTTATGAAAATTATAAACAGAGTTGCAATATCCAATGAATTTTGGAAAGGAGAAAACCTTGGCATAAATTTGATATCTTGCTGATCAGGCAAAAATACCAATAAGTAACCATTTCTACTAGTAGATGGACGAATTCCCCACTGGTCATCACCCTGGCCGCATTAGGACCTATGCTGGACTGCCACTCAGCCACTTACGCATTGATGGACTCCCACTGAGCCAATTACACTTTCATGGACGCCCACTGAGCCCATGCTGCTTATGCCGACTCAAATAGATGGACTTACTTCCCGAACGTTGGGCAAGTAATCAAAATGTTTTCTCAAAATAGCAACCTTGTTGCGAATATAAAATACACCACAGAGCCAAATCCCTCAAGTTTTGAGCGAGTATTTAAATCCCCTTTGAAAGGAAGATCTTAAATATAAAAATGAGTTTTGGGATCCGCTCTAACTTTTAAAATCATTTTGAAGACTCGAAAATATTTTTAAGAATATTTGGAGTAATGCTGATTTAATAAAATAAACCAGTCCTGATATGTTGGAGAATATCTGAATATTATTATTTAAATAATATTCCCATAAGGATAATCTTTATAAATATAATTGAAGTAGAAGTTTTACAACTCATACTTGAAATGAATAATAAATAACCAAAGATATACTTATACGAAAGCACGATCTTTATTTGAATAATCGAAAATAAGTTTGATTATCGAAACATTATTCTTTAATAAAATAAAGAATATTATTTAATAAAATAAGCGGAGTCATAAGTCCTCGAATGAATATTCAAAATAATATTCATTAAATAAAGTAAGCGGAGTCATAAGTCCTCGAATGAATATTCAAAATAATATTCATTAAATAAAATAAAGTTATCAAATAAACCTTATTCGATTAATAGTTTTGAAAACTATATCAATATATATATATATAAATAAATATATATATATATATATATATATTATACTCGGGAACATCGACTCCCGGTTTAGAAAATGTTCACCTTTGGGTCCCCTATACTAAGGGTATACACAACTACTGCTTATCTCTAGCATAGGTATTATGCAACTTATAAGCATTTGAATCAACAATTAGATATCAAAATTACAAAACAGACATGTATATATACCATATCAGCATGCTCCAATATATCGCAAAATTTGCTAATAACAATCATGCACTTATCACAAGATAATGCATATACATATATTTACATCACAACAACAGTATAACGGGTAGAAAACTTGCCTGAGCGACTGGGGGTGGTAAAAGGCCTGGGACGAGTCTGGTAACCTATAAACAACATATAAGTTGGAACTAAACCAAAGTCGCTTAAGAATCTAGACTTTAATCAATTAGACTCTAACGCTCGCTTTTGCGCTTAACGATTCACTTAAGTCGCTCGAGTACCCTCGGCTCCACCATTTTTAATAAATTGACCATTAAGAATTTTAAGGCGATTCTTTCGCGAATACCCTACCAACTGCCTAATCCACTTTACATAAATGTTTCATACTCCAATTAGTCATTTAAGGGCCTTAACCAAGGTTTTAAAGTAAGGCGAGGGGTAATGGTTCGTTCGTGAAATGTCGTTACTTAAAACGGTCGTTTCTCCTAAACCGTACATCGGATTCAAGCGAACCATATATCAAAACGAAGCTCGTAACATGAAATATCTAAACATGGAAAAGGCTATAATCTTTCAGTGAGTTCACGGGTCCTAAAGTTAAGAACAGAACAGTTAAGGAAAATCGGGCATTATGACGTTTATGTTTACACGATTTCCAATTTAATTAACACTCTAAATTATCATCAATTTACTCACAACCACCAATACAACAATATTCAACCATCATAATTCAAACTCAGTCCCCAACTCCAAGTTTTACCAATTTATCCAACCAATCAAAGACCCAATCTTCAAAACCAATACAAATCCACTAAAACTACTTATAATCAAAGATCAAGCCTTAATACTAACAATGCTTCAATAAAACTTAATGGAATCATAAAATCAAAGCTAGGGTTTAAAGTTGATACATTCCTTGGTAGGTGTTAAGTTGCTAGGAATCCTTAGGGAGCCTTAATCTAACCTCCTACAAGCTTGATCTTTCCAAAGAAATCAAGAACACAAAGTTAGGTTTTGAAGTTTCTAAAAGTATGATTTAAAGAACTATAAAAATGAGGGTCTTACCATGCTTATTTGGACGAGACTTGTGAAAAAGAGTTGTAGGCCATCTCAATACCTTTCCAAAGAGATATAGAACACAACATTTTAGTAAGTATTGAAGGAGATATGGTATTTTGAAGTTGCTGCTCTGGTTTTGGCCGAGAGCTTTTGTTCTTGGAAAGCAAAAGTCAACTTCTAATTTGTGTTTTGTGATTTGTTTTGCCTTGGCTTGGTTGCTACCTTTTGTTTGTTAATTAAATTGTTACCATGGTAAAAATTGTGTGGCTGACAATCAACCAACCAATCCTTCCTACTTTGTCATGCTCATGTCATCTGCATATGTCATCTTGTTACACTTGTCTTCCTCTTGTTTGTGTGATGACATCATCGTCCATTAACCTCTTTGATTAACCCCTAATTACTTGGCTAATGACCGCTGATCTGTTATATGGTTCGCTTAACTTTCATTCTCGTTTATCGTTTGAGGGATCATACACGGGATCTTATTACTTGGGTTCCCCTAAACCTTTCTCAATATTTTATATTCATTTTATGATCCTCTCTTATAATCCTTGAATTAAAACCTTTTAATCATGTTATCTTATACTCAATTCTTTTGGTATCTGGTGGATTTTCGGGAAAAATTAAAGTGTTCGAATTTGGATTCTGACGATCTTTACATACACTTATTTACTTTATGAAATACTAATACGATCTTAGAATTTCCATAACAGTACTCCTATATAGCGTGGTCTGATAATTTTCCTTAATCAACATCATCAGCAAAAGTTACTATTCATCTGTATTTCAAAACTTCCAAAAATTGGGGTTATTACAGTCTCCCCTCCTTAAAAGGGTTCCGTCCCGGAATCAGATAGAAAATGAATAAGGATACTTTCTTAGCATTGCACTTTCTAACTCTCAAGTCAATTTTCCCACATTGTGGTTCTGCCACAAACCCTGGCTAACATTATAACCCTTCTTCTAAGCACTTGTCCATTTTTGATCTATAACCCTTCCTGGTTGCTCCATATAGGTTACGTCTGGTTGCATGTCTATGCGCTCATATGCCCCTATTTGTCTGGCATCCGGATTACACTTTCTTAACATTGATACATGGAACACGTTATGAACTTGCTAAGGTTCGGGGTAAGGCTAGCTCATATGTTAACTTCCCAATACAACTTAATATATCCAAGGGTCCAACAATTCGTGGGCTTAGCTTTCCTTTCTTTCCGAACCACATCCATCATTTCCAAGGGAATACCTATAACAGCACTAGGTCCCCTACTTCCTATTCTTTGTCCTTTCGTGTCAAATCAACATACTTCTTATGTCCATCTTGGGCTACTACCAGCCGTCCTCTAATTAGATCTATTATATCCTTGGTCCTTTGGACTACTGCGGGTCCGAGCATCTTGCGCTCTACAACTTCATCCTAACATAAGGGAGATCGACATTGTCTTCCCTCAAGGATCTCATAAGGCGATACCTCGATACTGACATACGATCGATTATCATAAGAAAACTCAATCCGCGTTAAGTGATCATTCCAAATTTCTTTCAAGTCTATTATACAGACTCTCATCATAGCTTCTAGCATTATAGCTTTTGCTTCTCAATACCCATTCTTTTCCAGTTCGTAATCGCTACTATCTTCCGTTCCTAATATTATACTGGTTATACTTTTGCTCGTTAGCGTTCTATAACATTTTAATAACCACGTCAACCTTAGTATCATGAACGCGTTAGAATCGGAATACCACCGTACTTGGTACCACTTCATCTCTAGCTGCCTCCATCTTCGAAAGCTTGGTCCTTCATATAGAAGTAAAAGAATTTATTGAGAGATCACTATGATCATGAACACTTGTTACATTGCATAGTTAGTACAGTAGGTGGCCATCCTTTAGTACTTGACAAGCAATTAAACAATAGATGGTATGCTACTAGGCTTCTATCACACAGATAGATAGTCATTCGGCAATACCGCCCCTTCTAGAAGGGTTGTTCTTCTCAGCTTACATGAAATGAAAAGGAGAGAAAAGAATGAAATGAAGAGAATTGTATATATATAAAATATACTGCCACAAAATATCTGGCTTGGAATCTACCTCTGAACTATAGAGGTTTGTCATAGGAGAACAAAACATATACGTACATAAATATCAACATTAAGTATTATAGCATCGCAATTCATGTTCCTGAATCTTTCACTATTTCGTCCATCATTCTATGGACCCATGCTCTTGCTCGAGCTTATAAACAATTACCTTTGAAACTCCCTCGACATCGAAAATCGAATCTGGGATTTCATTCTAGACGTCATCGTTATTAGAATTCTATGCTTGCATCGCAACCTTCCTCGTATAGTAATACGGCTCTCTATTGATAAGAAGGAATAAGTATTCAGTAGGTAGATAATTGACTTAATTAGCCTATCAATGATAACTTATACACCACCACGACCCGATTAGTGGTACTCACTCTCAACATCCATTCCAATACAACTCTCACGGTTATAAGTAATCGGCTCATTACTCGCAGAATCATTCCTGTATTACTATGGCCCACCGTTGACCTACTGTAGTAATTCGTTTTCCATAAAGTTTTAATAGCTAACCATATGGAGTCTATTCATATCATATCGAATCCTTCTAAGGAGGTAACATAATCACCATTCATGATTCATGAAGAACATTCCTGATCCTGACGTACATACATGACATGAAGCAGATAAAATTGCAGAAGAGTTTCAATCAAAGCAATGATAGTAGGCTAATACCATTATTAACCATATTTCTTTACTGGGAGACATGAAGCTCAAAGGTTCATTTAGTCCTTTCGTAACATACTCCTGGCTTATCTCAAGATAGGACCTTCTAAGATAGAAAGCCCGCTCACGGCGATTACATGAATTAAATATTTACCAAACTACTATTACGGTTGAGTACCGCACAATCATCAGAAGGAATGTCAATCTTTCACACCATAATACAACCTTCACGGAATTAACTATTATCACTGTATTCCTCTTGCACGAGCGCCGATAATTGTCCTCTTACACTTAAAGTGTTGGCCACCTCTTTGGCCTTTCCTGATAGTAAAATTTCCTTACAATCAATGTCATTTTAACCACCTCCAACTAAATTTTCTACCTCATTTCAATCACTGCTTATGTGAAAATGCTTCTCTTAAGTCCTGGTGAGAAAAAAATCGCCATTTTTCCATAAGTCATTGCCTTAGTCTTTAGATGTGAACATTGCCACGACTGACTCTCGATCATACTTAGGACGTCTCTTATCTTAGGTCCTTCTTGTTTTCACCAATCTTGACCCTCATTGGATCGATCTATACTTTCTTATGGTTCAACACGTGCCCCACCTGGCATTATTATAATTACGTCATATTTCCTTCATCAAAATTTCTATTCTTGAGAACTTTGAATATTACCTTTCTCCTTGTAAAACCTCTAAGGTTATCCTTAAATCCTTCATCAGGTACACCCTAGGCACAGGGCATATCAAGATACCATTTACTAATACCAGAATCATTGTCTATATACTTCTGAAAAATTTCTCCACTGATCCTTAAAGGTTGTTGTTACCTTAATCCTTTCCCATTCATACTGTTAAAACTCATGTTGTCCCTATTAAGGGTGAAATGCCAACCTTTATGCATTCCCCTAGGATTCATTTCAAGTTATCGGGGTTTTATCTTTAATTCCACCTTTAAAAGATACTTACACTCTTCCATGGATAAATCAGGTCATATATACTTGATAGATTACCTTATTCAATCATTCTTACTTCGATCGTCTATACTTAATTTCACAATAACATCCTTATTCAAACTGAGGTCAATCCATATGGCCTCCAAAAGATAACAACGGTTTTTTTTTTCGCTTTGCCTGCCTAATTTGGTAATGACAACAGGGATGTTCTGGAAGATATTGGCCGTGTTCAACGTGAACTTCTTCTTAATAATTCCTTATTTACTTTTGTTATTTATCTCAACAGTCATCTCAATGTTGGGATATCTTTCATACATGGCGTCTCTCTTCCTGGGAATCAAGCCACCGACCTTACACTTCACATTCTTGAAGGTCACTTCCTTCATCCAATTTTCCTAATTTCTTACTTCCTTGTCTCCTCAGTCTATCAGCGTCTCATTATTTATCCTTCGAACTATCTCAAAGTTTCATTGAATACTCTCAACTTAAAGGGGATAAAATATATGTACCTCTTATGCCTTTAACCATCAATTTTAACTCATGGTGAATCACCCTCATCCTGATAATTACATACTTTTCTATTTCTATTGTTACGAGTATTTAGGGTTTCCTCATACCCAACTCCCTTATCATACCTCAAACTCTATTGCCTTTATATTCCTTTCCACTTCAGTTTTATTTTATTTTCCTTTCTCTTACAATCATTTCATGAACCCACTAATTATTTACTTCAAACATCAAGTCACTCTAGGATTCGTGTCCTCAGGACGAATCTTGCCAACTTTTACAACTTAGATTCATAACTCATCATACTCGTCCACCTTTGTTCTGGCTCTAAAGCTTTTACACTATCTCTATAACCTTGGGAAGTACTTTCTCGAAAACAATTGACTGAACTTTAATCAGTTTATTATAACCTCTGGCCCCGTGTCTTTCTTCGCCTTTCACCAGTGGGGGGCCTCTCTCTTAGGAAGGTAAGTGACAAAAACAGTCTTTTGCGCTTCATCAATCATTTAGAATCTCAAATGATTCCTATATTTCCTTTAGCCAGGCTCTTGCCTTGACTGGGTCAGCTTGTTCCTTGGAACTCTGAGAGCTTAGCGACTTAAAGGTCCTGAAATAATTTCTCACCACATTGTTCCTCAGGGTGGTGGTTGGGGATAATAGTCTAAGTTCTGTCTAGAAAGGTCCATGAATTGTCGTATAGGAGTACCGTCTCGGGTCTCCTTTCCTTACTCGACTTCTGTTTCCGTAGTCTGAACGTTCCATCCTCCTCCCCATAATCGGGGTCATCCTACATGTTTTAAATCCTCATTTTCCACTTCATTATGTTATGGGTTCCTTCTATCTTGATGGCGACCTCCCTGACTATCACGTTCAGGGTTTACTCTAAATCTTATTCCTCAAACTAGGGCTTTCATCTAAGATCTCATCTTTAAGCTCTTAAACATTTGGAACCCAAATTATGTAGGAACACCTCATTATTCCCTTATCATATTTCTCGGTATTAATCTCTTCTCCAGTCATTGGCTCTCTTCCTTCATTCATCAATTTTTCTTGGCACAATATGATCTTTTTCAATAATTGGGGCTGCAGTACAATCTTAAACAGCTTTTCGGTACCGGCTCTGGTTACCTTCACTTCTATTTCCATTTTCTCGTAATCTCTTACCAATTCTTCTGAAGACATTATCATCTTGAGTCTTTCCTTTCTACTAAGGGCGTCAGCCACCATATTGGCTTTTCTTGGATGATAAAGAATCTCATAATCGTAATCCTTGATTAGCTTTAACCACCTCCTCTGGCACATGTTGAGCTCTTTCTACGTAAAAATGCACTAGAGCACTTATGGCTTGTGTAAATCTCACACTTCTCTCCATACAAGTAGTGCCTCCAATCTTTAGGGCAAAACTATTGCCACGAGCCCAAGCTCATGGGTGGGGATATCGAATTTTATATTCCCTTAATTGTCTTGACGCGTACGCAATTACCTTGATGTGCTTTATAAGAAGCACCCTAATTCCCTATGCGAAGCATCACTATAAATCACAAAATCTCCTTTTCCATCCGGCAAAGCCAACATAGGGGTCGTCACCAACCTTTGCTTCAGTTCTTAAAAGCTGTTCTCGCATTTCTCTGTCCATTCGAACTTCTCAGTCTTACGAGTATGCCGCGTTAAAGGGGCTACTATCTTTACAAACTTGAATGAACCTACGGTAGTTATCGGCCAATCCTACCTCTGGTAGTCATCCTAACCAAGGTCATCCATTCCTCATCGGTCCTTTCTTCGTACTTGTCAGGATCCTCCACAGAATCCTCTTCAGCAACAATCCCTTCTCCGATAACATCCCCAACCGCTAGATCCTTAATATGAACATCATTTGGTCCCTCATTAGGGTGCTCCATTGGATCCACAATCTGATCCCCAATATGTAGTAAAACATCATCATATTATTTCTCTTGAACTTCAGGGTTCAGAGTCCCACTACCATATACGATAACGAACTACGCTTCTATCACGATATTTATAAGGGTTCCCATAAGGGTTTTAACTGTCAGTACTATGTTAGGTAGTCTGACTATGAACTTGGCAAGAGTTCTTATTATCTTATTAAACTTCTTATCTTAACGTCACATCATCTCTGAGGTTTATAACGCTTAGCTCTGATACCATTTCTGTAACACCCCCAAATCCGGGGTCGGGGATCCGGGTTGTCACGAGTTCCATTTCCCTTAATAACACCCAATCTTAATAAACAATCAACTACTCCATACTGTGACCACACAATAAACACACACACCACAAGTTATAGTCTCAGAGATGAATATCCAAAAATAACACGAGTCATTTTATTCCACAATTATATGTCATTAAACCTTAAAAGGGTTTCTGAATAAATTTACATTTCTTTGCCATTATTACTATTCATAAAGATACATAAGTCTGGTACATCAAAAGTTGAAAGCCTAGCCTATTGGTAGTTCCTACCTCAGCTACGGCGACATGAACGCGTATAGGAAATTGCGGAACGTTTCCTATCCGCTCACGAATTGGGAGCCTGGTCCTGTTCATCTTGTCTATCTGATGTTGTGTGATGAAAGAAGAAAGCAAGGGTGAGCAACAAGCCCACCGAAATAGTATGTATAATAATTTACAATATATGAGCATTCTCATAGTACTCAAGAAAGTCTTGGTCAAGAAGAAATGAACCAAGTTGATATCTTAACGCGACCAAGTCGCAAAATATTCAGTATATACATACATATATACTTTTCACAATCTTTGAAATCCTCTGACATGTATAATATACACAGAGTTCCAGTTTATAACTGTATAAAAATATCGTTGCAAGATGATCTCATATATCTAACCTTGTCTTAACGTTTTTTCTGAAAATCTTTGACATGCATAAGATAATCATTTACTAGATATAAGTTTAAAAGATGAAGTTACAAGATACTCCAATATACTTATATCTTTTCCGAATACTACTTGAACTACCCCGTTCAAGTTATAATTAGTTTCAAAAGTTCATCACACTGATGAGACTACAAGATAAGACTTGAATAGATTCAATCTTTGAAATATCATTTGAAAGAAATGAAGTTACGAGATACTTCATTAAGTCCCGATATATATATACATATATATATATATATTTCATACACTCCTTGAAAACCTTTGTTATGAAAATTCTAAACAGAGTTGCAATATCCAATGAATTTTAGAAAGGAGAAAACCTTGGCATAAACCTGATATCTTGCTGATCAGGCAAAGATACCAATAAATAACCTTTTCTACTAGTAGATGGACGAATTCCCCACTGGTCATCACCCTGGACGCATTAGGACCTATGCTGGACTGCCACTCAGCCACTTACACATTGATGGACTCCCACTGAGCCACTTACACTTTCATGGACGCCCACTGAGCCCATGTTGCTTATGCCGACTCAAATAGATGGACTTACTTCCCGAATGTTGGGCAAGTAATCAAAATATTTTCTCAAAACAGCAACCTTGTTGCGAATATAAAATACACCACAGAGCCGGACCCCTCAGGTTTTGAGCGAGTATTTAAATCCCCTTTGAAAGGAAGATCTTAAATATAAAAATGAGTTTTGGGATCCGCTCTAACTTTTAAAATCATTTTGAAGACTCGAAAACATTTTTAAGAATGTTTGGAGTAATGCTGATTTAATAAAATAAATCAGTCCCGATATGTTGGAGAATATCTGAATATTATTATTTAAATAATATGCCCATAAGGATAATCTTTATAAAAATAATTGAAGTAGAAGTTTTACAACTCATACTTGAAATGAATAATAAATAACCAAAGATATACTTATACGAAAACATGATCTTTATTTGAATAATCGAAAATAAGTTTGATTATCGAAACATTATTCTTTAATAAAATAAAGAATATTATTTAATAAAATAAGCGGAGTCATAAGTCCTCGAATGAATATTCAAAATAATATTCATTAAATAAAGTAAGCGGAGTCATAAGTCCTCGAATGAATATTCAAAATAATATTCATTAAATAAAATAAAGTTATCGAATAAACCTTACTCGATTAATAGTTTTGAAAACTATATCAATACATATATATATATATATATAAATATATATATTATACTCGGGAACATCGACTCACGGTTTAGAAAATGTTCACCTTTGGGTCCCCTATACTAAGGGTATACACAACTACTGCTTATCTCTAGCATATGTATTATGCAACTTATAAGCATTTGAATCAACAATTAGATATCAAGATTACGAAACAGACATGCATATATACCATATCAGCATGCTCCAATATATCGCAAAATTTGCTAATAACAATCATGCACTTATCACAAGATAATGCATATACATATATTTACATCACAACAACAGTATAACGGGTAGAAAACTTGTCTGAGCGACTGGGGGTGGTAAAAGGCCTGGGATGAGTCTGATAAATTATAAACAACATATATGTTGGAATTAAACCAAAGTCGCTTAAGAATCTAGACTTTAATCAATTAGACTCTAACGCTCGCTTTTGCGCTTAACGATTCACTTAAGTCGCTCGAGTACCCTCGGCTCCACCATTTTTAATAAATTGACCATTAAGAATTTTAAGGCGATTCTTTCGCGAATACCCTACCAACTGCCTAATCCACTTTACATAAATGTTTCATACTTCAATTAGTCATTTAAGGGCCTTAACCAAGGTTTCAAAGTAAGGCGAGGGGTAATGGTTCGTTCGCGAAACGTCGTTACTTAAAACGGTCGTTTCTCCTAAACCGTACATCGAATTCAAGCGAACCACATATCAAAACGAAACTCGTAACATGAACTATCTAAACATGGAAAAGGCTATAATCTTTCAGTGAGTTCACGGGTTCTAAAGTTAAGAACATAACAGTTAAGGAAAATCGGGTATTATGACATTTATGTTTACGCGATTTCCAATTTAATTAACACGCTAAATTATCATCAATTCACTCACAACCACCAATACAACAATATTTAACCATCATAATACAAACTCAGTCCCCAACTCCAAGTTTTACCAATTTATCCAACCAATCAAAGACCCAATATTCAAAACCAATACAAATCCACCAAAACTACTTATAATCAAAGATCAAGCCTTAATATTAACAATGCTTCAATAAAACTTAATGGAATCATAAAATCAAAGCTAGGGTTTGAAATTGATACCTTCCTTGACAGGTGTTAAGTTTCTAGGAAGCCTTAGGGAGCCTTAATCTAACCTCCTACAAGCTTGATCTTTCCAAAGAAATCAAGAACACAAAGTTAGGTTTTGAAGTTTCTAAAAGTCCGATTTAAATAACTGTAAAAATGAGGGTCTTACCATGCTTATTTGGATGAGACTTGTGAACAAGAGTTGTAGGCCATCTAAATACCTTTCCAAAGAGCTATAGAACATAACATTTGAGTGAGTATTGAAGGAGATATGGTAGTTTGAAGTTGCTGATCTGGTTTTGGCCGAGAGCTTTTGTTTTTGGAAAGCAAAAGTCAACTTCTAATTTGTGTTTTGTGATTTGTTTTGCCTTGGCTTGGTTGCTATATTTTGTTTGTTAATTAAATTGTTACCTTGGTAAAAATTGTGTGGCTCACAATCAACCAATCAATCCTTCCCACTTCGTCATGCTCATGTCATCTGCTTATGTCATCTTGTTACACTTGTCTTCCTGTTGTTGGTGTGATGACATCATCGTCCATTAACCTCTTTGATTAACCCTTAATTACTTGGCTAATGACCGCTGATCTGTTATACGGTTTGCTTAACTTTCGTTCTCGTTTATCATTTGAGGGATCATACCCGGGATCTTATTACTTGGGTTCCCCTAAACCTTTCTCAATATTTTATATTCCTTTTATGATCCTCTCTTATAATCCTTGAATTAAATCCTTTTAATCATGTTATACCTTATACTCAATTATTTCGGTATCTGGTGTATTTTCAGAAAAAATCAAAGTGTTCGAATTTGAATTCTGACGATCTTTACATACACTTATTTACTTTATGGAATACTAATACGATCTTAGAATTTCCATAACAGTACTCCTATATAGCGTGGTCTGATAATTTTCCTTAATCAGCATCATCAGCAAAAGTTACTATTCATCCGTGTTTCAAAAATTCCAAAAATTGGGGTTATTACAGAATCTCTTTATAATATGATTATGATTGTAACATAATATAATCCAACTAAAATTAAATAATATCAAGTAGTAATTGGCCAATGACACAACGGGCTTGTGTCGGTCATAGCCTTTCAACATGGTAGAAAGTGGTTCTTATTTTTAAATCATTGTCGTTTCGTGCTACAGCCGAGGGCTTTGATTTCGAAATAAGAAATACTTGTCTATTACATAGAGATGTGTACATTGAATTAGAATCTAAAGGTCGGTACGTGCTACAGCCGTGGGCCATTGGAGACTGATTCAATTGTACGAAATGTTGGGTTAGACTTGACTTAGAATATTGAGTTTGTCGTGCCACAGCCGTGACTCAATTATTCAAGAGGATAAACTTATATTAGGGAATAACATAAGATGTAATTGACAAGAGTTGTCTGCCTATTGAACATCACATGACGTTTCGTGCCACAGCCGAGGTTGTGTGATGGAATGTAGGATCCCTATTCCCACTAGCATTATGAATGCTTAATTTTCACTTAGGGGGTTGAAAAAATTAGATAAACTAGTGGGAGACACTTATGAATAAATACCCGATTCATATAGTGTTTTGAAATAAAATTGAATATTTGCTAAGTGTTGTTATGTATTTATCATTTACAGATTTACTATATTCGTCATGTCTTCTGCACTATCACTCCGGAGCATACTAGATGCTCACAAGTTGACTGGTCCTAATTTAGCTGTTTGTTTTCACTGTAACAAGTTGGGGCACTGGAAGAGAAACTGCAAGGTTTACCTTGCAGAATTGAAGAATAAGAAGGGTAGTAAGACTACCGCTTCTGATTCAGGCATGTTCATGATCGAAGTTAATATGTCACTAGGTCAAATTTCTATTTGGGTATTAGATACCGCCTGTGGTTCTCATATTTGCAATTCGTTGCAAGGACTAAAGGGAAGTAGGACTCTTGAAAAAGATGAGGTGATTCTACGTATGGGCAATGGAGCAAGGGTTGCGGCCATATCTGTTGGATCATTTAGTTTACATATGCCTATGGGCAAGACTATTATTTTGAATAATTGTTATTACATTCCCTCTATTGTGAGGAATATTGTTTCTATTCCTATTTTGGATGTGGATGGTTTTTTATTTATTATTAAGAATGATGAATGTTCTATCCTTAGAGATAATGTTCTTTTTGGACGTGGCATTTTAAATAATGGTCTGTATGTATGTGACGTAGAGCATGATTTACTTCAGATTGAACAAACTAATAAAAGAAAATGAGATGATGAAAATTTGACCTATTTATGGCACTGTAGGCTAGGTCATAGTAGTGAAAATAGACAGCGAATATTGCATAAGGAAGGGTTACTTGATCCCTTTGATTTTGAATCATATCCTACATGCGAGTCTTGTCTATTGGGTAAAATGACCAAATCTCCATTTAGTGGACATGGAGAGAGGGCTGCAGATTTGCTAGGATTGGTACACACAGATGTATGTGGACCAATGTCTACGCAAGCCATGGGTGGATTTTCGTACTAAATTACTTTCATAGATGATAGATCTAGATTCGGATATGTGTATTTGATGAAACACAAGTCTGAAGCCTTTGAAAAGTTCAAAGAATATAAACATGAAGTGGAGAAACAAACCAAACACAGTATTATAACTCTTCGATCAGATCGAGGTGGTGAATACTTGAATGGAGAGTTTCTAGATTATCTCAAAGAAAATGGTATAGTCTCCCAGTGGACTCCTCCATATACTCCACAGTTAAATGGGGTATCTGAAAGGAGAAATCGAACTTTGTTAGACATGGTTCGGTCCATGATGAGCTATGTAAATGTTCCAGTATTCCTATGGGGTTATGCATTGGAAACCTCAGCATATTTACTGAATAAGGTGCCTTCCAAATCTGTTCCTCAAACACCATATGAGATATGGAAAGAAAGGAAACCGAGTCTTAAACACGTTAAGATTTGGGGATGTCCAGCTTATGTCAAGAAAGTTGACCCAGATAAGCTGGAATCTCGATCCGTAAAATGTAATTTTGTGGGATATCCTAAAGAGACTTTGGGGTATTACTTTACACTGATCATCGGGTGTTTGTCTCCAGACATGCTACCTTCTTGGAAAAGGAGTTTATCCTTGAAGGAAACAGTGGGAGCAAAATTGAACTTGATGAAGTTCAAGAAGCACAAACTACTACGGATCAAGTGGAAACACCTGTTCAGACTGAACAACCTTCTGTGGAACAGCCCATTCGTAGGATAGGGAGAGTGTCTCGCCAACCTGAGAGGTATTATGGCCTTGTCACTGAGAATGAAAATGAGTTGTCAATCATTGATGATGATAACCCTGTGACCTATAATGAGGCTATGAGTAGTGTTGACTCAGAGAAATGGCATAGTGCCATGAAATCCGAAATTGAATCTATGTATACTAACCAAGTATGGACTCTGGTTGAGGCGCCTGAAGGTGTTAAGCCTATTGGGTGCAAGTGGGTATACAAAAGAAAGATTGGAGTAGATGGCCAGGTGGAGACCTATAAGGCCAGGCTCGTGGTAAAAGGATTCAAACAAAGGCAAGGGATTGACTTTGATGAAACTTTTTCTCCTGTAGCCCTGTTAAAATCAATTCGGATTTTTCTTGCGATTGCTGCTTACTACGACTATGAGATATGGAAAATGGACGTGAAAACGGCCTTCCTCAATGGGGAACTTGAGGAGGAAGTGTATATGACACAGCCAGAGGGTTTTCTTTCCAAGGGAAATGAACACCTAGTGTGTAAGCTGCTGTGAACCATATATGGTTTAAGGCAAGCTTCTCGTAGATGGAACATCCGTTTTGATGAGACAATCAAAGAGTTTGGTTTTATCAAAAACATAGATGAACCATGTGTCTATAAGAAGGTTAGTGGGAGCACGGTAACATTTCTTATATTGTATGTGGATGATATACTTCTTATAGAAAATGATATACCGATGCTACAATCAGTCAAAGTATGGCTATCAAAGAACTTCACCATGAAGGACTTGGGAGAAGCATCCTGCATTCTCGGTATTAAGATCTATAGAGATAGATCTATAAGAATGATAGGTCTTACCCAGGGTACATACATCCAGAAAGTGCTTAAAAGGTTTAGCATGGAAAACTCCAAAAGAGGTCTCATACCGATGAGCCATGGAGTGTCCCTTTCCGAAAAAATGTCTCCTAAGACACCTGAGGAAAGAGAGCGTATGAGTAAGATTCCTTATGCTTCAGCAATAGGATCTATCATGTACGCGATGTTGTGTACAAGGCCTGATGTTGCTTATTCAATTAGTATGACGAGCAGATATCTGTCGAATCCAGGTGAAGACCACTGGAAAGCAGTGAAAAACATCTTTAAGTACTTGCGAAGGACTCAGGACATTTTTCTTGTTTTTGGTGGTGAATCTGAGTTAAAAATAGAGGGTTATACTGACTCTAGTTTTCAATCAGAAAGTGATAGCAAATCCATGTCAGGGTACGTGTTTACTCTGAATGGTGGTGCAATTCAGATTGTTGAAAGAGGAGATGTTAACGTTGAGAGAGTTGACACACATAACAACGTAGCAGACCCACTCACAAAGCCACTTTCTCAGAGTCACTTTGATCGTCATAAAGACAAGATGTGTATTAGATACCAGAGTGATTGGCTTTAGTACAAGTGGGAGATTGAAAGAGATATGTCCTAAGTTCAATCATGTATGAGGATTTAGAAATAACTTTTATGTAATCTGTTTTGATTTCATTGATATTAATAAAAGGCTTGTTTTGTTTTTATTGCGGGCTCTATCTATTTAAATGTTTAAATAAGATATACCACAGTTTAGAGTAAAGATTTTTATGGATTGTGACGAGATCATAATAATGAGACCTAAAAGATGATAACTCTAAACTTAAATAGTTCCTAGTCGTAGGATTACTAACTGGTAATTAATAATCCGCAAAGATCGGTACATAATATGCTTGCTTCATTATGAAGGATGTCTGTTCTCATAGACATTTGTGTGGTGACACTATAGCTAGTATGTAGGTGCTTATTATAGAATAAGTTCACTGAACATGACTCACACAGCTGAACAACTGATGGAGTTCACTCACGTGTCAGCAGTTGTTCACATAGTGATAGTTGTACAAGTATCCTTAGACTTGAGGTCATCATAGTCATCTTGTGTACACTGAACTATGCTTTGGTTTAGTTCTTAGTCTCAAGGGAGAATTATAAGGGCTCTACTGGGTATAGGAATTTGTACACGAAGATAGTGTATGATCAATAAAGGATCTACCCCTTTCAGTGTAGGAAGAGAATGTTCAATGCTGATCCACTTATGTTAGTTCAGGAATCTCTGGCCAGAGTGAATGAAATTAGAAAGGAGTTTCTAATTTACATTAAATAGAACTAAGCATAGTGAATGGGAAAGCAAGTGATTAAATAAGATAGGCTTGACACAAGTTTCATGCCTTGTATTTAATCGTGACATTGCAGGGTAGAAGGAATTAATTGTACGGTAACTACTCACTGAATATGTTCTTGGTATTGTAAGCAGTGAATTCGTATTATCCGGATAGTCGCGATATGCTGAGAAGTATCCCTCACGATGTAGAATAAATATGATTAATTAATTAAACATATTTAATGAATTAGAGAATTTATATAAATGATGATAAAATAGTTTTATTATTATTTATTTCTACTACCGGCTTAATATTGAACCTACAGGGTCACACCATAAAAGATAATGATTTAATGGTGGAGGAATTAATTAATAATGGCTGATAATTATTTATTTATGAAATAAATAATTAATTGGCAAATTTAATAATTGATTAAATGAGATTTAATTGATTATAAATTAATTAAGAAAAAATTCTTAATATTATTAATTAAAAATTTAATTTTTGGAAATTAAATCAAGTGAGAGAATTATTTCTAAAGTGTTTAGAAAAAGGATTAATAATTAAATGGTGTTTTAATTATTAGTGAGAATAATAAAAGGTTAATAATAATAATATTTTATGGGAAAAATTTCAGCTGAAAATTTTGCCTATAAATATACTATTATAAATCCTATTTTTGCCTCAACCAAAAAGATTTACAAAACCCTAATTCTCTCCATCTCTTCCTCCTTCATTACATCGTTTTCTTGGTGGATACCGGTGGAGTGCTTCACACTTGAGGAGCAGCTGCTAAGGATCTCCGTTCATCGTTCTTGGATCGCTATTAAAGACCTCCATCTTTCCATTAACGTAAAGCTTCTTAAGGTAAACATACTGAACTACGAATTAAATATTATTTTTTTCGCATGGATCCTGCGGAGGGTTTCAATTTTTTTTAAGATTAAATTTACGTTTTCGCTGCGTTTATGTGCTAAAAACCCTTCACCATAGACTTCAGCCAGTGACAGTTGATCAAGATCATACTGATGTCTGATAATGGATGCCTGTGTATCTCATTCTTCAGGAAGAGCCCTTAGAAACTTATTGTTGAAATCTTCTTTGTCATATTCCTTTCCAACTAATGACAGATCGTTCAACAGCGTCAGGAAGCTATCATAAATGTCAGTAATGCTTTCATCAGGCTTAACATCATTTATACTCTTGAACAAGAACAACTCTTCTATTCTACTTGATTACTAATATTCCTTGACATTGAGTTTCCAAAGCATCCCATATAGCTTTGGCAGTTTTGCAAGCAATCGCTCTATTTGACATAACATTGTCTAAACTATTATGAAGAATATTCCTAACTTTGGCATCCTTCTCAGGATCTGACCATTCATATTTTTCTTTCCTGATATAGTGCTGAGGAACTGTTGGTGTTATAGCCACAACCTTTTCACGATAATAAGGTCCATGATTGATTCAACATAAGCATCATCAATGGCTTCAAGAAACATAAGCATCTTTACTCTCCATGTAGAGTAGTCAGCCTTTTTCAGGATCGGGATCTTCATGCTTTCATACTTACTTCCTGACATCATGATCTTTTCTAATTCGAATTAAATTAGAATGCTCCGATATCACTTATTACCCATTAATAGATAATTGTTTAAGGGGGTTGGATACAATTATCAAACAGTTCGATATCAAGAAGGTAAAGTAAGAGTAATAGAATCAAATAACAGTTTACTAATTCTTTTATAAACTGTTACAATATGATTTATCTTGTTTCTATACATATCTAAATCAACAACTTCGATCTTATAAATCAGGAACCGACAAGAAACCATTCCACAAATCTTGGAACTGTGTAAATCAGCAAATCCCGATTTACTCTGCAATACTGACACCAAGTCACATCCTGACAGCTTGACAAATTCCGATGCAGATCCTGACTGGTTGACAAATACAGATCTATATATAAACAACTATCCTATCCATTTAGTTTTTCAAATAAAACTAAAGATCGTTTCTTAATATTTTAACTCTATCTTATTATTGGTTTAAATATATTTTCAGATTATATTAACCTTCAAATATAAACTAACACACCTGAAATTAGGTTAAGAACGCGGTGAGATGTTGTGAGATTTGAAAGTTGACATAATATATAAATACATATTGGCGTACTCATTTTAGAAGTAGATCATGTAGTATACCCCATATTTTTCAGAGAAAAATATAACTTGTATTCATAAAATATCATTCTAGTTTAAGCCCTCTCTCTGGACACACACTGAGTTCAGTTTGTAAATTTCCCCTTTGTATTGTTTAAGATATAATAGTTGTTGAGGGAGGGATAACGAGGGTTCAGGTATTGGTTTCATATATAAAAGGATGTACATTGGTTAATACAGGTCTTCAGAGAGTATTTGATTCAAGAAACAATTATCAAAAAAATGAAAGATATATTATTAAATTCTTACAATCCTATCATTTTATTATTTAATAATATATTTTTTTATCAAATTCTTAAAGGAACATGATATAGCATTAAGATTATAGATTAATTATAGGTCGAAACTGAACTAAAATTGCACACATTTACTTTGAAGGAAAAGTAGATTGTTATAAAACGGAGCAACTCCCTTACAAAAATATTTATACAAACATGAAAGGTGTGATTATTATTTCATATTAAAAAATAAAAATAAAGGGTCGAAATTATCATACTTATTAATTTAAATTTTCAGTTCCTAGAGATATGTAGGATGACAACGAGTAGTACTAGTATGTTGAATGGTAATGAAGAAAAATGAATTAAAATTTAAAAGATATTGTTTACTCATGAGCCAAGAGTAAATATTATTAATAAATAGTTAATAATAAAAAATATTATCCAATCATGTAGCCATAAAAAACCTAATTAATAATTATTACTTTAATATATAGTTGTTGAGAATTGAATTTAAAGTTATGATGAAAGTATATGACCAACTAGTAATATTTTTAAGTGATTTTTGCATAAATATCCAAATTGCAGAAAATATTTGTAAAAATACGGATTAACCTCGTATGAACCATTTCAACTTCATATAAAACCTTAAATGCAATCAATGTACATATTTTAGCAAATATTTTCATGAAAGTGGTATTTTTAGTAAATTCCCATTTTTTAATTATATAGTTGCACTTAATTTAATGATATAATTGAAGAAGTAAAATTATGTAAATTTAATAAGCGAAGTTAAATAAGTAATTTATTTAGTTCTTTTACGTATTTGTAAAAAATAGTTTCCTAAATCGCAATTCGCAGCGGCATTTCTAAAATAATATTCCATTTTTTGTAATTTTTTATTTAATTTTCGTCATTCTGAAATTATGAATAATAAATAAATATAATAAATTTGTTCTCTCGTTAAACATGTTTTCTCGAATAAGTCGCTCTCTCATTATTCACAAATCTAATATTATAAAATCATATTATTTTTTAGTCAACAAGCAATATAACTTTTTCCTATTTTATAATATAAAAATTTCAGAAAAATACAAAGTAGATTGAAACGCTATTTCACCGCCCTCTTCTTCTGGTTACAAAAGTATATATAATGTAATGATATAATGATTTTAAAAATATTAAGAATATATATATGCATAAATATGTGTCTTTGTAATATTTCATAGGTTAAAAATTAAAAGAAAATCTTTAAAAAAAATATAATATAGTATTTTTGTGTGAGCCCGTACGGTCTATCTGTGCGCACCCAAATGGTAGTGGCTGTGGGTTAAATACGATAAAATAATATATAATAGAGTATGTTAAATTTATGAGAAAAAGAATAAATGAGATTGAAAAAGAAATTTATGAGAATATCACGATGATAAATTGATTTAAAAAAGGAGAAGTTTTAAGAGAATATTTTTATGGTAAGTTAAAAAAGGAGAAGTTTTAAGAGAATATTTTGATGAAAGATGTTATAGAAACTTTAGGAGAATATTACGAAAGTTGATAAATTTATAGACATTTGTCTTTGTAAATTGTGATATTTAATAATCAAAAAATAGAAAAAAATATAGTAGGAAAATATAATATGATAAGTTAATATTAGGAGAAAAAGTAGAAATAGTATTAAAAAAGAAATTTAGGAGAATATCTTTAAAGAGAAGTAGAATTTTAGGAGAATATTAAGATAATAAGTTGAATTAAAAAAATATTAATGTAAGATGTTGCATAAACTTTAGAAGAATATTACGTATAATGATAATATACTTAGTTGAATATAAGGTAATTGTAGTTTTTGAAATTATTAACTCAAAAAATTAAGAAAAATAGAAAAATACAATGAGAAGAGACGCCACCTATATGCATTCTGTCTTCTCTAAATATATTTATATTGATGTACCACATATAACTATAACCTTTATTAATAGCACTTTAGTACCGAATTTGTATCAAATTTAATTTCACCCGATTTCGGCTTCAATCATGTAATTCTATTTCAAATATATTTCTATATTAAATTATAACTTTTATTAATACACGAAACCCTTTTTAAATATCTTATCTTATAACCTTTAATAATAAGTCAAACCTTTTTAAATGGCATTTTTGTATTAAATTTGGTTTCACCCTTAAAATTATATATTTCTACTATAACTCTAGTTGCAGTATCTTTATGTTCTATGAAATAATAAAATTGTTAAAATTGTATTATAATTATAATTTTCATTTTGGTTTCTTCTCAATAATCCTATATATAATATACCTCTATATTATTTTCATTTTAATGGAATATCAAAATTATTGAAATTGATTTATAATTACAAATTTTTATTATTATATTTATAAAATATCAAAAGTACAAATGTAAATTACATTTTCTTAATTAATGAATACAATATTATCAAAATATCAAAAGTACCAAATACTAGTAATCGCCTTAAGTTAATTTTTCTATAAACTTGAGTTTGATTACCCACGAATACATATTTATACTTCCGTCTCACCCAATTCTTTATATTGAGTTTGGACATAGAGATTAAAAATAAAAATAAATTATAGTAGTAAAAAATAAGAAAATTGAGTAAAGTGATGAGAAAAGCAGCGGATGCAGTTAATTTATATATTATAAAAATTTACTATTTTAGAAAATTTTTGGAATACAGAGAAACGAGAGAAAATGACCCAAAAAGGAAAGTGTAAAAAAATGTGTGTGACGGAGGGAGTAAGATTTAATTATTTAAATTTACTTCTTTAATATTTACTAGTTTAAAACCTATGCGATGCACGAATTTTAAATAGTTTTGTATATATTTTGTAAAATTTGAATTGAAATCTTAAATTTTATTCAATTAAATTTTTTAAATAATATGATTTTATGATCAATTTATTAATACACGCATATGATCTTAAGTTTTAATTAGAGGCTACTCGAAAAAGATAATATAATTGATTGAATAATATGATCTTACTAATATCTCTAAATAAGTTTAGAAAAGAATTATGGCTTAATCTCAGCCATAGATGATTTTATCCCAATTAATCATATCCACACATTTAATATCTTAAAATATAATTTTTTAATTTCATCTCTCACCTATACCCTATTTTCTCTCCACCCACTAGAACCATCTGCTGCCTCCAGCCACCGCTTCCGTTGCTCAAACTCACAGACACCACTAATACTATTATGTCACCACCTGCTCTGCCAAAGATATTTTGATTTTGATTTTTTTTTTAATTTGAATCAATTGTATAATATTTATATAAATATATATATATATATGTGATTTTATTTTAGTTGGTCCAAATATATTTTGAATTTGATTTTTTTAGTTTAGATCAATTGTATAATATTTTTTTAGCCTGGATGAATAATTTATGTTATATAATTTGTTTTAACTCGGTTCAATAGTATATTCTTTTCGCCGGATCAATAGTATTATTTTTCTTAGCCCGAGGAACACAAATATCAACTAAATATAACTAATTATGTATAGTTTGCTTTAAATTTTATTATACCCCGGATCTGTAATATAATTTTATTTTAGTCCGAATGAATAGTGTAGATTATTTAATTTTATTTCGAGCCCATTCAAGCCAACAGTAAATAATATATACTCTGATAGTATCGATATATATAGTTTAATTAAATATTAATCAAATTGATTGTTATAATGAAGATTATTTTAGAATTTAATTAAATATAAATTAAATTAGTAGAGTAAGTTGACTTCAATATCAATATCAATTATAACAATATAGACCTTAATATGAAGGAAAATGTTAAAGTACCCAAATGTCACATGTCATTCCCTAATTGATAATGATGCAATTGGAAAAGATGGACATTCATGTATTCATATTAAAAACACCAATTAAAATAGTTCATACTCCAGGTCCCATCTACCACATCATTTGGGATTTTTTGCTACCCAATTTCGGACTCCTAACACTACTCTAATATGAATTATAATATAAATTGATAGAAAAAGTTGTCGTAAATATAAATTAAAAGAATAAATATTTCTATATGAATTAGAATATAAATTGATCGAATAAGTTAATTTCAATATTAATACAAATTAGGATCGATCCACCAACCAAACGTTTAATATTTCGTCTATTATATTCTACTAGCAGAAATCCCGTGCGATGCACGGGTTTCCATTAATATTTTAAATTTATTTATTAAGTTATATTATATATTTAAAATATTTATGTAAATATATAATGATTATAAATTTATATTAAAAATAATAGAATAACATGTGATCGTAATTTAGTAGAATAAATAGACTATTTCTAGTAGTTTAGCAGATATGTAACACTATTACTTATATCTTTTAATAATAGGATAAATTGTATTCGTAATTTAGTAGGATAAGTATACTATATTTAGTAGTAGTTTAAGAATTTAGTAGATTATTAGATATATAACACTATTTATCTATTTTTGTAATAATTAAAATTAGGGAATTATCGTTGAACCAAACCGTTAAACCAAATTATCTCTATTCCGGCTATTATAATATAACTAGCATAAATCCCCTGCGATGCACGGGTTTCCATTAATATTTTAAATTTTTATTTATCAAATTATATTATATTTTTAAAATATTTATATAAATATATAATGATTATAAATTTATAATAAAAATAATATAATAACATGTGGTTGTAATTTAGTAGAATAAATAGATTATTTCTAGTAGTTTAGCATATATGTAACACTATTATTTATATCTTTTAATAACAGGATAAGTTGTATTCGTAGTTTAGTAGGATACGTATACTATATTTAATAGTAATTTAATAATTTATTAGTTTATTAGATATATAACACTATTAATCTATTTTTGTAATAATCAAAATTAAGGAATTATCGTTGAACCAAACCGTTGAACCAAATTATCTCTATTCCGGCTATTATAATATAGTATAGATTAGCCTATAACCGGTACGATACTTAATCGATTTATATAATTGTTATTATATATCATACTTTTTAATTAGAATATATTAATGTTGTGTTTTAATTGTTATAGAACATGTGTTGCGGGGCTTCGAAATTCAAACCACGTATAAATTAATTTTTGGAATTACATTTTTAGGTTATTATCTAATTGATATAAATCCAACACTAATAATTTGAATATTCAAAGTGGAGACGATTAGACTACTAACGAAACTTTCAAAGTTTTGTTGTTAATATATCAGTATAAACTAGCTTAAAACCCGTGCGATGCACGGATCCCACAGATTTTTTTATTATTATATAATTTTTAAAAAAAAATATTTTGAATTCAATTCTTAACTTTGTTCAATTTAAACTTTAAATGATATGATTTCATGATAATTATATTAGTAGATGTATATGTTCAAATTTTTCTAGAACATTTAAACTTATTTAAGGTGATGACATTGGTAGGGGGAATATTATTATAATTAAATTATTATTTTATTGAGGGTAAAAATATAATATCTCCATTATGTTGGGACCTTAAAAAATATTATTTTAGCATGGTGATTACTTAATCGATTAACTATAACTCTATAAAAAATATTTAAAAAGGACAATATTACTGATTGAACAATATAGTTGTATTGATAATTTTATGTATATTTTTTTAAAAAATAATATTTATATTTTAATTAAAATTTAATTTTTTAGTTCAAATCAATAGGATACGAATTTTACGTAGTCTAATATAAATTTGATTTATCTCAGATTAGTGGTTTACATTATTTTATTTTAGTGCGATGCTCAATACACCGAGTAAATCAAACTAATTATTTTTAGTTTATTTTTTTTTAAAATTTGGATCAATAAGATTAGACTAAATAATTAGTATATATGATTTTATTTTTGTTGGTCGAATTGTATTTTTATTTTAGCTTTGAGTTAGTCTGAATTAATTGTATAATATAATTTTTTTATCTTGGATAAATAACAGATATTATTTTGTTTATCCAAATTCATTAGTATAATTTTTTCTAGAGGATTGATAATATTTTTATTTTATTTTAGCCCGAGTCACATTATATCAACTAAATCTAAATAATTATATTTAGTTTGCTTAAATTTAATTTAGCCCGAAGTAACAAATTAGAAAAATATAGAACTTGATATGAATTAAAATTTAAATTGGTAAAAGAAGTTGAATTTAATATAAATTATTATGATATAGAGTTCAATATAAAATAAAATTGAAATTGGTAAAGGAGAGGAAGTTGACTTCAATATTAGTTAAAATTAGAATTGATCGACCCAATAATTAGAACTAGAATATTTAAGTAAGGGTAATAAGTAATTTCAACAAGTACCGACCGAACGACTACCAAACTTCTAATATTTCGTCTATTATAATATAGTATAGATAGATAGATACGTTTGTAAAAAGATTAAAACTCTAATGTTTATGTTATAAAAATATGTTTATGTAATATTTTTGGCCTAAACATGAGAACTACGTGCTAAACTCCAGTACGGTTTTGACGATGAATTACATTAATGAAAACCAAGATAAACCGCATTTAAGCGAAATGCTCTGACTCAGGAGCCATAATCATAAATTCTCTTCCCGTAGGATTCGAACATGTGACCAAGAGGATAGTTATCCTCTTTTTAACCAACTGAGCCAACCCTTACGGGCGTTCCGTTGTATTTTTCATTTATAAGAAAAGAAGAGTTTGAGCGGAGATGCCCGATAGATTCAGAAAAGTCGAACACATATCTATTTATATCATGTGGTTTAATCGTGTCATATATCAAATTGCCAGCTTTAACTCTAACAATATTTTTGGACCTTTTTCACAGCAAGTGACATTCTGCGCATTATTTATTCAAATAGTGACATTTTGGTCCTTTGTTCAAGAGCAACTCATAAAATATATTTCGACTTTAAAATATATATATTTTTTAAAAAATAATAGAGAGTTCAATTTGAAATATAATTTAAATATTAGAAGAAGTTTGACTTTGATACTAATTATAATAATACATAGATTGATATAGATTGATATGAATTAAAATTAAAATCGGTAGAAGAAGTTAATTTCAATATAAAGTAGAATTATAATTAACCAATTAACGGACCGGCCCACCAAATTTTTATGTTTCAATTTTTATGATATAATAATAGTATGAATATATAATATTATTAACCACCGACTATTAATTGGGACGCGGATGTAAGGTATTTTAATGTTGTTAATGTAAGTTAAAGTTGGAATGAACGAATTTTGATATTGAAAATTTGATATTATTAATTTATCGATCATTAAACTCAACAAAAGTCACATAATTAAATATATTATTATTTCTTGAATATCCCATTAGTTAAAAACTCCCAACTCATAAGTTAATGATTTAAAGAACAAACTTTTAATTAAGGAAAAAAATCAAGAAATTCAGGAATTAACATGCCCTTTATTTGGCGAGGATTCCTCCTATAGTAAACAAAAAGATGGGTGGTCTATTACAACTCAAATTATATTTTGGACCTAAATAATACTAATCTGTTAGTAAAGAGAGATAAATACTGATCTTAAAATTAAAAAATATATACTAAACTTAATTTTAAAAATATACATAAGTAGGGGTAATTCAATAAATCCAGTCTAGTTTTATTCGAGCAAGAATTCTCATTGGAAAAGGGCATGAATCTAATTTCAGGTATAAAATTATTTTCATAACTAAAATTTATATCTATACTATCTATAATACACTATTATAAGTAAAACATGTGATAATTTGGTTGGTTGATTAACACCTTCAAAAAAAATAATAGTACCTTTTAAACATAAATTAAGCTTTTAATATTTTTTTAAATCACAAATGTGACGTACATACATACAAACACTTCATTATGATCACAACATAGCATACTCCTCTAAATCTTCTTGCATTTAAATAACCAACCGATGCTTATTTTAAATAATATAAGAAAAATATATAAACAATTTACATATTACTAATTATTTTAATAATATTAATTATTTTTAACAATCTATCCATATTATTAAACTATACTATATACTATACTATTATAAAACATTCCAAAAAAATAGTAGCACCTTCTAAAAATGCAAAGTAAGATTTTAATATTTTTTTAAAATCACAAATATGACGTACATACATACAAACACTTCATTCTGATCACAACGTACTCCTCTGAATCTTCTCGCATTCGAATAACCAACTGATGCTTATTTTAAATTATATAAGAAAAAGTATATAAACAATTTACATATTACTAATTATTTTAATAATATTAATTATTTTTAACAATCTATCCATATTATTAAACTATACTATTACAAGCAAAATATTAGATAATTTAATTTGTTACTTAACACCTTCCAAAAAAATATTAGCATCTTCTAAAAATATAAATTAAGATTTTATATAAATTTTATTTAACATAAATACTCTCATTAATATATTAATATTCACAATATTATTATATCAATATAAACATAATTAAAATAAATTAATATTCACATCTATATTATACTATTATAAGTAAAACATAGGATAATTTGATTGGTTGGTTAACACCTTCCAAAAATATAGCAGCACCTTCTAAAAACACAAACTAAGATTTTAATTTTTTTTTAAATCACACATGTGACGTACATACATACAAATACTTTATTGTGATCACAACATACCGTACTCCTCCTCATCTTATTGCATTCGATTAACCAACCGATACTCATTTTAAATAATATAAGAAAAAAATATATAAACAATTTACATATTAATAATTATTTCAATAATATTAATTATTTTTAACAATCTATCCATATTATTAAACTATACTATTACAAACAAAATATAAGACAATTTAATTGGTTGCTTAACACCTTCCAAAAAAATATTAGCATCTTCTCAAAACACACATTAAGATTTTATATAAATTTTTTTTAACATAAAATACTCACATTATCAAATTAATATTCACAATATTATTATATCAATATAAACCTAATTAAAATGAATTAATATTTACAATCGGTACTATACTATTACAAGCGAAATCATGTTTGGCTTGGCAGTTGGTTAACGTCTTCCTAAAAAGTATGTTAACATCTTCCAAAATAAAGTTTAAATAAATAGTATAATTTAATTTAAAAAATTAAAACATGTTTCCAATATAACTACAAACTCTATAAAAAATTATTCAACTTAATTTCTAATCGCATTCAACTTCTTTTATAATCTTCTTTGTAGGAACCAAACACTTCCAAAATTAATTTTACTAATTTAAGTTATAATATAACAAAATAATATAATTTACATACAAAATTATAGGAGGACTTTTTAAGATTTTAGCCCGTGCATGCACGGATTATATGCTAGTATTATAATAAACACAATATTAAAAGTTTGGGTCGATCGATACTTGCTAAATTTACTTAATTACCGTTATTTTACTATTCTAATTCTAATCGCTAGGTTGGTCAATTCTAATTCTAATTGATATTGAAGTCAACTTCTTCTCATAATTTAAATTATATTTCATATCGAAATCTATATCATTATAATTAATATTAAGGTCAGCTTCTTCTACCAATTTATATTCTTATTCATATTGAATTTTACATTATTCAAATTGATATTTCAGGCTGAAATAAATTTAAGTAAACTAAATATAATTAGTTAGATTCTGTTGATATCATCTGCCTCAAGTTAAGACAAAATAACAAATCCTGTTGATTCGGCTAAAAAAATGATACTATTGAACTGGGATAAACAAATTAATATATATATATATATATTATTCATCTCGGATAAAAAGTTATTACATAATTGATCCAAAATAATACAAAATTAAAAATTAAAATTAAAATATAATTTTACAAACATGAACTAAATCATATATACTATTTATTTGAGTTAAAACAAAAGTATCTTATTGATCTGGACTTAAAAAATTTAAATTAAACTAAAAATAATTAGTTGGATTTAGTTGGAGTAATGGACATCACTAATCGGGATAAATCAAATTAATATTGTCATTTTCAAATAACTCTTATAGTTAATCGATTAACTAATAATTTTGCTAAAATAATAGTATTTTTTAAGGCCCCAAACATAACGCGGACACTGTATTTTTTTATACGTGTATTAATCTAATTATCAGGAAGTCATATCATTTAAAATTTAAAATGAGTAGATTTAATAATCAGTTGAAAATATTTTTCTTAAAAATGATATATAACAGTTAAAAAGATATGTGCATTCCATATATTTTAACCTAGTATAAGTAAAGGACAATTATGTAATATCACCATGTACTAAAAAACAGTATCAAAATTTTCAAAATTTCGTTTTTTATGTAGTAATGTAGATAAAATTATTATACACTCTCAACTGATTCAATTTTTTACAAGTACTATTTAATAAATTTATATTTGATATTATTATTTTGATTTCAATTTGTGTTTCACACCAATTATAAGTAAATTTAATATTTTTAATCTGGTGCATGGCACAAATTATCAACAACTTTAACATTAAACACTAGAAAAGCTAATTTCCGGCGTTAATAAAGAAAGAAGAGTGTAGAATAGTACAGAAGTTAGTGTTCACAGCGGTAATGCCTGTATAACGACTAGAATTTGAATGCTTATCTTCACGAGGAAAAATCTATAAAAAAAGAGTGAGACATCATTGATGAATAAATGGTCCTAACTAATCGAACTCAATTTAGTAAACTTGAACTCATCCTCCCGTATTGCAAGTCATCAATATCTAAGCTTCAAACGGCACAATAAAGATTAACATGAAATTTAATCTTATCTGTTAATTGCAATTGAGCAATAATGTAAGCTGATTACATGAATGATGAATGCCTAGTACGTACAAATTAGTGAACCACCGCCAACAGCCAAGTTGATTCCGAGCTGGCCCGATTTATTTTTTGTCTACAAATAGCACCTAGTTTATCAACACTGACACATACTGACACATAGAGGATAAATCTAGAGTAAATATTGTATTGATCAAGCTCTTGGTAAAGGTTGTTCATTTTTCAGGCAAAATGCGCGCTAAGATGCCCCTGATGCTGTTACTACTTTCCTCACTCTGCGTCTTCTTGCAAACTACTTCAGGTATATTATATATGATTCTTAATTCTTAATTTGGTACATATTAATTTGTGTTTTTTGACATGAATAAATTCTCTCAACACTAATTCATATATGTCCTATTTAACTTTGAATGATCAAATAATCTGTTTTTATCTGTCTAAGAAAATTGTCAAAGCCCGTTGAATTTAGCCATCCCAAAAGTATTTATAAAATGGTTCTCAATTAATAGGGTGTCATTATATTCTTGATTCATAGACCTGCATCACTCGTATATACACGTGAGTCCTACTAATAAAAAGATGCCAGGTCTTAGGAGCAAATTTAAGATCCATTTTCACGTACATAGCATTGATCAAATTAAATAATGTGTGCTCAATTTTTAATAAATAGACAATAATCTACGGTGATGTACACAATATATTATTACAAATAGATCTTTATATGAATCCTAAAAACAATTAAGGTCAAAATATTTATTCAAATTACCTCGTTTGCTGTGCAATTTTTTTTATTACCCCACAATAATCAGACAATAATCAGATCGATGCTGATTATTTTTAGGTCAATTTTTTTTTGTTTAGGTAATGCTACTAATACTGTATGTGATAATGCCATGCAGGTGCCCGACAAACTGCACGTAGACAGCAAGCAGGAGCCCAAGTAGGTGTGTGCTATGGAACATATGGTAACAGTCAACCGTCTGCCCAAGAAACTGTTTCTCTTTTCCAATCTTTTGGTATTGGAAGAATGAGACTCTATGGCCCTGACTATAATGCTCTATCAGCCCTTGGCAACACTGGGATCGAAGTCGTACTTGGTGTCCCTAATAATGTTGTTCAATGGTTGACCCAAACCCAAACCAATGCTGACAAATGGATCCGTGACAATGTCAAAAACTACCCACAAGTCAAGTTCAAGTACATTGTAGTTGGAAACGGAATACACCCGTATAGCTCATCTTACTCCCATATAGCAAGTTATCTTCTCAGGGCTATGCAAAACATTCAGAATGCGGTTTCTACATTTGGTCTAAACAATAGAATCAAAGTTACCACCGCCTTTGATCAGTCGGAGATTCTTAGCCAAACTTTCCCACCATCAAAGAGTGAAATCAGGCCTGAGATTCGAGAATTTATGAACCCCATAATCCGTTTTTTGGTTAACAACAACACTCCAATGCTAATAAATCTTCATCCTTACTTTAGCTACATTTACAGTAAGGCAGATATTCCTCCACAGTTGATGAGTAAACCCGGGCAAGATCCACGACTTGATTACGCAATTTTCCAGAGTTCAAAACCTCTTGTACAAGATGGACCACTTGGCTACACAAATGTGTTCGATGCCATGGTAGATAGTGTATACACTGCACTGGAGAAGGCTGGTGGATCCTCCTTGGATATCGTCGTTTCTGAAGTCGGGTGGCCTACTGCTGAAGGACGTGAAGCTACTAATCAAAATGCAGAGACACATAATAACAGACTGATTAATCATGTACGCACAGGGGGGACTCCAAAAAGACCTCAGAAGAGGATCGAGACTTACATCTTTTCTATGTTTGATGAGAACTTGAAGGAGGATAAGGTTCAGAGGCACTGGGGAATATTTTGGCTCGAGAAAACACCCAAGTACCAAATTAATTTCCCGAGACAGTAGTCATGTAAACGTTTAATAAGGTGCGGTCATTTATATCAGTACATGTAGCAATAAGAAAGGATATAAATGTCCCATAAACCATACTAGTAGTATATGATATATTGATAAATGTTGGCAAGATGGCTAATAGCCTTTTATTGTGAGACTCCGGCCGGTGCAGTTTAAAGTATTAAACTTAATTAATTATGGCATGAAGTTGGATGGCGCCACAAGTACTCAAGATTACTCATGCTGTGCACAATGACTACGTCGTTTCAAAGGATCTCCGTGGCATTTATTTTGAAGAATTTTACAAAATCAAAAGAAGAAAACAAACTTCATTCAATCATCTAACCGAAAATGTACAGAGTGAAGTTGCATATATAGATGAAACTTCATCTCCACTAACGTATTATTAAAATTACATTTCTGTCCTTCCACAACTATCGCATTGACCGATTGAGTTAAACTTAATTCACATTCTTGACTTTCTACTTTAAGATAATTCAGGGAGGAGTATGGAGGTATAGAATTATTCGAAACAAAGTAGAGATGTCAATTGAAATTTTGAAATATATGCAAGATATTGTGGGATTTGTTCTACTACTAAACTTGAGTTGAGCTCCTTACCTGTTCAGCATGAGTGCTGATGGATCTTGGGATGTTGAACATTGAAAGACATTAAAAAATGTAATTCGAGAAGTTGCTGTTAAATTGTTTATAAAATTGAGAATAATATAATGACACTATTTCTCTCATATCACAAGTGAGAAATGCAAATTTCTTATTACTAGACAAGGCAGGGAAATTTTAATGATGAGCAGCACCAAATTGGTTAGTTTAGAGCCGTGTTATAACAATCATCCGATTAACCGATTAATCGGAGTTTGGATGGGTACTGTTTCGATTATCGTTAATCAAGTCAAAGTACGGTTTTTTTCTTTAAAATCGGTCAAAAGTCGGGTAATTTGGTAAAAATCGGTTGAATCGGGTCAAAAATCGGTCAAACTGGTCAAAATTTAAAAATAATAAAAAATATTTTTTTAAAGAAAAATTATAGTTTTTTGAAAATAATAATTAATATTTAACATTTAATAATTAATAATAATAATAATAATATATTAATATATTGACTCTTTTACATACAGAAACAATTGTATATTATTATATCCCTAAATTCTATACACAAATCCCTATTTGAATTACTCTCAAATCTCAACACTCAACTCGCTTGCCCAATCGATTTACAATATTAAGGTATTCTATATTTATTCAATGATTACATCTTTCATATTTGTATTATTTTGTCATACCCTCATTCGATTTATTTTAAATCTTAAAATTTGAACTAGTAAGTAGTAATTTTCAAACTATTAAAATCTTGAATAAATGATATGTAATTTTATTTTCATAAATCTTATGAAAGGACATTTAAATAGAATTATTTATTATTATCTATTAAATAAATTGATTCCGATTAATCAATCCGACTAATCACCGATTATCCGGTTAATCACTGAAAGGTTCATCCACCGAACAATTCCGATTTCCGCTTTTTAGAATAGTGGTTTACAGAGATACCAAATATCAACGGATTACAACTCTATTATTGATCATCACTATATATATATATATATATATATATATATATATGTATACGGATTTCAGTCCAATGTCAATAGAATAGTGCAGTAGAATATAACGATTAGAAGAGACTCTACTATATATATACTTGATTTAAAGGTTAATGCAATGATCAACAAATTTCATAAGAAATTGACTACAGAAATAGAGATACTAATATCAAATCTTCACAAATCGAATAATAATATGTGATCAGATCAATTAATAAAGTGAAAAACACTTCAAGCAACTCAGATTTTATAAGAAATCAAGAAAGAATCGAAGAATAATTAATCAATTAAGCAACGATAAGAAATGTGATAAAAATTAACGTGTACATCTCTCCGTATCAACTCATCAAACAAGAAAAAAAAATCACAGCGATTATAGATGGTTGATACAATTGAATGCGAAAATATCAAGCAGTATAAATTTGTTATATATATATAGACAGTGTATTGAGACTACAAAAATGAATATTTCTCTGCAACTATCACTACCGTAACTATCCAGCACGAGCAAGAGGAATAAATTATTCATTTCTACTAAGTTAAATCTATTAAGGTGTTTTGTTCAACTTATCATCAAGTTCATAACATATTCCTAACAAAGTCCCATCATAATTTAAGTTTGTATATTTTTCAACAAAATTTCTTGTCATCATTGTTCACACATTATGCATGCAATCCAAGGAGACTTAGTGGGCTAAGACACATTATAATGAAGACAAGCACACATTTGTAAAATTCTGATAAATCTTCATTGCCCATTATTATCTATACAACATAATATTCAACGCCTAAACTCCCATTTATATTGTCACAAACCTAATTTTTTTAAATTGAAAATAAACATGTACTAGGATGATTGTGGGCATAATATAATTAAGGATAACGAAACAATTACAAATACAAATTTCTAAAAACGTTCGTATCTTACATGGCAGCGATACCATTTGAGACTAATATAATAACGTTGATATTTCTATGATTATCATATCTTAATTGAGAAATGCAAATTTCTTGTCAGTTGACGAGACTCGAAATTGAATATATTTATTTCACATGAAAATGAAACTGACAAATTTGTCCAAAGATTAGTTACACAGATTGCATATTGTCAAATCAAAATTTCACCATCTATTAAGTATTTCACCTCTTCGGGAAATTGGCATAAATTGAGATTGTAATATAAATTTTCTTCATGAAAATCCTGAAAAAATATACAAATTACAGATTGAAATGATAAGTCTACTTAAATAAAACTTTAAGCAACTCAGAGTCCATAAGAATTCAAGAAAGAATTCAAGAACAAATTGATCAATAGAACATGGGTAGGAAATATAGAGATTAATATGTATATCTGTTCAAATCAACTCATCAGACTGTTGTTAGTTGATAATCTAAACTGGGTTTGTTTTATTTAGTTGACAGCGTGTCGACATCAGCAATAAAGAATTAGTCATGGAGTTTATCTATATTTTTAGGAGGTGTTTGAATAAGTTGAAGTCATGGAGATCATGGAGGGAGAGTAATTCCTTGTTTCTAGGTGTAGGTTTCTTTTAAACGTTGTATTCTCTTTATTCTAATTTATCAGAACGTAATTCTAAGTTTACTAAGTTATCTTTCTAGTTTGAGTGTCTCTAAACTAGTATACAGATTAAGTGTGCATGTGTATATCGATCACTTGCAGGTTTGATCTCTACATAAACAAGAAACAAAATGTGTTGGTGTAAAAATTTCGCCACAAATGGCCAGATATATAATTAATTTCAATTATGTTAGAGATCTTATAGACTATAGTAGACCCACAAATGTCTTTATTTTTCCGGTTATGAATTGGGTGCTTACCACACATTTTCTTTTACTAATGGTTAATTTAATGAATAACTAGTTTGTAGAATTCATTTTTAAATTTCATAAGAAATTGACTACAAAAATAGAAATACTGACTTCAAATCTTCACAAATCAAATGATAATATGTGATCAGATCAATTAATAATGTGAAAAACACTTCAAGCAACTCAGATTTTATAAGAAATCAAGAAAGAATCGAAGAACAGATTGATCTATTAAGCAACGATAAGAAATGTAATAAAAATTAAGTGTACATCTCTCCGTATCAACTCATCAAACAAGAAAAAAAAATCACAGCGATTATAGATGGTTGATACAATTGGATGCGAAAATATCAATCAGTAACAATATAGATCATTGTAATTGTTGTTATATAAGTATTTCTTGGAGGCTCGTTCTACTTGCCCTAGTAAGTTAGTTATTGTATTTGTTATATATTCAGGTATGCTCTTTTTTTCATGCTTCATGTAAAAATTCAATGCAGATTATAGCAATTGTATTTTTGTTTTTTAGAAATAAAGAAAAAAAAAAGGATGTATATCTTCAGGAAGAAGGGAAAAAGCATGCTTATCTTCACATTGTTAACCTATGCTTCTCTCAGACTGGGCGGGAGTTTTCCAGTTCGCCACATATTTTCTAATTTTAGGAAAAATCCAAGTGAAGCTCCAAGTAACATGAGATAGACTTTTGGTACGTACGGCGCATAAGTGATTATCATGATTCATAAACATCACTTTCTCTAACAGAAAATGATTACTGCTAAACTAAGCTAGCCACGTATTACTTAATTATTTATCATACACGCCCACGCCCTGCATGTAAGCCATCTGTCCATCTTTGCTTACCAAGCAGCTGGTTCGTCCGTAAAACTGGCCAGGTACATTTTCCTCAGCACTATAAATAGGAGCCAATGTTGCATGCAGATTTCCCATAGAAGAAAGTAGCATTTCTTTAATATATATATCAAACATCCTCTTGGTTCCAGTGTTTAGGTTTCAAAACAAAATGAGGTCCAGGATCCCTGTTTTATTGTTTCTGCTTTCCTTGCTCTGCGCAGGTTTCCTGCAGATTACTTCAGGTAAATTATATCACTGTTTATAACATCGTTGCTTTTATGCACACATGCTTATTTATATATTATACTAACTTATTAGTACACCTTACTCAAAAAATTTTACAGCCTAATTTTCATGTACACTAGCATTTACAATTGATTAATGTATATTCAATACTGCAGGTTCGCGTCTACTGAATGAGCAACAAGTAGATAACCAGCAACCATGTGGACAACAAGGTGCAGGCCAACAGGCTTGTAACCAGCAGCAACCATGTGGACAACAAGGTGCAGGCCAACAGGCTTGTAACCAGCAGCCTGGAGTCCAGCAAGGCCAGCAGCAGCCTGGAGTCCAAGGCCAGCAGCCTCAGCAACCAGGAAATCAACAAGGCCAGCAGTCTCAGCAACCAGGAAACCAACAAGGACAGCAACCAGGAAACCAACAAGGACAACAACAACCCGGAAACCAACAAGGACAACAACAACCAGGAAACCAACAAGGACAGCAACAACCTGGAAACCAACAAGGACAACAACAACCAGGAAACCAACAAGGACAGCAAGGCCAACCAGGAAACCAGCAAGGACAACCTCAACAACCAGGAAACCAACAAGGCCAGCAAGCGCAACCAGTAGGTATCTGTCATGGAACATTTGCTGACAATCAACCATCATCCCAAGATGCTATCTCTCTTGTCCAATCTACTGGGATACGAAGATTGAGACTTTATGGCCCCGACCAGAATGCTTTGCAGTCCCTTAGAAACACCGGAATTGAAGTTGTGCTTGGTGTCCCCAACGACCAACTTCAGTCAGTTGCCTCTTCCCAAAATAACGCTAATCAGTGGGTCCAGACTAATGTCCAAAACTATCAAGACGTTAACTTCAGGTTTATTGTTGTTGGAAATGGAATTACTCCCGCCCACGACCAAACTTCCCAGTTTGCACAGTTTGTCCTTCCGGCCATGCAAAACATTCAGAATGCAATTTCTGCTTGCGGACTACAAAACAAAATGAGAGTCACCACTGCCATTGATCAGTCCGAGATTCTTAGCTAATCTTATCCACCATCACAGGGTCAATTCAGGCCTGAAGTCAGACAATTTATCGACCCCATTATCCAATTCTTGGTAAACAACAACAATGTACCTTTGCTAGTGAACCTTCACCCTTATTTTAGCTATGTGCACAACAAGGCAGATATTCCTCAAGAGTTGGAATCTTCTGGTAAAGGTGGACAGCATCCACGACTTGAATATGCTACTTTCCAGAGGTCAGATGCAATTGTACAAGATGGACAACTTGGCTACACAAATGTTTTTGACGCCATGGTAGACAGTGTACACTCTGCATTAGAGAAGGCTGGTGGATCATCTTTGGACGTGGTCGTGTCTGAAGTTGGATGGCCAACTGCTGGTGGTGATGCAGCTTCTGTTGAAAATGCGTCCACTCACAACAACAAGCTGATTAACCATGTGCTCAACAACGGAACTCCAAAAAGGCCTCAGAAACGTATTGAGACTTATATTTTCAATTTGTTTGATGAGAACAAGAGAGACAGTGAAGAGTTCGAGAGGCACTGGGGAGTCTTCTGGAACAACAAGCAAGCCAAGTACCAGATCAATTTTCAATCTCAGTAATTTTGTTGTGTTTACGTAGATGTTTAATTATGTCTAATAAGATTCGGACATGCATATATGAGTATATGTCCTCCAAATAAAGAATGTCAGTGATCACTTGCTGCTAATAAAATGCTATGTTTTGTAGCAAAATTTTGTGATTTTAATTCATCTTAATAAAGATAATAAATAAGAAACATGGTTGATCCCTTTTCTTTCTGTGTAAAACAAACTTGTCGTTCTGTTTTACTTTACCAAATGAAAGCACAAATCTGACTGAAAATTAGATCCAGGAGTGTAAAAATTGAATAGTTTCAATTAGTTCAAGAATTAATTTGATTGTACCTAGGAAAGTTTTAATATTGTGAATCAGTGTTTTGTATAAAATATTAAAATTTATAGTAAAAACTAGGGGTGTATTCATTTGAGATTTTAATGAATTGTTAATATTCAGCAGATTCACTACAACAAATATACACTAATTGGCTCAATTACGATGATTTTAGTAAAAAAACCTTTGTAAATAGCTTTATTTGTTGTAGTGATTGTAGGGAGTATCGTTTAGAAGTTACCTTAAATCAAGAATACAAGATTAAAATACCAAAAGACTTGTTCGAGGCCCTCACACTAGGGGTGTATTAATTTGAGATTTTAATGAATTGTTAATATTCAGCAGATTCACTACAACAAATTTACGGTAATTGGCTCAATTACGATGATTTCAGTAAAAAAAACCTTCGTATATAGCTTTATTTGTTGTAGTGATTGTAGGGAGTATTGTTTAGAAGTTACCTTAAATCAAGAATACAAGATTAAAATATCAAAAGACTTGTTCGAGGCACGTGAGCACCACGCTATCCCTAAAACATATTAGCCCCTTCCGTGTGTGCTTGAAGGTGATGCGGCTTCGGTCTCCCAGGATACAACGAACAAAGGTAGTATTCAGCACTACAAGACCCGCACTACAAGAAAAATGTCTATAGACATCGGTTTTTGGCCGATGTCTATGTTGTTTGGCAACCGATGTTGATGTCGGTGATGTCTATTCTAGACATCGGCCATAACCCGATGTCTTTACTTGCTTAGACATCGTTTCTGGCAAAAAAACTGATGTCCATGAATTGTTTTTTTACAAAAAATGTTAGAAATAAATAATTTAGTAAATAAATTACACCTATTACAATAAATTAAAGATATAATGAGCTATGTTTTTTTCCACATAGACATCGAATATTTTCATTTTGGTGGTGTAAAATCAGTTATTAAACATCGATTTATTTAGTAAAAGGTGATGTCTATATTGGCACTTAGACATCAGCTTTATCCCAAACAAAGTGATGTCTATGTTCCTTTTAGACTTGAAAATGTCAGTCTTTGACATCAGTTTTTTAGGAAAAATCGATGTATATCAACCATTTTGACATCGGTTTTTCTTCACTAAAAATGATTTACAATTGCCTTTGAGATATCAGTATTTATATATTAAAAGTGATGTACAATTATTTTTTTGACATCAGTATTTATTCATTAAAAGTGATGTACAATTATTTTTTTGACATCAGTATTTATTCATTGAAGGTAATTAAATAATGAACTAACTAAACACTTATATTCAACAACATAAATATCAAGTATCTAGTTTTATTACAGAATCGTTCAAAACCAAACTATTGTTATATGCTTGCCTAGCCATCCCTAATAACATAAATATCGAGAATATAGTGTCTTAGCTAAGCCATCCCTGCTAACAGCTGCACTAAGAGGATCAAGACTTCATTTTATAACTTCTTTAGGAGTGATCATTACTCGTTTACACAACGCATCTTCTAGTCCTGCAGCTTCGCACCTAAAATATTTCAATCAATACTGGACCAATTATGGTTGCACTAATTTAAAACAAAGCATTTGCACTAATAGATTGCAAAATAACATCTTATGGTTTAACTGTTGAATTGAGTGAGCATTGCATCTGCAACAACAAATTAATAATTAATAATTCTATCAAGGTGAAGAATTTGAAAGCACAAGTGCTCCGAAACAGTGTGCAAACAATTGAACAAGTTAAACTGTTAAAGAAGGGAATCAAATGTAAACCTGTCCAGGATGCATGCCGCTTAGAGCTTCATCAGTAGCACAATACTCGAGAAGCCATAATCTAAAGCCAGTTCACAGAAAAGGTGGGAAAACACAATGCAGTCAACAATGGAAGAAAACTTAAGCTTATTACAATGCTTTGTGTCTAACAATGTAGTCAATTCACTTTTGTATCAACCCAAATTAAGTTCATATTGTGAGGTGTTATCACAATGCCAACATCGATTGTTACCTTCAGAAATATTAAAATAACAATTCATTCTCAACTAGAAAACTCATAGCAGCCAAATTGTTGTAACACAAGTCATTCTAAATTTAATCTTTACCAGCGTGACTATACAACCGTAACTAAAAATTGTCATCATATCTGTTCAAAATCAGCAAGTTCGCAACCCTTGTGCGTGATCTAAAATCATATATACTATAAATTTATATATACATAATTTACATTATGTATACATATATTGGTATAGATATTATAATATGAAAGTTTGTGCCATGTCTGAATTATGTAAACAACAGCTATTTATAGTACATATAACATAGATAAAAAAACTTGAACCAGAAAAACAAGGAGGGGGTGAGCAAACCTGATGGACATTGCTTGGTTCACTGCATATGATGTGTCATAAGCATCATTAGGAGGATCAGGAAGAGCACCAGTATGGATGTATAACTGAATAAATCACATGCTAAGGATACCATAACAGCCAAATTGGTGGACATGTAAATAAATATAGTTGACACATCTATAAAACACAACTTCATGTTCCAACTTTCTTTTTTAATTAGTTACACTGCATACTCGTGCACCCTATAACGACAATTTCCATGATATATTTCTATTGTAATTATAAAGAGTTTTCTCCAAAATTGAAGATCAATAACGGATGTTAATTAGCTACAAGTTAAATTATATTACAGATCAGCTAAATGTTATTAAGAAATAAACTTTCAATATACGTATAGATATATATACCTTTCAAGATTGTAATTTGCTATGCTAAAAACTCAAACTTCCATGTACATTATTTCACCAGTTATTAGCTACAATAGCAAAACACAATACTTAACTCTATTACACTATAACAAGAACTATTGCAATGAACATTGAGAGTTGAGCATGTACAGTTTAAATTAAAATTTGAGAGTTTACCTGTTCAACAAAGTTTGTAGATGTTTAAAATTGACAGCATCAGTTGAAATTGGATGCTGGTATATTACTTCTGATCCTTTGTCAATAGTCAATCTCGATTCATTTGGTTACCAAATCTTTTGATTGTACAGTTAAGAATTGGTCAGAGAATTTTGCTATAAGCAGCTGAGTTTATAGCCCATAACATCGCCAATGCAATCTGTGCTTGTAAAATACCCCAGGGCCCAATTATCAAGAACTTCACTTTCTGATGCATGGCAACTTGGAAACCTGCTATCATTGTCGATATATATCTTTTTAGTCGAGTGGATACCAAGACTTCTAATACCCACACCATGACTAAAACCAAATTTCTGCACGCTCCTCCAACTTATCTCCTATAAATAATGCGTTCTCACACACTCCAAAGGACTTGTGTGATGCATTACTTTCTTTCAGCAGGTGCAAGAGATGAACTTCCTATTTAAACAAAGCAGGAGGCTTGTTAGCAGCAGTTACAGTGAAATTGGTTTATTGAACAAGAGAAACTCAACAATATAGTAATTGGTCAAATAACTATATGACTTTATTAGATCCAATGTCATAAAAAAAACTAATTTAAGCTCTGAAATGTTCAAGAACTTTATTTCACTTATTAAGACCGAAAGAACAATCGTTGTACATTGTACAAAAAAGATCAGTTTAAAGCACACATTTCTACATCCAAAGTAATACTCATTGTTCTCGATCCCAAAAGAAATACTGATTATTTATACTTTAAAGCCATTAGGCTTAATTACTCGTGTAGTCGTGTAAAACTTGCATTGTTGAGGACAACTTTAGTATTACCTTGATCAACATTAATTGTTTCATAGTCAATGCCATTTGATACACTCGCATTGTACTGATAAGGTCCCTTGCCATTAATCAGGACACCATCTGGCATTCCCAGGTCCTTGCCCGAGTCAAGGGATGACCTCAGAGCCTATCTTGAAAAAAAAATATTTAACACAATACAACTAATACGAAAATGATATACCCATAAAACATATAAATCAATAGCAATAACTAACTGAATGGCTTTTGGTATACCAGTCACCGATGAGAATCACTATATCCCCGTCAGACATATTAAATGGCAGCGGTATAACTTTCCGATTAGTAATGATGAAAGAACCAAAACCACCTCATGCCCTCTGAAAGTTGAGCGACGGAAAGTAAAAGAAGCTACCAATCTGATCCTTGACCTGAAACTCATACGTCCAGTTCCACCCTGGTCGAATGGGACAGTTAGTGCCAAGAACCCCATCTTGCCAAGAAATACGACGCATTTGAACTCCAGGCCTAGAACACCAAAACAGAATACTTGCACCCTCAAATGACATTCTTGAAACGAAAAACTTAAATCATTTCTAGAGTAAAAAACATAACCTACCAAGTTACAAGCACATTCTCATTCAATTTGTTTCTCACATTCACAATGACATTTTCATTAGTGGTCACATTGAAAGTTGGACCCGAAAACTTTCCATTAACTGCTATAACCTGCACCAAAAACAATACATAATATATTAGTATAACCTAAAAATGGCAATTCACGACAATGCAGTTTACATGCTTTGTGTCTAACAATAATACGATGAAGAGTAAATTCAATTGTAGCAGTCCACAGATAGAAGTGACAGAGTTCTATATCTTTGGGCATAATTAAAGAATCTTTTAGACGGATCTATGCGATAACCAAAAAGTTACATAGTCACAAACACAACGTAACATAAAAATTAAATTATATAACATACAAACATAAAAGCATAAACCAATGAGTAACACAACCCAACTTTCAATCAAACTTTAAACAAATGAATACCTAGATATTAAATCCACAACCGTATGTAAAAAAGGTCCTGTATATAACATAAAATTGAAAAGAATTAATAACTCCAAAATATATTGAATTAAATGAAAGCACCATACACAGGGAAAATAAGTAAATTAGGGTTTCAATTTGGAAAAACCCCAATTTAACAAGTTAGGGTTTTGATTTAAAGAAACCCCAATTTACAAATTTTGTTATCATGTAGAGATGACCATTTCGATTTAAGAATAGAGATGAGATAAGCTTACAAAGCTTAACAACAGAGCTTTAGTTGAGTTGAGATGATGAACACATAGAGATGGTGAGGGGAGGTGAGATGGTGAGAAGAGGTGAGATGAGTGGAATTGAGATGGTGAGGTGAGTTGTCGAGGTGAGAGTGAGCGGGGGGAGATGAGTGTTTAATCGAGAGAAAATAATGGGGGAACCAAAATATTGGCTAATGAGCGGGGTGAATTTTTGGGATAAGGGGGGAAATTTTGACTAAGGGGGAAAATATCAAGGTGGGCGTGAATTGAATTTTTTTTTAGGTAACTTTAGACATCAGTTTTAAAATAACTGATGTCTTCGAATGGCAATGACATCATAAAAACACGGGATGATGTTATAAAATCTTTTAACATCAGTGGCAAACGTAACCGATGTCTAATGTGTGATGTCTATTGACATTTTTCTTGTAGTGCCGTCTTCTAGGAGCCGAACAAAAACCACTTTCTATCTCACAGAAACAAGAACCTATAATTCTAAGAGGAATGCAAGAAAGATTATGCTTGAATGTATTTTTTGTGTGTACCAAACCAATGAGGCAAGGCCTCTTTTTATACGGGAAATGAATTTGTAACTTACAAAGTATTCAATTTTGTAACATCAAAATTAATAATCAAATTAAAATCATGACATTAATATAAGAGTTACAAAAAATCAAAATACATAAGTTACAAATCAAATAAAATAAATGCAAATAAATTCTTATTCAAATATTTTCCAACAGTGATTTTATGAATTTTTTAAATTTATGAATTGTTTAAATTTCACATAGATTTGGATGTTGATTTTTAATTCTACGTAGACTTTGGTGTATTTTGATGAAATGATTTTGGTGGATTGAAAACCTTTTTCACTTATATATTATTATTTACTAGTTTAAATCCCGTGGAATGCACGAGTACCGTTAAAATTTAAATAAATTTAAAATTTTATTTATCCAAATTATATATTAGTTTTAATATATTTATATAAACATATAATAATTATAAATTTATAATAAAAATATTAAAAGAATTAGGAATGACCTGTAATCGTAGTCAGTACAAGGTTTTTAGTCGTTATTTAGATGGATAAGGAGACTAAGTAATATAGTAATTTAGTAGTTTATCATGTATATAATACTATTGATTTATTTTTTTAATAATTCAAATAGGGAAATTAACCTTTGACCCAAAATATACCCCATTCGGGTTATTATATTATAGTATAGAAGTATAGATTTTCTAATAAAAAATGTTATGATTTGTAAATCAATCAAAATCTTTATTCCAAGTAAAATCACCCATGACTGTTGCAAATCTATTAAAATTTGGATTGAATAGTTACAGATTTTATAAGATTTTTTTTTAAAATCTCAATTGAATACTCACAGATATTATTTGAAATCTGATTTGAATATGTTCAGATTATAAAAATTATTTAAAATCTTTATTGAATACCTGTGATTTTGAAAAATAATAATCTCAAATGAATACATACAAACCCTAGATTCATACTTAATCTATGTATTTTATAATCCACGTTATATATATCATGGGTCCTAACAATTACAAACAGATATTATATATTTTGATAAATTAACAATTTACCAAATAAATCTTTTTCGTCCTAATTATTTAAATAAAGAGTAATCAACTAATATATTTTGACAAAACTTTGTTTCGAGTAATTCTACCCTACTAATGTAAAAATTGACTAATTTAAGTATTTAAATTTTAAGTATTTTTTAAAATCAAATTTAGAGGTTGAGATCCTAACACTAGAGATACTCCTATGATTCATAGTAAATATTAAACCGCAGAGTTTTCAAAATGGTTAAAAAATGTTACTGTATATGCAAAATTTCAAGAATTTTTAATTATACCTTGATTATTTTAACCAATTATTTTTATTTATACAAGGGAAAATTTCATCCAATGCTTATTGTTGGTATTTATTATAAAATCGATCAAAATCATGATTTAAAAAATATATTAAAATAATAAGTTGTCAAAATATTTTAAAAATTTAGAATATTACAATATTTGTAAGAAAGATATTAATTAATTCTGATGTCCTAAAACTAATTAACAAATTATATAAAAATTTATGAAAGAAAAGTCTTAATTGGACTTATTAGAGTTATATTTAGAGTCGCGATCCGCATAAATTACATCTAACGAACCACATTTAACCACTAAAACAACAATTCAATGGTTGAATTTACAATTTATAAAAAATATTTATAAATCAAGACAAAAAAATTAAATAAATAAAAGTTTCACCCATAACCCCCTCTAACAACCACCCCCTGTTTATTTTTTTACACCGCACAACAACCCACTCTCATTTTTTCTGTTTCTCTCTCCGTCCCTCCCTCCTCCATTTTTTTCGATTTCTCTCTTCATCGCTCCATCCTCCGTTAGATAACGATGTGTTAGAAAGGGTAGGGAAATTTTCAAAAATATCTATTTTCTTAATTTTATTTCAAATTAGAGTTATTATTTTAGGTTATTTTCGACTAACTAGATGACTAGACTACCCCATCACTGGTCCTGAATCACACACCGGAGCGGGTCAGCTCCCACACTCTTTCCATCACACGACGGAAGATGTAGTCAGCCTGCCTCCTAGAGATCCTGCCGTGCCTGTCCCCCTGGAGTGATCGGAGTCTCGCACGAGCCGTGAGCTCTATCCCCGTCAGTTCCCTCCTCAAGGATCGGGGTATAGTAGCCCTAGTCTCATAAGCTCGGGCACGCCTACCCGCCCTCTCCGCATCCAACTCCCTCCTGACCTCATCCAGCCGGGCCTCAGCAACAGCCACTCGGGTCCTCAGTACATCCTGAACATAGCCGTGAGCTAACAAAGACTGCCTATGGGCAAGGTCGAGAGGTGGTGAATCCGGAGCCGGTGGGGGTGCCTCCTCGGTCTGCCTAGGCTCGGGAGTATGGGTCTCAGAGCTGTCATCATAGGGTCTCCAAGATAGTGGTGGAGGGGTAGGAGCTCTGACCACCGGGAGTGAGGTTAAAGGGGTACCAGTGTACTCTACAATAGCTCCGACATACACCTCAGCCACTAGGACCTCATCCGGATCCTCCTCATCTGAACTCGCAATAACCTCCGTCTCTGACTCCTTTGAGGGGTCCTCCTCCTCCTCCTCCATCTCAGGCTCCTCTTGATCCTCGGCATCTAGCAGTGCCTCATCATGCTCACGCTCGAACATCTCTGGGTCCTCTATCTCATGTGCCTACACATTAAACGAGCTAAGTTACTATCCTGATACTTATAAGGGTTCCCGTAAGGGTTTTAACTGTCAGTGCTACTTTAAGTAGTCCGACTATGAACTTGGCAAGAGTTCTTATTATCTTTGTGAGTTTATTATTATATCGTCACATCATCTCTGAGGTTTATAACGCTTAGCTCTGATACCATTCCTGTAACACCCCCAGATCCGGGGTCGGGGATCTGGGTCGTCACGGTCTTTCTTTCCACAATATCACTTAACTTAATTTATAATAAATCACCTCATGCTGTGACCCCACACTAACACACACCACACCACATTATAGTCTCAGAGATGAAATTGAAATAAGTACAAGTCCTTGAATCCACAATTTAAAAGTTATTATAACCCAAAATGATTACTTGATAAGTTTACAGTTAATTGCCATTATCTGCCACAAGTTATAATTATACATAATTGATTCCCAAAAGTAGAATGCCTGATCTATAAATAGATCTACCTCTACAGCTATAGCAGCTATGATATCAACGGGAAGACGCGGGACGCTTCCCACCGCTTGCGCTGGGTCTGCTTGAGTCTGGCCATCTTTCCTAACTGTTGTTGTGTGATGAAGAAATGAAGTAAGAGTGAGCATTACAGCTCGCAAGATAATATATAGTGTAAACAATAATGCAAGTATCTAAATGGATAACTTACTAGAATCCTTTATCAAGTGTAAGGTAATTACTTACTGGATATAAACTTAAAGGAAGATGAAGTTACCAATTACTTCACTATACTTATACCATTTTTAGAAAACTACTTGAACTACCACTGTTCAAAGTATAATAGGTTTCAAAAGTTTATCCCATAAATGAGACCACAAGTTAAGACTTGAATAGATTAAATCTTTGAAATATTATTGAATGAAATGAAGTTACGAGGTACTTCATTAAGTCCCGATATATATATATCCACATATATATCTCTTATACATTTCCTAAAAACCTCTATAATGTAAAGTATGAACAGAGTTTGTAATATCCAATGAATTTTGGAATGAAAAGAATTTTGGCATAAATCTGATATCTTGCTGATCAGGCAAAGATACCAATAAGTAATCTTTTCTACTAGTAGATGGACGAATTCCCCACTGGTCATCAACCTGGCCGCAATAGGACCTTATGCTGGACTACCACTCAGCCACTTACGCATTTGATGGACTCCCACTGAGCCACTTACACTTTCATGGACGCCCACTGAGCCCATGTTGCTTATGCCGACTCAATAGATGGACTTACTTCCCGAACGTTGGGTAAGTAATCAATTCATTTATCAAAACAACAACCTTGTTGTGAATATAAATACACCACAGAGCCGGATCCCTCAGGTTTTGAGCGAGTATTTAAATCCCCTTTGAAAGGAATATCTAAAATATAAAAATGAGTTTTGGGATCCGCTCTAACTTTTAAAATCATTTTGAAGACTCGAAAACACTTTTAAGAATGTTTGGAGTAATGCTGATTTAATAAAATAAATCAGTCCCAATATATTAGAAAATATCTGAATATTATTATTTAAATAATATTCCCATAAGGATAATCTCTATATAAATAATTTGAAGTAGAAGTTTTAAAACTCATACTTGAAATGAATATTAAATAACCAAAGATATACTTATACGAAAGTACTATCTTTATTTGAATAATCGAAAATAAGTTCGATTATCGAAACATTATTCTTTAATAAAATAAAGAATATTATTTACTAAATAATTGGAGTCATAAGTCCTCGAATGAATATTCAAAATAATATTCATTAAATAGAATAAACAGAGTCATAAGTCCTCGAATGAATATTCAAAGTAATATTCATTAAATAAAATAAACCGAGTCATAAGTCCTCGAATGAATATTCAAAGTAATATTCATTAAATAAAATAAACCGAGTCATAAGTCCTCGAATGAATATTCAAACTAATATTCATTAATAAAAATAAAGTTATCGAATAAACCTTATTCGATTAATAGTTTTGAAAACTATATCTATATATATATATAAATATATATAATATACTCGGGAACATCGACTCCCGGTTTTAGAAAATGTTCACCTTTGGGTCCCCTATACTAAGGGTATACGCAACTACTGCTTATATCTAGCATATGTATTATGCAACTATAAGCATCGGAATTATAGATATCAAGATTACGAAACTGACATGCATATATCCCATATCAGCATGCTCCAATATATCGCAAGATTTGCTAATTAACCATCATGCATCTATCACAAGATAATGCATATACACATATTTACATCACAACAACAGTATAACGGGTAGAAAACTTGCCTGAGCGACTGGGGGTGATAAATGGCTTGGGATGAGTCTGGTAACCTATAAACAACATATAAGTTGGAATTAAACCAAAGTCGCTTATGAATCTATACTTTAACCAATTAGACCCTAACGTTCGCTTTTGCGCTTAACGATTCACTTAAGTCGCTCGAGTACCCTCGGCTCCACCATTTTTAATAAATTAATCATTAAAAGTTTTAAGGCGATTCTTTCGCGAGTACCCTACCAACTGCCTAATCCACTTTACATACTTGTTTCATACCCCAATTAGTCATTTAAGGTCCTTAACCAAGGTTTCAAAGTAAGGCGAGGGGTAAAGGTTCGTTCGCAAAACGTCGTTACTTAAAACAGTCGTTTCTCCTAAACCGTACATCGGATTCAAGCGAACCACATATCAAAATGAAGCTCGTAACATGAACTATCTAATCATGGAAATGGTATAAACCTAACAGTGAGTTCTAGGGTCCTGATGTTAAGAACAAAAAAGTCTAAAGTAAATCGGGCATTACGACGGCTATGTTTACGCGATTACCAAATTTAACCATTACAATCAATTCACAATTCAACCCACAATCACCACTACAACCAAACTTCATCCATTATTTACTACAACAGCCCCAACAACTCAATATTTCCAATTTATACTACTTCTCAATCATGAACTAAGAGCTTACTTAAGTTCATTAACTAATCATCAAGATTTACAACTCCAAAAACATTACAAAACTAACCAATCTCTAAATATTCAATAATCATGCCTCTTATCTCATGAACTATACTACTCATAATAAGCTCTTAACATTCAATAATAATGCTAGGTTAAGAGATTATACCTTCCTTGTGAGTAGGAGTAACTAATGAGTTTGAAACAACCTTAGAAAATCCTTACTAAAGCTTTATCTAAACAAAAACACAAGATCAAAATTTCAAGTTCTTGAAAAACACTATTCACTATCTTCTTCCATGAATTATAGGAAGAGATTGTGAAGGAATTTGAAGCTTAAACTTATAGGATATCCATATATATGTACAAGGAACCTTAGATAATTACCTCACTAATTAACAAGGCTTGGAACTTGAATTTGAGTTTTTCTTTCTTGGAAATGGAGATGAAGCCGAGAGCTCTTCTTGAAAAGGTGGAGAAAAATGTGTTTTTGTGATTTGTTTTGTTGGTTGTTTTGCTTTTGTTTTGATTAATTACCTTTTAACCAGGGTAAATTTTGTGTGGTTTATAATCAACCAACACTTCCTTCCCTTTGGTCATGCTTATATCATTTTCCTATGTCATCTTCCCACACTTGTCCTCTTCTTGTTGGTGTGGTGACATCATCATCACTAACCTCTTTGATTAGCTCCTAATTACTTGGCTAATGACCGCTGATCTGTTATACGGTTCGCTTAACTTTCGTTCTTGTTTATCGTTTGAGGGATCATACCCGGGATCTTATTACTTGGGTTTCCTTAACCTTTCTCAATACATTATATTCCTTTTATGATCCTCTCTTATAATCCTTGAATTTAAATCCTTTTTATCCTGTTACCTTATACTCAATTCTTTCGGTATCTGGTGGATTTTCGGGAAAAATCAAAGTGTTCGAATTTGGATTCTGACGATCTTTACATACACTTATATCCCATATAGAGTACTAATAAGATCTCAGAATAACAATAGAAGAACCCCTACATACTGTGGCATGAAAATTTTTCTTATTCAGCATAATCAGCAAAAACACTATTCATAAGGGTTACAAAAAGTTCAAAAATTTTGGGGTTATTACATAATATGAGACTTATATTTTCAATTTGTTTGATGAGAACAAGAGAGAGTGAAGACTTCGAGATGCACTGGGGAGTTTTCTGGAACAACAAGCAAGCCAAGTACCAGATTAATTTTCAATCTCAGTAATTTTTTTGTGTTAGCGTAGATGTTTAATTTGTTGGGAAATCACAGATATATATATGTGTTTTGTTAATAAATTGTAATGCAGCTGAAAAAACAAAGCAGTATTTGTCCAACTGACGTCTTTTATTTATGAAGCAACACTTACATATATAGAATGCATAAGCAAAAAAAACTAACTGAGAATTAGAAAACTAAACTGACTCCTACAAACTCTCCATGACTAGAACGTTATTCCACCACTTGTCCTACTAACTAGAAACTACTTGACACCTGATCCTTTCAGCTGAAGACTCAGTCTAACCAGAGTGCATAAAAAAAATAAATATAAATAAAACATAATTCAAACATTTAGATTAAAAACCAACAAATTTCCCCCGTAATCTAAACTTATTCCAGCAGCTCCTTGATGCCCAGAAGTTTACGCATCCTCTCGAATTTCACCAATACAAGAGCCTTAGTTAGAGAATCTGCTCGCTGCATGTCTGCATTCACATGCTTGACAATGATTTCTCCCTTTTCAACGCATTCCCGGATGAAATGATATCGTATATCTACGTGCTTGCTGCGTCCGTGAAACATAGGATTCTTAGCTAAATCGATAATGGACTTGTTGTCCAAGTAGATCACCACAAGACTGATAAACTCGCTTGAAATCTGAGCCAACAATTTTCGTAGCCAAATTGCTTGGCAGGCTGCTGGAGTAGCTGCCATAAACTCCGCTTCGCAAGATGACAGAGCCACACACTTCTGTTTTTGCGAAACCCAGGTTATCAAGCTTTAACCAAATAAAACACCACCCCACTGGTACTCTTCCTATCTCCGACTTGTCCTGCCAAATCACTGTCACTGTAGCATGTCAACACATTGTTGCCACATTTTCTTGTATACATGAGACCATAATTCAGGGTACCCTTGATATAACGCAGGATCCTTTTTGCAGCATTAAGATGCATTACCGTAGGTGTTTCCATGTACCTGCTGATTATACCAACAGAAAAGGCGATATCTGGTCGTGTATGGACCAAGTATCGTAAACCTCCAACCAAGCTTTTAAATTGTGTTGTATCGACCAATTTCCCACCTTCATCTTTGCCAATGTTTTCTTTTGGATCGATTGGGAATTTGGTTGCGTTGCATTCACTCATGCCAGCTTTCTCCAAAATCTTCTTGGCATAATTAGTTTGCCTTAGCTCAATACATCCCTTGCTTTGTCTGACTTCTATACCCAAATAATAAGAAAGCTTTCCCAGATTGCTCATCTCAAACCTCTCATTCATTCTTTTCTTGAACTCGTTTATCATTCCAACACTGGAACCAGTCACAAGTAGATCATCTACATATATTCTGACAATTAGAGTTTCCCATTGTTTTTATTCATGTAGACTGCATGCTCGTATGGACATCTCTTAAAACCCAGCTCTTCCAGGCAGCTATTTAGCTTTGCGTACCATGCTTGAGGCGCCTGCCTCAAACCATATAGGGCATTCACAAGTCTGTACACTAAGTTCTCCTTTCCTGCCTTGACAAAGCCTTCGGGTTGTGAAACATAGACCTCTTCTCGAGGCTCTCCATTCAAAAATGCAGTTTTTACATCGAGGTGATGAACCTCCCATCCGTTTTTCGCACCAAGAGCAAGTAGTAGTCTCACAGTTTCTAGCCGAGCCACCGGGGTGAAGATTTCTTTAAAATCAACTCCCTGCTTCTGAACGTACCCTTTAGCCACGATCCTTGCCTTATATTTTTGAATTTTACCGTCTGCATTTCTTTTAACCTTGTACACCCACTTCAAACCAATGACCTTGTGCCCAGATGGCAATGTGGTAAGTTTCCAGGTTCCATTGCGATTCAAACTCACTGTACCGTATATGTTTCTTTCTGGCTCCATTGTTGTTGTTGTCTTTGGAATATATTTGGGCATCAACCACTCAATCAATTTACCGAGGCTCTGATACCAGATTGTTGGGAAATCACAGATATATATATATATATATATATGTGTGTGTGTGTGTGTGTTTTGCTAACAAATTGTAATGCAGCTGAAAAAATAAAGCAATATTTGTCCAACTGACGTCTTTTATTTATGAAGCAACACTTACATATATAGAATGCATAAGCAAAGGAAACTAACTGAGAATTAGAGAACTAAACTGACTCCTACAAACTCTCCATGACTAGAACGTTATTCCACCACTTGTCCTACTAACTAGCAACTACTTGACACCTGATCTTTTCAGCTGAAGACTCGGTCTAACCAAGTGCATAAAACAAATAAATATAAATAAAACATAATTCAAACGTTTAGATTAAAAACCAACATAATTATGTCTAATAAGATCCGGACATGCATATATGAATATATGTCCTCCAAATAAAGAATGTCAGTGATCACTTGCTGCTAATAAAATGCTATGTTTTGTAGCAAAATTTTGTGGTTTTAATTCATCTTAATAATTAAAGATAATAAATAAGAAACATGGTTGATCCTTTTTCTATCTGTATAAAACAAACTTGTCGTTTTGTTTTACTTTACCAAATGAAAGCACAAATCTTACTGAAATTTAGATCCAGGAGTGTAAAAATTGAAAGTTTCAATTAGTTAAAGAATTAATTTGATCAGGTCTGTACCAAGGAAAGTTTTAATATTTTGAATCAGTGTTTTGTATAAAATATTGAAATTAATAGTATAAATTAGGGGGTGCATTCATTTGAAATTTTAATGAATTGTTAATATTCAGTAGATTTTATGGATTTTGTGAATTGATGGATTGTTTAAATTTCACCTAAATTTGGATGTTAATTTTTAATTCTATGTAGATTTTTTTTATTTGATGGATTGAATACCTTTTTTATTTATTATTATTTAGGAGTTTAAATCCCGTGCAATGCACGGCTACCGCTAATATTTAAATAAATTTAAAATTTCATCTATTCAAAATATATATTAATTTTATTATATTTATATAAACATATAATAATTATAAATATATAATATAAATAATAAAAGAATTAGAAAGGACCTATAATAGTAGTTAGTACAATAGGTTTTAGTAGTTAATTAGAGGGATAAGTTATTTAGAGGGCTAATGATACTAACTAATATAGCAATTTAGTACTTTAGCATGTGTATAATACTATTTATTTATTTTATTTTTTTTGAAATTTATTTATTTATTTTTTTAATGATCAAAATAGGCGAATAACGTTTAACCAAAATATACTCATTCCGGTTATTATATTTTAGTATAGAAGTATAGATTTTCTAATAAAAACTTGTTATGATTTGTAAATCAATCAAAATCTTTACTCCAAGTCAAAGATTTAAGGTTTGTATATAAAATAAATATGAAACATATATTTCAAAATCATCCAGGACTCTTGCAAATCGGTCAAAATTTGAATCCGGATTGAATACTTACAGATTTTATAGGTTTTTTTAAATGTTAATTGAATACCCATATTTATAAGGATTATTTGAAATGTGATTTAAATATCTTTAGATTTTAAAAATTATTTAAAATTCTTATTGAATAAGTGCTAATTTTAAAAATTAATAATCTCAAATAAACACATACAAACCCTAGATTCATACTTTTTCTATGTATTTTATAATCCACATTATATATATATTATAGGTCTTACCAATTACAAATGGATATTATATATTTTGATAAATTATAGCTCAAGTGGTAAAGGGCTTATCCTCTGTTGTCCCAGATCCTGGGTTCGATCCTGGCTCACCCCGAGAATTGTTGAGAACAGATACTCATTTGTAAGGCTATAAGCCAAAATTAGTCAAAAAAAAATTAACAATTTACCACATAAATCATTTTCGTCTTAATTATTTATATAAAGATTAATCATTTTGATAATACCTTGTTTCGAGTAATTCTACCGTACTAATGTGAAAATTGACTAATTTAAGTATTTAAATCTTAGTTATTTTTTTGAAATCAAATTTAGGGGCTAAGATCCTAACCCTAAAATACTCCTCCTATAACGACTCGCGTATTTTTGTATTATTTAAAAGTGTAATTATTAAATAATTAATTAAATAAAATATGTGTATTGGTTTTGACCGCTATGTGTTGTTTTATTATATCTATGTGTGATTTATGGTGTACCAGGCTGCTCGCGTAATTAATTATTGAGTTGTACTGAATTATTTTCACTTTTAAAAGTGAATTTAACGCAAATTAATTTACATAAATATTTGGAATGTCTCTAAAATTATTTTTATGGTTTCATAATTACAATAATTATTTTTGGAATTTTATAAAATTTAGAAATCCATATTTCATCAATTATTTAGCCCTGTACAATTTTCTGATTGCATTTATTCGTAAAATCTGTATTCAATTCCAAAATTGTTCAAAAATTATGAAACTCATATTTATGTAAGCTTGAAATATTCCGAGAATTTTAAAATTATTTTGGAAATTTTTGGGATTAATTTTACCCGCGAGTTGATTCATTTAATTGATAAAAGCGGGTATAAAGTGCCTTTTAGAAATTGTTTTAAAATTTCGAAAATTATGTTTTTATAAAATTCGGGATATTTATAAAATTTTAAGAGTATTTTGGTAATTTTGCGGGCTTTCGCTACCCGTGCATTCAGTCGTTAAAATAGCGAATTGCAAGCGAAACCGGTCTTCGCGGGGAATATTTATAAGTCCAATTACACGTGTCTAATTCTTATGAATTAGAATACACGTGTTATGCAGGGTGTGGACAACAGTTTATATAAAAAGAAAAAATAATAATAAAATGATAAAACCACCCCCTCCTCCCTGTTCATCTCTTTCGGTTCAATCTCTCTACTCTCTCCAGTCTCTCATTTTTTTTCTTTTTGATTGCTCGATCACTCTTCTTCTTCCTCGTTTCTCTCCCTGTACTCAGGTGAGTTCCGTTCGTTTCAAACTCCGGCCATCATCGTTATTCTGGTTGTTGTTCTTGGTTGATTAGATTAGGTGTATATATATATAGTTGTGCATATGATTATGTGCCATCAAATTAATACCAGTGTGGTGTAATTCGTGTGTTCCTGTCTTGTGCTTGTGCCGCTAACCTAACGCTCGCTACATGAGTATTATTGCATAAGTCTTTTGGGACCTCATTTATTGTACGGTCAAATAAGCATCTTTGTTTTGTGTTCAATAATAGTGTGAATCCTTGTATAACTCTAGTAGAAAGGAGGTGTTGTGAGTCATAATGCGTTTATTGTCTATTCTGTTTATAAACTTTTGATTGTTTCGATGATAGATAAGTGATGGTTATTGATCAAGTACCGAAAGATATCTGTTAAGCATTCCACACACGCACGTTTCTGGTTTGTGAGTTGGTTTGTGGGATTTATTCGAGCTCTGTTTAAAGTCATTACATTCTTAGAGGCATTAGCTTATTCATTTGGTTATGGTTATTCTGAGGGGATCGATTGAATTATCATTTAGTTGCATTCACGTACTTGCATTCATGCATTAGGTTTGTTTTGTAGTTTTGAGTCTGTTTATGCTTGAGGACAATCATCGATTCAAGTTTGGGGGTGTGATAAGTGGATTTTATATCTACTGGGAACGCTTTATTACAAGCTTAAATTGGTGTTTTGGACTCAAGTTGTTGGTATTTTGATGTGTTTTTGTGTTATTGCATTTCAGGTATCAGTTAAATGAAGAAAAGAGCTTTTAAAGGAAATATGATAAACATTTATCAGAATTGGAAGCCAAGGCCATTGTCAAGTTGTAGAGAATCTCAATAGTTTCGCGTGGGCAGTTGAATCGCCTAATTCTGACGATGAGAACTCAAGTTATGGCCAAAATAAGATTCATCAGAAATTTTTCCAGACAGGAGCTGAGTGCCCGCCCAGAGAGCTGAGCGCCCGCCCAGAGAGCTGAGCGGCTGCCCAAGGCGTGGCTGGTCGCTGATTTCGCTGAAAAAGCCCTTTTTGAGTGGAATTTGACGATTTTAAGGGTCCAGGTCCACTAAGGGCGTATATATACTTAAAAAAAGGGTTTTCATCATCCGGGAAGATTGGGATACCAAGGAAAAGACCTAGAAGCACAGAACAACTCCGAAAAAGATCTTGTTTTCAACTTGTGATTCTTTGAATTAGTTGTAACTTTGGATGCTTGTTTTCGTTCTTGTTGAACCTAGATCTTGTTTATTCATACTTTAATTATTATTCAGTTTATTAAGACCTCTAGCGGATTTACTTATAGATTTTAATAATTAATTTGTTTTGATATCTTGGTGTGTGGTGATTGATTGATATCCTAGTATTGGTTGTGCTTATTCGTCTTATGTGCGTAGCTAACATATAAGACAGCGTGTTAATCTCTATTGAAGCGACAGTGAATATTGAGGTTTAGAACTTGCCATGCTAGCATAGGTTCATGTATGTGTATGCATGATTCATAGGTAACTCTAATCGTTTTACTTGCCCTATGTAATCATTATGGATAACTTGTGCTTAAACCGTTATGTTGTCAAATTCTATAGACATATAGGGTCTCAATATAATTGGTGTCTATTCAACTTCTATCTCTTTTGTGGATGTCTGGTAGAATGGTACTCGTACAACGAAAGTTGGCGTTTATCAGTTTCGTGATATGATTAGTGTCATCACCATCACATGCTAAGGTTAAGAACAATAAGGCTATTGAATGAAGTATTTAATGAAGTTAGAATCCCATGTTTGTCATATATATTAATTCAACCTCAATTCTCTTAGTTAATGTTATTTAGTATAATCTCTTAGTTTAATAAAAACCCAATTTGTTATTTGTCTTAGCATTGTGCGATAACCATACATTGTTGCATAGGTGCATAAATTGAACTTAACCTAAACCAGTCTCTGTGGGAACGAATCTGATTTATATCTTATACTACTTGGAAACGCGTATACTTGTGTGTATTTTAGCGCGTGTTTTCGCCCTAACAAGTTTCTGGCGCCGTTGCCGGGGAAAAGTAACTTCTGAAAGCACCTATCTCTAAACTTGATTAAAATGAAAAGAAGTTTTGAATATTGTGCTGTGACATAATGGTTTTAAAAAGAGATAGGTGATAGTTATTTTGGAAACTGGATAAAGAGAATGTTTTGATCCACCTATGTCATGGAATGTTTTGATCCACCTATGTCGTGGAACTTTGGAAAGAGGCAACAAGGGAATTCAATTGATCTATTTGAATTGAGTAGGCGTAAGTGGCTAATTCGGTTGGGCAATCTGTTTAACCGATTAGTCCAGCGTTGGGGAAAAGACCTAGCTAGTCTCTTCCCAAGTTCCGGAACACATTCTTTATTCTGGATGGTCGTTAGTTGCTGTCCGGTGAGGGTAGACTGATCAGCTATCTTCACCCGTTGAACGTCCAGTAGATTTGATTGATTCAGTTTTGAAATTGTTTAACAAATCAACTTGTTTCATACAAATGATTTGAAAATGAAATAGCATGCTAAGATTTAACTCTGGTATTTATACACAACACACGACTGGTATTGTTAATTTTCAGAGCATGCTAGTTTTAAATATCCAGTTTATGAATGTTTACCATGTTTTGTAAACGAGCTATAATCTCTGTTCCTGTCATTATTTTATCATAAACTGTTTTACTTGTTATTCATATAGTGGTACTGTTGAGCAATTGATTGCTCACCTTTGCAGAATGTTTTATATATGTATTGCAGATGCCTAGGAGATTCTTCAGAGGTAGTCAGGACAGAGTTCCAGTGCCTTCTGTGTCAGGCTCCTCTGAGGTAGTTGTGTTAAACCAAAGATGGTCTGTTGAGTTGCTGTATTAAGATAGTATTGTTCAGATTGTTTGTAGTAGGTTGGTTTTGTAATAGATGTAACCTAAGTCATACTTAAACCTGAAAAAGGTCTTAGTAAAGGGTCGTAGTTATGTAATATTAATGATTTGGATTGTATTATGGTTGTTATTATTGATATTAGTGATGTCAACTCCTGACTCCGGTGTTGAGGCCGTCACAGTTGGTATCAGAGCTACAGGTTTGAGTCCCTGATTTAGGTTATGAGTAGAGTCAAAGGAGTGTAAGAAGGTATATATATATATATAGGTGCGAGTCAGCAACTCAATCAGAGGAGTGAGTCTATGAGTTTAGTCAAGGGTTTCAGAGACGTAACCCTGACGTCTATTGAGGATTGGATGGAATTGCCCTAGCTTTTAATAGGTCTCCCTCGTATATATGTATCGGTGGCAATGCCGATAGAGGTTTAGATATTCCTCTCGAGAAGACGAGTCTGATCGCGAGAGTTCAGTGTTTGAGCGGGCTTTTGATGTGTCAGCTGAAGAGACGCCAGTGTTATTTCTAAATATCGCATTTTCTATACCAAGGAATGTTACTAGACCGAGTGTGTGACCTCGGTGAGTTCGGATAGTATGATAATAGTCGGTGGCTGCTATGACAGCCAAGTTTTGTGAAGTATGTGGATCAGTACTGTGGGTTGTATCTTTGAACCCTTATACTACTTTTTGAGACGTATTTTGTTTCTAGAGTAATTGTTTCCTATTCCATAAGTAGCTTACTTTTCCTGTGAGAAAGTTGAAAACTCGGAGTAAGCAACTTAGAATTCTGTTGATTCCATTATAAATCAGATTTTCTCCCTTCTTATTTGTGAATTTTCTACCTAAACATTGTTTCTCTCCTCAGTAATTCTTTCGGTTGATTGGGGAAAACAATGCATATGAGTTGACCATTTGTCTGTGTGACAAAAGGGTCTGGTTGGACGCCATCGAATTATGTGTTGTGAACTATGCGGTACTAAGACTGACCATCTTATGTATTTGTATGGCCGCTTTCAGTCATACCTACATCTTCTTCACTATTTCTTCCTATTCAATTTCCTTGAGTTTGAAATTTCATTTGATATTCTATGATAATTAATTTCTGCGATTAGATGGTCCTCGTTATTGGGAGTAAATAAAAGTTGACTGTCAGGGAAAATGGAAGTCCTATATTAGGATATTATTTATAAATAATAGTAACAGCGAGAGTTCAGGACCTAATGGTGGAGTTATACCCTCGGGAAAAGTAATTCAGTGGTTGATGATACACTTGTGGGTGATAAGAAATCATCCTTAGAGGAATGGTTGGTTGAAATTTGTACTATGGTGCCTAGAAGAGTCCAGCGTTCCTTAATTTGACCTGATTTATTAGCTTGTTCTATGTAATTGGTGGTTGATATAGCCAGACCAGTCTCGTAGTATATTAGATGAGTGTTGATGTGGTAATTGAGTAGCGACTGGAAGTTAGTCAGTTGTTGTTATAGTAAGGAGCCATGCTACGGTGTTTAGTTTCTTTTTATTTCATTTTTTCTGTACAGTTGTTGATTTTGCTACTGTCATTGTTGCTAGTGCTGCTAATCTAGATCTCTATAATAAATGGACCCTGATATTAAAGACATGGGTACCGTGATTGGGCAGCATTTTCCTGATACACGTGCACCGTTTAAACGGTGATATCTTTTGTCAAATATTTTTGTTATGTTTTGAATAAACTTATTTATATATTTCAGGAAGATGCCACCCAAGAAAGCTACCCAGTCTAAAGAAAATAGTAGTAGTTTTGCGGAGGGTGTAATATCCGGGACATAGCATGTAATTATTTTATCGATAAATGATTATTATTTTACTATTATGTGATTTTTTGTGAAATATTTGACGATTGATGTTGTTATGTGGATGTTGATATGTGGTAAAGTATAAGTATGTTAATTTTATTACGACCAGAATAAAATATAGATAATTAAGGTATTTTTATGGTAATTTTTAGATTGTTATATGAATTTATTTTTATTTATTTTTATTTTATAATTAATTACAAAATTATTTTATAAAGCCGGAAATCGTCTGACTTCAACTGTTTTTACGTTTTTACAACCCGAAAATCTTCCGAAAACTCCTTCCTATCCTAATCTGGTAATTCCGGACATTTTCCGTGTTTTGACTATTTCAATCCGGATTACGGTTTGACCCGTGTGCGGCCCGACGCAAGATTTTCGATACGATAACCATTCGGTGAATCAACAAAACCCGTATTCTCGAAAGACGGGATATTATCACATTATTTTCGTATAAAGTGTTTGATAAAAAGCTCGGTTTGGATAATTATCCAATACAGGTATCAAATCGGATCGTTTTTGTAGTTACTTAGCGGCTAAGTAACTAATTTAACGATCCAAAACAAACCAATATTCCAAAAATATATATAGCCCTTTTATCATTTCATTTTATTCGTATAATCACAATCAGTCAGTAAATCCCCGTAAAATACAGAGAAAATATCGCATTCATGTCGCGTTCTTGAGAATCAAACGTACGAACGAAGGCGTTATCGAACTCCGATTCGGGCGTGCAATATATCAAATTGAAGCTCTAGAAAAGTCCTTTCATAATCAATCATCCGTTTTTATGCACGAATCAAGGTATTTTTCTTATTTAATTATTTTAATTCGAATTAATTAAAGATTAAATTATGAAATTTTGTTCTGAATGTTGTTTGCGTGATTTGATGGCGTAATCATGTAGATAATTTTCTCCTGATCAATTTGGTATATTATATGTTAAAAATAGAGGTCAATAACATGGTGAAAATGGGGCTTGATTCTATTAAAAGTGAAATTAGGGTTCTAAGGGTTTGAATGTTCTAAATCGAATTTGGGGCTTTTAATTTCATTGAATCTGGGCTGAAATGAAAGGCACCAGTATGTAGATCGTTTCCTGTACAATCGATTCATGTAAAAAGTTCATGTGCTAGCCTTCGATTTCGGGTCGCCGGAAAAAGTTAAGCGGCGGTGGCGTAAACTGCCGGTTGGTTTTCTGGCCAAAAGATTTGTTGTTTATCAAGTTTGATCTTACGAACGTATTCCTGGCATCGAGCAGAATAAACACTGATAATTTGGGCTTGTTCTGGACAGGTTGGCGGTCTCCGGAAAAGCTCCATGGCGGCAGCCATGGAGTTCGGCCACCGGGAATGGCAACAGGGAGGAAGACGGTGGGAAACTACCATTTACTCCCTGTAGTTTTATCAACTTTGCATTTTAGTTCCTAGCCTTTTCAGAAATTATAAAAAGGGGATTGTTGTTTTAATTATTTTCGAAAATTGTATATTCTTTTTATAAATATTTTCAGAAATTGATTTAATTGCTTTTAGAATTTAAAAACCCATTATTTATTATTTTGAAAAATATTTTTAATGTAAAAATAAATCTTAATTATTTTATTAATTAATATTAGTTAATAATTAATTATTTAATTAGTCAATTAATTTAAATATTATTTGATTAAATAATTTAAATAGTTATTATTTAATTTTAGTTGATTATTTAATTAGATTTAATTATTTATTTTTGATTTAAAAATTTCAAAAAATAATTTTGAGCTTTAAAATATTATTTAAAATTATTTCCAAGGCTCGATAATTATTATAAAATTATTTTAAAGTCAGATTCGGGTGTTCAAACCATATTATTTAATTATCAAATTCATTCAGAGTCCCGTTTTAATTCCGAAAAATGATCAAAAATTCGTAATAAATATCTGAAAAATCATTTTAACCCCGAATCTTCTTTGAATAATTATTTTAATTGAATATATTACGTGCTACATGTTATATGTGATCTGATTGATGCGTAATATGGATGTACGTGCATTGTTTGACTGTTTTATTCCTAACTTTCAATCCGTACGTCGGATTTGGGTAAAACGAAGGGTAGATGAAAGCTTATGACGTCTATATGACGATTAAAATGATATGAGATTGAGTGTTGATAGATACTTGTGATGCCTAGCAGAGTAAGCGAGGCATAGAAAAGGAAGCCAGTGATCAGTAAATAGAACGGAAGTGTAGAAAAAGAAAGCAAGTGATCGATGAATATAAGCAATGCATAGAAAAGGAAGAAAAGTGATGGAAAAGTAAAACTGTTAGATGGGTACAAGTAAAGTTGGAAATCATCGGTAATAAGGCAAGTACTTCTAAACCTTCTTCAAGATATATTGCAAATATTTTTGAACTGTTTCATAACATATCGCTATTATTCAAAATAACTCCTATTTTATATTCCAAGCGCATTGAACTATTTAACCTTGAACCCTGATTCTTATTGATCTTGAGCCATAAGCCTTATTCTTCATAAACCATTGATTGTTGAATTCCCAGATACGAGCCATACACATACGATACTACTCCACAAATACCTATCTACCACATACTGATTCTGATATTGAGTTTCTTAACATACCAACCCTTATTCCTTGTTTAACAGAAGACCAATTTTTGGAACCCTTGAACCCTTGGTCTTCTACTTTCTGATTCTTTCCTTGATTGAAAGCTAATCTTTTTGAATTCCATGTTATGCCTTCATGGTGTTATGAATCACCCTATGCTTCAAGATAAATGTTGTTTATAATTCAGCTTATTGATTTACATTGGTTATCATATTGAATTGTTTTAGAATTTGATGGTTTTATAAATGTGGACCAGATTCGTGGTCGGACCAGATTCGTTGTCATAATAGGCCAATGCGTGCTTTGGATCCCGTATATAGAGCAAAGCTGGAAGCCTTGCTCAAGGTTAGTGCGTGACTGATCAACAACCTAACCTTGATTTTTTTAAATGAAAAGTGAATATCCAATTCTAATCATTCCTTATTCAGAAACTTAATTCTTCTGAATCACTTCAATTGATTATTGTTTAACCTCGATTATTGCTATTATGACTTGCTGAGCTAGTTAGCTCACTCTTGCAAAACTTTTTATGTTTTCAACAGTTGAAAAGGAAAGTGTTGGTAACGAGGATTCCCTGTCCAATGTGCGAGCTAGGATTTCCGGTTAAGTTGGATCGAGCTAGCAGGAGCTTTATATTGTAAATAAGATATATAAGATTATAAGAACAATATCATTATCAGTGGTAAGTTGAACTAGTTGGGATTTGGTATGATATAATAAAAGTTAAGGTTGTGGCTTGTTTTCATACTTTAACCTGTTGTGATCCGTGGTTATGTAAAGAAGGGTCAATGCATATAATATTTTATATATGGGTTTGTATATTGTGTGTGTATGTTGTGAGTCCCAAAATTCTGACCCAGGTTTGAAAGGCGTCACAGAGGGTCCAGCTATAAATGAAATTCTTGACTTGTTGCGCCAGCAGCAGCAACAACAGTTGCAGCTAATCCAACAGGTTTAGCAGCATCAACTACTGTTACAGCAGCAGCAACAAGGAGTGAACCAAAGTGCTAATTTCAAATCCTTTCAGAATGTTAAGCCTCCTGAGTTTAAAGGTGAACCTAATCCAGTAGTTACTGAAGCATGGTTAAAAGAAATGGAGAAAGCTTTCAACCTCGTTCAAGTAAGTGACAATCTTAAGACCGATTATGCAAGCTATTTCTTGAAAAATGAAGCAAATTATTGGTGGGAGTCAACCAGAGTGTTAGAAGGAGAAGGCCCCATTCCATGGGCTAGATTTACTGAGTTATTCTTGGAAAAGTATTTTCCTGACTGTGTAAGGAATCAAATGAAGATTGAGTACCTAAAACTGAAGTAAGGTAATAGAAATGTAGCTGAGTATGAGGTTAAATTCACAGAGTTGGCTAGATTTGTAAAAGATTATGTGCACTCTGAAGCTCAGAGGGCAAGAAGGTTTCAACAAGGATTGAAGCCTGAGATTCGCAGCGGAGTTGTGGCATTGCAACTCGAGACGTATCCTTCCGTAGTTCAGGCCGCCTTAGTAATTGAATTTGATCAAAAGTTAGCCGCTAGAGAAAAAGAAGATAAGAAGTGAAAGATAGATGATGTGGAAGGATCATCAGGTCAAGAAGGATCTAGCCAGAAGTCTGAGAAAAAGGATGGTAGGAATAAGAATAAAGAACTTAGAGGGCAGAGTTCTTTTTTAACAGGATTAGTAACACCTCAGTCAACTCCAACCAAGCCAAGTCGGTTAAGTCACCTATAATGGAGTGTAAGCAATGTGGTAAAAGGCATGGTGTATGGTGTAAGGCAAATACTGAATGTTTCAAGTGTGAAGAAAAAGGACACTACGCGTCAAAATGTAAGGTGGAAAATCCAGGAGTCGTCTGTTACAACTGTGGCAAGGTGGGGCATGTTGCCAAGAACTGTAGAAGTGCTTCCCGAGATAGCATGTGAGGTAGTGCATCAGAAGGTTTAACGTCTAGTACAACCAAGGCTAAGACTTATAATATGAGTAAAAAGGCCAGCTGCTTAATACCCTGATAAGGAACCAGGGCACTGATTGATTACCAGGAGATGCAAATAGTAATATCTATGGAAGCTAAAGAGTGAGTATCCAAGGGCATAAACAAGAATATAAGGCGTGACTAGCGCATGTAAGGGATATTAAAAATGGAAGTACCTAAGAAGTGAAGTCCCAAGGGTTTTATCGAATGACTTACCAGGATTACCTCAGAGCATGAGATAGAATCTCTCATTGGTTACTGTACAGAGTCAGGCTGGTGTCAAAAGCCCCGTATCGTATGACCCAGTAGGAACCAAGTAATCAGTTAAGGAAACTTCAGGATTGTGGGATGAAAGAATAATGAGACAAGGTGTATTCCGTGTTGTGCACTAATGCGGTTTATAGAAAAGAAGAATGCATGTATGAAGTTACGTGTCGATTACCAGAAGTTTGAAAAGTTGACGAATAGGAATAAGTAATCCCTGCATAGAATTGATTATTTATATAACCCAATGAAAGGAATGTGTTGATTCTTAGAGGATGAACTAAGATCAGGCTACCGTCAACTAAAAGTAAGCCTGAGGTCATACTAAAGACTGTGTTTAGATTAAAGTATGGATATTATGAGTTCTAGTGAGGTTATTTGGATTAACAAATGCACCAGTCGCGTTTAAAGATTTATTGAGCAAAGTATATAAGGAGTACTTGCATAAGTGTAATTGTATTTATTGATAACATCCTCAGCTATTTAAAATCTAGAGAATGTATAAAGAACGCCCAAGGATTTCCCTACGAAGGTTGAAAAGTGAGCAACTGTATGTTAAGATTTCAAGGTATAAATTTTGGTTGAGATTATCAAAAGATTATGATATCCTGTTAATGACCACTCAAGCAAGGCCAGTGTAGTAAAAGATATGTAATTAAGATTCCTGAGGAGCTAGCAAAAGGAATTGGAAATTGTGGAAGTTAAAGTCGAGTACCTGAAGATGATGAGAAGTGAGTATATGAGATTATTTCCCATCCTTAACTGATGAAAATGAGTAAGAGGCGATCAAATGTTAGAAATTAAATTGAAAATGAGTACCGCTCATCATCTGTAGATAAAAGGGTCAAAGTGAAAAGACGATTCAGACAATATAAGGTATTTTGAGAGTATATATTTTGGATTTAAAAGGAAACTGAGGTAATCACCTACCATTGATTAAGTTTTCCTATGTTAATAGTTATCATGCTAGTAGGGGAATGCTACCTTGCGAAGCCTTGTATGGACATAAGTAGGGTTCTCCACACTATTAAGATAAAGTGGGAGTAGAAATGTTATTAAGTCCTGAATTAGTTCAGCACACCCAAGACGTAGTGGTGTTGATTTGGAAAAGAGTTGAAGCAGTGGGGATAGACAAAGAAAGAAGGAAGATTTGCATAGAAAGAGTATGGATAAATAAATAGGATCGTGGATATTGATAAAAGTTTCACCTTGAAAGAGATTAGCCAGGTTTGATTAGGAGGGACAAGTTGAGTCTTAAATATATGTACCCGTTCAAGGTATCGAAGAAGATTGATAAAGTAGCTCATGGTATTGCCGCCGTAGTGGCAGCAAATTTTATAGTATGTTCTACGTGTCAATGTTAAAGTGATATGTTCTTGATTCGAACTAAATCGTTGATTGGGAGCCAAGGGGCTCTCATCCGAATTTATTCTGCGTGGAATGATCGATCCAAATTCTAGATCATTAAGAGCGAGTCCTTAGGAATGAGTTTATATCTATAGTGAGTTTGGGCATAATAGTAAGCTAAGCCCTAGAAATATCAGATTGTTTGAGATATTGAGAAAACCGGTAAAGTTGTCTGCGAGCTAGCACTATTACTATAGCTGCAGCATATTCCTAGTGTGTTTTAAGTCTTTGTGTCGAAGAACTATATCTTCCCTACTGGAGTCAAGACATTATGTGCGAACAAATCTAGATTTTAGATCATAGAAAACGAGACCTCAGGAATAAGTCTATTCCTATAGTAAATATGCTTTGGAGAAATCCCCAAGTGGAAGAGTCCACCTGGGAGTTAGAGTCATATATACTTGACAAATATCCTCACTTGTTAGGTTAAATCAGATTCTAAGGACAAAATCTTTTTAAGGGGGGGAGGGATGTAACGACTCGCGTATTTTCATATTGTTTAAAAGTGTAATTATTAAATAATTAATTAAATAAAATATATGTATTGGTTTTGACCGCTATGTTTTGTTTTATTATTATATATGTGTGATTTATGGTGTACCAGGTTGCTCGCGTAATTAATTATTGAGTTGTACTGAATTGTTTTCACTTTTAAAAGTGAATTTAATGTAAATATATTTGTATAAATATTTGGCATGTCTCTAAAAGTGGTTTTATGGTTTCATTATTACAATACTTATTTTTGGGATTTTATAAAATTTAGAAATCCATATTTCATCAATTATTTAGCCCTGTATGATTTTTTGATTGCATTTATTCGTAAAATCCGTATTCGATTCCAGAATTCTTCAAAATTTCTGAAACTCATATTTATTTAAGTTTGAAATATTCCGAGAATTTTAAAATTATTTTGGGAATTTTTGGGATTAATTTCACCCGCGCGTTGATTCGCTTAATTGATAAAACGGGGTATAAAGTGCCTTTTAGAAATTGTTTTAAAATTCCAAAAATTATGTTTTTATAAACTTTGGGATATTTATAAAATTTTAAGAGTATTTTGGTAATTTTACGGGCTTTCGCTACCCGTGCATTCAGTCATTAAAATAGCGAATTGCAAGCGAAATCGGTCTTCGCGGGGAACAGTTATCAGTCCAATTACACGTGCCTAATTCTTATAAATTAGAATACACGTGTTGTGCAGGGTGTGGACAACAATTTTTACAAAAAAAATAAATAATAATAAAATGATAAAACCACCCCTCCTCCCTGTTCATCTCTTTCGGTTCAATCTCTCTACTCTCTCGAGTCTCTCGTTTTTTTTTCTTTTTGATTGCTCAATCACTCTTCTTCTTCCTCGTTTCTTTCCCTGTACTCAGGTGAGTTCCGGCCGTTTCAAACTCCGGCCATCATCGTTATTCTGGTTGTTGTTCTTGGTTGATTAGATTAGGTATATACATATATTCTTGTGCATATGATTATGTGCCATCTAATTAATACCAGTGTGGTATTATTCGTGTGTTCCTGTTTTGTGCTTGTGCCGCTGCCTGTTTTATTTTTCACCGGTTGCCGCCGGCCTCAACTCCGGCGAGGCGACCCCTTTTCTTTTTTGTAGCGCGTAGGCGCGTATTGATGCTCCGTACTTTTATGCAATTGCTTGAATTTTTTTATTTATTTTGCAGAAAATAAATATATGAAATTGATTAATATTCGTGATGCACATAAATTATTCAAGTAGGAATAATTTTATTCAATCGATGAAATTTGCGAAGGATGTCCGATGTATCGGGAACCCGCGAATTTTATCGTTGTTGGCAATGAGTTTCGGCGAGCCGATGGTGGGCGATGATGAATTATTTTTGAGTCCTACAAATTAAAAATATAAAGTTATGAATAAATAATTTAGTTCGTGAAGTTATTATTCGAGAAGAAAAATAGTTAATTATTTTAGAAATTGTATTGGAGTTTGGGATATGATTTGGTCTGAATTGTGGATTATGGTTGTGATTGTTGTGATTGTTGTGTTTGACGTCGAATTGCTTCGACATGTTAGTCCGATAAATAAAGGAAGTGCTGCCCGATTTCTGGGTAATCAAACTACGGAAATACGGTAGCATATCCGGTAATTATCGGAATATTGAACGAATGTATATATATATATATATTTTATATGAACTTGATTGTATGTTGTGGTGAATATATTTCCAAACTCCCATAACCCTAATTTAGTAAAATGACGAATATACGTATTTTCTGAAAATGACCATCAAACCGATTTTCGAGAACGTGAACCCTAATTGTTGTGTGTGTTATTATAATATGTGTAATTATGAGTCGGGATTTGATATCGAATGGGTAGGTTGTTAGCGAGGATATGTCAAGCATACCTGGTCGTCTAACGTAGGGTATTTTGACTCTGTAGGCTTTAGTCAAAGGACTCAAGAATTGATATCGAACTAAAGATAACCCAGTAATCAGTCGACAATCACATCAAGGTTCCAAGAAAAGAACCTGAGTGATGAAGTCAGATCCAGGATATTCTACTAGTAAGGCGATAAAGCCGAGCGTCAAGTCAGTCCAAGGTCAATCAGTGATAGTTGTAAAGCTCTGCAAGGCCAGTACCCCTGACCATACTCTTATGGTTCAGTATATATGAGTAACTGTTGTTTTATTCTCGTAATGGAACATAACGTTTTATGTTACGTATCCCCTGTATTTGGAAATGTTGCTTAAAATTATGTTTTGGGGAAAAGTAACTTCTGAAAGCACCTATCTCTAAATGTGATTAAACTGAAAAGAATTTTTGAATAGTGTGCTGTGACAGAATGGTTTTAAAAAGAGATAGGTGATAGTGATTTTGGAAACTGGATAAAGAGAATATTTTGATCCACCTATATCGTGGAATGTTTTGATGCACCTATGTCGTGAAACTTTGGAAAGAGGCAAAAAGGGAATTCAGTTGATCTATTGGAATTGAGTAGGCGTAAGTGGATAATTCGGTTGGGCAATCTATTTAACCGATTAGTCCAACGTTGGGGGAAAGACCTAGCTAGTCTTTTCCGAAGTTTCGGAACACATTCTTTATTCCGGATGGCCGTTAGTCGCTGTCCGGTGAGGGTAGACTGATCAACTATCTTCACCCATTGAACGTCTAATTGATTTAATTGATTTTAAAATAAAATATCATGCTAAGATTTAACTCTGGTATTTATACACAGCACACGACTGATATTGTTGATTTTCAGAGCATGCTAGTTTTGAGTATCCAGTTTATGAATGTTTACCATGTTTTGCAAACAAGCTATAATCTCTGTTCCTGTCACTGTTTTATAATAAACTATTTTACTTGTTATTCATATAGTGGTACTGCTGAGCAATTGATTGCTCACCCTTGCAGAATGTTTTATGTATGTATTGCAGATGCCTATGAGATTCTTCAGCGGTAGTTAGGGCAGAGTTCCAGTGCCTTCCGTGTCAGGCTCCTCTGAGGTAGTTGTGTTAGACCAAAGATGGTATGTTGAGTTGCTGTATTAAGATAGTATTGTTCAGATTATTTGTAGTAGGTTGGTTTTGTAATAGATGTAACCTAAGTCATACTTAAACCTGAAAAAGGTCTTGGCAAATGGGTCATAGTTATGTATTATTAATGATTCATATTGTATTATGATTGTTATTATTGATATTAGTGACGTCAACTCCTGACCCCGGGGTTGAGGCCGTCAACCTTCCGATTCAAAATAAATATTAAACCGCAGATTTGTAAAAATGGTTAAAAAATATTATTATATATGCAAAATTTCAAGAATTTTTAATTATTAGACCTTGATTATTTTAACAAAATAATTTTATTTTCACATAAGGGAAAATTTCATCCAATGCTTATTGTTGATATTTATGATAAAATCGATTAAAATCATGATTTTAAAAATTTATTAAAATAATGAATTGTTAAAATATTTAACAAATTTAGAATATTACAATATTTGTAAGAAATATATTAATTAGTTCTCATGTCCTAAAAAAATTAACAAATTATATAAAAACATATGAAAGAAAAGTCTCAGTTGGATTGATTAGTGTTGTATTTAGAGTCGCGATCCGCATAAACTATATCTAACGAACCGCGTTTAACCATTAAAACAACAATTCAATGGTTGAATTTATATTTTATAAAAAATATTTATAAATCAAAACAAAAAAATTAAATAATAAAAGTTTAACCCATAATCCCTCACCCCTCTCACAACCACCCCCTGTTTATTTTTTTATACCATACAACAACCCACCCTCATTTTTTTCAATTTCTCTCTCCCTCCCTCCCTCCTCCATTTTTTTCGGTTTCTCTTTCCGTTCTTCCCTCCTCTGGAGATAACAATTTGGTAGAAAAGGTAGGGAAATTTTCAAAAATATCTATTTTCTTAATTTTATTTCAAATTAGGATTTTTATTTTAGGTTATTTATTCCTGTATTTTAAAATTATGAATTAATAGATCGTTGAAAAAGGAGTGTGTACGTAATTTATTTTATAATTTATGGTTTTTTTCGGGGCTGCTGAAAGAGCTCAACCGCCTTCGAGTTCTGCTATTTTCCGGCTTGTGCATGACCATTTTGATTGTATTGATCCATTTATATGCTTAGTATGTGGTGATATAATTGTTTACATCAAGTTTTATTAAGCTTATTAGAGTTTCTTCAAAGTCATTTTGTTTTCACCGACGGCGTTAAGTTGGCTTTGGCCTTTATAATTTAACTGACGATTATTTGTAAGTTTGAATATAAATATGAGATTGCTGGATCAAATTTGTGTATGTTAAGCTGAAAAATGGACCGAAATTTGTAATTTTGGGCCATTTCAGTTTTTCCAAAAATTAAATTTTTTGGGCGGGTCTTTTAAAGCTTTTTCAAAAATTAAATTGTTTGGGCGGGATTTTTGAAATTTTAAGTGAAGAATCAAGTTCGATTATTTTCGGTCGAATTTAATCGGATGTATTTAACCACGATCAAAGTTAGATCAAAACTAAATATTACTCCCGCATATACGACCGATTTTTAGACTTGTCGTATTTACTCTTGTTTCTTGTAGTATTTAATGAAGTAGATTAGGGGTGATCACGTGTCGGGTGAAATCGTATAATCCGCATAAATCAATCCAATATTAAAACCAAAACACACCAAAACCGAAATGTGGTTTGCTGTCTTGGTTTAATTACTTTAAAAATTCTTGGGCTATGGGTTAATTTCAGTTTGACCTTAACCCAGCCAGCTTTTAATCTATATCACTTCAATATACATATATCACGATTTTATATTCATGATTATATAACATATTTTTTTTCCTTTAATCATAAACTAAATTTGTGTTAAATCTCATCAAATAATCACCAACTTATCAATGGACTGTGTACAGCTTTTCTCTAAAAATAACGTCGAAAACTTTTGTATTTCTTTTGCATCGAACATATATTTATTGCAGCTAATTAAATTGATCAACATGTTGTTTAACGTTAGTCATTTGAGTTAATACAAGTGATTTACTTTATTATGAAAGAATTATTTTATTAACTATGTGTATTTTAAGAAAGAAAGTTTCATTAAGAAATATAACTTTTATTCCAAGACTCATAATAAGAAATGTCATGAACCAACATAATCCGCTAAACCGAATAGAATAAAAATCAAAATGAGTTGTTTGATTTTATTGGGTTACGAGGTTCAGATTGGTTTGAATTTTTTTCAAAATTGTACTTATACGGTTTGACATCTAAACCGAATCAAACCGGACCGCGATGACAACTAATTTAGATTTTGATTCCGGTTTGACATCTAAACCTCCCGGACCGCGATCACCACTAATTTAAATGGTAATGTAAATATCAGAGAGGGAGATTTACTAACCCCTTGAGAAAAATGAGAGTCAAATACCAAAAACTAAAAGATTATAAAAAAAGTAAGTCGAGAATCATAATATAGTTTTTTATAAATCTAGAATATCTATTATAAGATAATGGTTCCTTTAATCCTCAGTAAATTCAACATTAAATGACAGTTCTTCCTCTCCAAACCTATTTCAAGACCTCATGACAACTGTTGTATTTCTTGTTCAACCCTCGCTGAGAAAAGTAAAGATGGAAATCATTCCATCGACATCATATAAACCGATCAGTTTTGATCTTTACTCTAGTATCTGCAGATATGTACTTATCTTTCTTTCTTCGAGTTATATCTATAAGTATTTGTGTTTTGTTTATATGGAATATATAGTTAATTTGTGAGTTTTAAGTTTTATTGCGTTATTTTTTATATCTAGATTAATTTGTGGAGTACATATACGTTGATTTATAAATATAAGTATGTATATATATGTATATTTTTTATGTGTGAGAATGGTTTGAAGAAGAATAAACGGTTAATATACAATCTTCGTCTAGGATTCTTTGTTATGAGATGTAACGAACTTCACCATTTCAAGAAAGTCCATGTTCTAAGATTGATGTTTTTTATTAAAATTTTAGAGGCCAACAAATAAACAATTATACCGTAATTCGGGATTATGATTTTGATGAGTCAATGAGAGTTATGTAGATATGAATTGTAAAAGAATAAATCACCAAGAGTATGTTGCACACTTGAGAAGGTTTAAGACTAAGTAATGGTTTATGGCCTGGTATATTAATATATGAAATTCGCTTCTTACGATAAATAGTTCTCTGTTTTGAATACTCTTGCTCTGATTATAGTTTTATTTGCTTTAAGCATATCCTCACGTCCAAGTAAAAGTTGGTTTATGTTGCATCTTTTTTGTTGCTAAAATATTTTATGGTTTCGATTGTATTATTTATCATATTTATAAGGTTTTTGAAACCCATATATATTAACTTGAGATATTTAATATCAAAATATTTGACACCGTTATCTTGTTATGCTATAAGCCCTTTTAGTCGTCTAGCTACACTACATTAATTTGTTGTAAGCTCAAATGATCTCTCACCTTATTGTTTATTCTTTATTCGTATTTATAAATCCAATAAACCCTTTGATTATAGAATGTTTTTTCTTAATGAAGGATGGTGGACTTGGTAGAAATTTCACTAAATCAGTTTACTTTAAGATATATGAGACTTGACGGTCCAAAGACATTCTTTGCAAAAAGAAACACTGTCAAAACAGTTATACAATAATTCACAAGTTGTTCTCTAATATTTTCTACTAATCTGAATAAAATCTGAATCAGATTTGAAAAATTATTTCAAAACATCTTACTAATATATTATATGACAAGTTTTAAAAATTGAATGATAATTAGAGAGTAATAATAAAACGTGCAAATAGGTGGTAAATGAGATTCAAAATATTTTAATCTAGTTGTTATTATGAGAAATATAAAGTCACATATTTTTAGAAAAAAGAATGATTTTTATAAAATTTGTAATGATTTGACAGAGCACCCTGAATTTGCTCAATTTTGATACTTTTTTAATCTTTAAAATGCTTAAAGATTAAAATCTTTTTCGTAAAATTTTCTTGCTTAAGTGTGTAAGTATCACAACTAGTTTTCTAGGCACTTCCACTAATATCAATATATAAAACATCCCAATTCTTCTTTTCATAAAATTTTAATGTTTAAGTATTATAATTTAAAAAAATGTAGCTTCGTAATTAACTTTAAGAATATAAGGCTTTAGTTTAAATTACACTGTATCCTGTGATAAAACTTAATACAAGATTTAAGTACAAATTCATATATGTTCATTTACTTTAAAGATATTTCAAAATACATGATCTCGTTTTAGATAATTAATTTAGAGTTGGTCTCTTCGATTTTTCACAATTTCGACTTTTCCTTATCCTTGAAAGAAGATGCCTCATTGTAACTTTCCCCGGCTGAAAGTATACATATTCAAAAGAGAAGTGAAGATTAAGGTATAATTAGGTTTCTGAAGGCCTGAACATTAGAAATTAATTAGAAAAAAGAAAAATTGAGCAATATAATATAAAATTTTAGAGATCATATGATTCGAATAATTAGACTTTTCCACTTAAATTCATCACCAAGGATGTTCAGCCCTTAGGAGCTCAACGATTCTCATTCGTCGTCACGAGAACATACATTCTTTGTGTAACTACCCTTGTGGTACCTACGAGCCGCATTATATTATCCTCATTGTTCGAGTTATTGGATTTTTGTGGGGTTTGTTAATCAAACCCATGAAAATAGACTTTTCTGATTTGTACTAGTGTATTTGGATTAGTCCACTTTTCAAATTTGAACTATAATTTAAGCTATGCCCGATTTCTTCTCTTATATATATATTCTCATGTAATTATAAAACCATAACACAATATTATTGTGAGAGATCAACACAAAATTTACGTGTATTGTGGTGTAAGAATTTTTGACCTATGTAAATATTTGTTTTGTATGATTGTCGTTTATATTTTTGGCCTTCTTATTCATTCTGGGTTCGTTGGTGTATACCCAACGCATGGTTGTTCACCTCGGTCGGAAATTTCTTATAAAAGGGTTAAACAATGTAAATTAACGAGACCTCATACCGTGATTAAGACTTTCAAATAAGCACTCTGAAAAGAATGTTATGGATTAATAGTGAAGTCACAAGAATTACATATGAACAATATAAAATCATAATTAACATGATAACTCTTATCTGTTGAGCATAGAAAAAGTAAAAATTTCTGAGTGGTTAAAAATCAAGATTAAAAGGCTACACTTGTAAAAACTTTAGGAGAGAAATAACCTAATATTTAAACATTTAAACGTCAATTTTAGAAAAGAAAAACTTGCCTTAATCCATTTTAGAATTATATTTGAATGATTATTTGAGTTAAAAAAGAGAAAAAAGTTATTATAAGGTATTACTATAATTACATATATGGTTAAATAACTTAGTTTAGAGACTCTTGTACCCTAACATAGTAAAAGTAACAGTGTTGTAAAACTTTGATTACTCGGCTCACGGGAGTACTCAGACTCAGACTTATTTCCATATATTTTGCTCTAATCAGTAAAAATTCAATTTTTTATTTGACTTGGGTCAAGCTCAGATTACTCGAAAAAAACTTGATTTTAGAATATTTTTTTTGAAAAAATGAGTTGTTGTCTCAAATAAAAACTTAGAAGTGAATATTAGTTTGTAAGAAAAGGACAACTTTTAAGCATTTTTAGTGTTAAAATGATAGTAAAAGGCTAGCCGAGTGATAAATAATATATAATAAATTAGGTTGTATGTCATTTTATGAAATATTAAAGGTTATATTGTATATTATTTTCAAAATACTTTAAGTTAATTAAATATGAAAAGTATAAAATATACTATTTTATCAAATTCGAATTTTTAACCGAGTACTCTTCGTACCTTCTCCCAGTCGAATCGAGCACCAATTGTTACTAAGAAGTAAACAAGAATATTATCATTCAAAACTCACTTAAATATTATCATTCTACACATTTTACATTTTATGGACATGTGAAACCTTATTTGTGATAACTTTTCACTCATATTAAAACACATAACATCAAAAGGACTTCATCACAAACATAAACATTAAAGATAAAGGTTGTATTTTTGACTAGTTCCTCATGTTATTTCAACCCCTACAAAAATAAAGTCCCATCAGAATTTAGGTTTGTACATTTTCCAACAAAATTTCTTGTCATCATTTTTAACAACCCAACTAATAAAATTTCTCAAGATAATATTTATTTAAATCCAAACTCCATTAAAATCCGATAAAACTTTCAATTTTTGAAATAAAATACAACTAAATTACAACCAAACCAACAAACTCTAAAGAAAATCTAAGAAAATACAAAACTCCTCAAAGTCTTGGAACTCGCACTCTTCCCCTTAAACAACCCACCTAAAAGAGAGAATACCTGCCAGAGGAAAATAAGAAAAACAAAGGACCGGCAGTGAGCGAAGGGCTCATATACGGATATAAAATAAAGCATAACTGAACAAAGATTAAAAGATGACGAGGCTAAGAACACAACTGAATATCTGAATGAAGCACAATAATAATAGTGAATGAGACAATATAAAAAAAATGAATACTTAACTCACAAAATAAAAGTAAATACTTACCACCCAAAACTTATCATACTCTTACACATATCCTTATCAATTATACATAATAATCACAAATAATATAATCGAAAGAATAATGATAAAATGAAATCATACACTTACACATACTCTTACACATATTCTCACACTTACAAAATAATATACAAAATAGCTTACATACGAACATGGGAGATAATCTTACACTTATAGGATATCCTACATTTTCGATAATCCAGAATTATGTAGTCATCCAAACTTCCAGGGGCTTGCACAGCGCAAAGCAAATGCTACCCAATATCTTACAGGGGCTTGCACGGCAATAAGTACGTGCTACCCAAAAGGCCAAACCATACACATACTAGCCATGGCTATACGTGTCCCATAACTTCGGCGACACGCCCATACAATTTAAGTACACCGCATAGGAGGTGCCAAGCACGAGATTATCCACTCGCGACGGATGTCTTACAAACTCCCAAGTCATACAAATAACATAAATAACTCAAAGATCACACACTCAAATATCTTACATCTCCAAAATCATATATAAATTTATCAAATAACCTCAGAACACTATAACCCAACATCAAGAAACAAAATAACATAACAAACCACTAATTATTGATAAGCTCAAATCTGATCAGTTTCAAAGAATGTCAAATTACTGCATAAAGATGAAGTCAACTGAAAACGTACGAAACACGATAGTCGTTGAAAATTCCGAGACCTTTCCAGAATGGTAAGGCTCGTCAAAAACAAATAAGTAACGAATTCAGAAAACAAATAAATGTGGACTGCAGAACAGAATCAGCCCCTGATTACAATTGTATTTTGATGTTTAAGACATCAAAATCATATAATTTAACAGAAGAATGTAAACGCAAATTGCAGATATCGAAAAGAGCTTTACAGAATGGTATTACTCATAATATTTGAACAAATATTCAATTTAATATGATTTTTCAAAGGTTGGATATTCAAATCCCGAAGTCAAACAGGCAGGTCATACAAATTGCAGAAAAACTCATATTTAGAGACCGAATTTCACAAACGGCAAGGAACGAAAGTTGTAGATAATTAAAAGACCTTTCCGAAATGACCAAAATCAACAAATTCTAATAGATAACGAATCATATATGAATTTAACAAGAAATCAGATCGTATACAATGAAGAATACGGAAACGAAAAACAAGAGAACAAAGAAGATATCCGTACACAGCAATTCGAATACGAAAAGAAAGAGTAGTCCGTACCTCGAGATCTTAGTAACCGAGAATGCTAATAACGATTTCAGAACCACAAATCACAAGAACCCCAATTCCACAAACGCCAAATTCAAAACCCTCTAAAAAGTTCTTGATGTTCATCTCTATGTCCATCTATTTTCTCTTTCTCTTTCTCTCTCCCTCTCTCCTCTCTTCTCCGATCACACTAACGCAAACCCTTATTTTTTTAGCAAACCCTAACTCTTCCTTCTTTCTCCCTTTTTTTATTAAAACCCTCACTCTTTTTTAATAAAGCCTTACTATTTTTTTAAAAATAATACTCTTAAAACAATATTCTGATTATAAATATAAAAATAAACTTACACAAACTAATTTAATTACAACACATTGACATTAATAAATAATTAAATCAAATAATCCAACTAAAAATTATTATAAAATACCGGGATGTTACATCATTGTTCACACATTATGCATGCAATCAAATGAGACTTAGTGGGCTAGGTACTTTAAAATTGTGTAGTGAAGATAAGCACACATTTGTTAAACTCCCATAAATCTTCATTACCCATCATTATCTATATAACATAATATTCAAAAAGTAATCTTAACGCCTAAACTCCCTTTTATATTGTCCCAAAGCTCATTTTTTTAATTGGAAATAAACATATACTAGGATGATTTTGCGCATAATATAGTTACGGATAACGATGCAATTATAAATACGAATTTCTAAAGAAGTCCATATCTTACATATATGGCAATGATGCCATTTGAGACTAATATAATAACATTGATATTTCTATGATTATCATATCTTAATTGAGAAATACAAATTCCTTGTCAGTTGATGAGACTCGAAATTGAATATATTTATTTCACATGAAAATGAAACTGACAAATTTGTCCATATATTAGTTACAGAGATTGCATATTATCAAATCAAAATTTCACCATCTATTAAGTATTTCACCTCTTCAAAAAATTGGCATAAATTGAGATTGTAATATAAAATTTCTTTAAGAAAATCCTGAAAAAATATACAAATTACAGATTGAAATGACAGGTCTACTTGAATAAAACTTTAGGCAACTCAGAGTCCATAAGAATTCAAGAAAGAATTCAAGAACAGATTGATCAATCGAACATGGGTAGGAAATATAGAGATTAATATTTACATCTCTTCAAATCAACTCATCAGACAGGAAATAAAATATGTAAGTGTAAAAATTTCGTCACAAATGGCCAGATATATAATTAGTTTCAATAATGCTAGAGATCTTATAGGCTATAGTAGACCCACAAATGTCTTTGTTTCTCCGGTTATGAATTGGGTGCTTACCACACATTTTGTTTTACTGATGGTAAATTTAATGAATACCTAGTTTATAAAATTCATTTCTAAATTTTTTAAGGCTAAAAGAGTAGATAGTTTTTTTCTCTTAGTATATATAAACAATAATTAAGGTTAAAAAAATTTCTTTCAAATATCTTCATTTATTTTTCAAGAGTTAAATATTGGCCACATCAACTATCACACTAAGTAGACTCGCAGAATATAACACTACAAGAAAAATGAGCTTTTTCTACCGAACATTTCCTTCTGGCACATTTCTACTAACCATTTCCTACGATTTATAAGTCAAATGGTCTTTTCCTAACAATTTCGTACTCGGTAGAAATGCAAGTCATTTCCTACCGATAGTGGTAGGAAATGGCTAAAGGTGGACCCACTTTTACACTTCATTTTTCCAGCAAGTTTGTCACTCATAAAACGACGTCGTTTTAAGGAAAGTATTTTCTACCGCACTACCGCGGTATGTTTTGTGCATGTCATTTCCTACCGACGTTGGTAGGTCTTGTAGGACTCATTTCCTACAACTTCGATGCGGTAGGAAATGAGCTTGTCTACTCAGCAATAATAGACTAATGTGTTGGCGTTTGATTGGCTTATATGTCACATGATTTTTCCTACCAAGAAACGGTAGAAAATGACTAGTTACGTTTCCTACCAACTAGTTACATTTCCTACCAACTATTAATCAATTTTTTAAAAATAATCGAATTTAGTAGTAGTCAAACTACTAGTTCACTGTTAAAATAGCAAATCAAATACATCTTTTTATTCTAATTTTTTTATCAAATCACAAAATATATAGTTCTTAACATCTGTAAGGTTGGATCATTAATAAACGTTTTAAAAAAAATTTAAACATCAGTATGGGACTAATCACTACTAAAAAGTACGGGTCAAACTACTAGTTGACTGTTAAAATAGAAAACCAAATATATTTATTTTTTTCTAAATTTTTTATCATATCACTGAAATATATAGATATTGACATCTGTCAGGTTAGATCATTCATAAACATTTTAAAAAAATCGAAACACCGGTATGAGACTAAATATCAGTAAGAAGACTAGTCAAACTAATAGTTGACTATTAAAATAGCAAACCAAATATATTTATTTTTTTCTAAATTTTTTATCATATTACTAAAATACATAGATATTGAAATCTGTAAGGTTGAATCATTCATAAACATTTTTTTAAAAATTAAAATATCGATATTGGACTAACAATAGTAAGAAGTACTTGTCAAACTACAAGTTGACAATTAAAATAACAAACCAAATACATTTATTTTTTTCTAATTTTTTTATCATATCACTGAAATATATAGATATTGACATCTGTAAGGTTGGATCATTCATAAATATTTTTTAAAAAACTGAAATATCGGTATGAGACTAAAGACTAGTAAGAAGTATTGGTCAAACTACTAGTTGACTATTAAAATAGCAAACCAAATACATTTAATTTTTTCTAAATTTTTTTATCATATCACTAAAATATATAGATATTGACATTTGTAAGGTTGGATCATTCATAAACATTTTTTAAAAAATCAAAATATCAGTATGAGACTAAACATTAGTAAGAAGTAGTAGTCAAACTACCAGTTCACTGTTAAAATAACAAACTAAATATATTTTTTTATTCTAAATTTTTTGTCATATCACTAAAATATATAGATCTTGACATCTGTAAGGTCGGATCATTCATAAACATTTTTTAAAAAATTAAAACATCGGTATGAGACTAAACACTACTAATAAGTACTGGTCAAACTACTAGTTAACTGTTAAAATTTCAAACCAAATACATTTATTCTTTCTAAAAATTTTATGATATCACTAAAATATATAGATACTGACATCTGTAAGGTTGGATCGTTCATAAACATTTTAAAAAAAAATCGAAACATCGATATTAGACTAACACTAGTAAGAAGTACTAGTCAAACTACTAGTTGACTGATAAAATAACAAACCAAATACATTTTTTTTATAAATTTTTTATCATATTACTGAAATATATAGATATTGACATCTGTAAGTTTGGATCATTCATAAACATTTTTTAAAAAACCGAAACATCCATATGAGACTAAACACTAGTAAGAAGTACTGGTCAAACTACTAGTTGATTGTTAAAATAGCAAACCAAATATAGTTTTTATTCTAAAAATTTTATCTTATCACTAAAATATATAAATCTTGACATCTCTAAGTAGAGCTGAGCAAAACTGAACCGAAACTGAAAAACCGAACCAAGCAATTTAGGTTCGGTTCGGTCTTCTTAATACTGGTTCGGTTAAAATCGAATTAACCGATATATATATATATATATTAATTATATATATTATATATAACATTTTTGTTATCATAATAATATTAATACTAATATTAATACTAATATTGTTACTAGTGTTAGGGAGACACTATTTGCTACTAATCTATCACAAACTGAGATATAGAGTAATAACCCAGATCTTCTTTTTCAACTCCGCCACCGACGTCCGAGCTGCAAATCGACGATTCAATCCAAGTATCTAAATGCTTTTCTGATTTTTGAAGTTGAAAATGTTATGGCTTAAACTTCTTTCATTGTTCTTTTAATTAATGGTTTCTGCAGGTTATTACTAGTATTTATCTTTTTTCACTTTTGTTTTTTTATTGTTATTATTTTACTTTATGATAATCCATAATTTAAACGTATAAGTTTTAAAAATTTCGGTTTTATAAACCAAACCGAATAAATCGAAATAATTCGGTTTGGTTTTTCAGTCGGTTGAAAAATAACTTCGGTTCGGTTTAAAAAAAATACTAAGTGTTCGGTTATTTCGGTTCGGTTTTTGACCGAACCGACCAAATGCTCAGCCCTATCTGTAAGGTTGGATCATTCCTAAACATTTTTTTAAAAAATTGAAACATCGGTATGGGACTAAACACTACTAAAAAGTATAGTTCAAAATACTAGTTCACTATTAAAATAGCAAGCCAAATACATTTATTTATTTCTAAAATTTTTATCATGTTACTAAAAAATATAGATATTGACATCTACAAGATTAAATCATTCATAAATATTTTTAAAAAAATTAAAACATCGAAATTGGACTATTATTATTAAGAAGTACTGGTCAAAGTACTAGTTGACTGTTGAAATAGCAAACCAAATACATTTATTTTTATCTAATATTATTATCATATCACTAAAATATATTGATATTGACATCTAAAAAATTGGATCATTCATAAAAAATTTTAAAAAATCAAAATATCAGTATGAAACTAAACACTAGTAAGAAGTAATGGTCAAACTATTAGTTCACTGTTAAAAATAGCAAACTAAATATATTTTTTTATTCTATTTTTTTTATCATATCACCAAAATATATAGATCTTGACATGTGTAAGGTTGGATCATTCATAAATATTTTTTTAAAAATCGAAACATCGGTATGAGTCTAAATACCAGTAAAAAGTATTGGTCAAACTATTAGTTGACTGTTAAAATACCAAACTAAATACATTTATTTTTTTCTAAAATTTTTATCATATCATTAAAATATATATATATATATATTGACATCTCTAAGGTTGGATGGTTCATAAACATTTTTAAAAAATTTAAAACATCGATATTAGACTAACACAAGTACTAGTCAAACTACTAGTTGACTCTTAAAATAGCAAACCAAATATATATATATACATATATATAATTTTTTAATTTTTTTATATTATCACTAAAATATATAGATATTGACATTTGTAAGGTTGAATCATTCATAAACATTTTTTTTTTAAAATCGAAACATCGGTACGAGACTTAACACTAGTAAGAAGTACTGGTCAAACCACCAGTTGACTGTTAAAATAGCAATCCAAATACATTTATTTTTTTCTAATTTTTTATCATATCACTAAAATATATAAATGTTGACATCTGTAAGGTTGAATCATTCATTAAATATGGTTAAAATAAGTAATCATGTGATGTAATTAATGATTTTTCAATATAAAAGGGTTTAGGGGTTAGATTACGGTTTTTATAAATTTTGTTCGGCAAAACAAACTCATGCATGCCGATATTACTTCAAAGTAACCATGTATGCAAAAAATTAGTACTTTTTTAATTGGTTTGCAATTATATTTTAACAAACATAAGTTTTTAAAGAAATGATAACAATTCAACTTAAGCAAAAAAATATAAAAGAAATTCAACAAAAATCAACTTTTTATAAATTTGAATAAGAAGTGTTGTGCATTTAAGGATTGAAGGATTAAATTAGGGTTATATAATTATTTTTTAAAAATAATAATTTTAATGATCTAACCGATATTTAAACAATTATCATGATGTACGCAACAAGTTAAAAAATTTCAATTTCATTTTCAATGATTTTATAATGACTATTCAAAAATAAATTACTAAAACCAAAATGGCCCCAAACTAAAAAAATTTAATTTTATCGTTCAAACTAATAACCCATCTCGCAAGTCAGTAGGAAATGTCCAAAAATTTCAAAAAATTTGAGAATTTGAAAGTTGGCGCCTCGATCAAAATTTAAATTCAATTGACCCCAAACTAAAAAATTCAAAATTTTTGTACAAAGATCGCAATTCGGTAAGAAATGCCCAAAATTTTCAAAAAAAACAAAAATTTGAAAGTTAGCGCCTAAATCAAAATTCAATTTTTTTGCCAAATCCGAAAATCCGAAAACTATACTTATCATCTACTTCTCTCTTCTCTTTTTTAACCTCATTTCATCTTCATCTCATCTCCCCTCTTTCATCAACTATTTTCTCTCATCTCACTTCACTAAAATTTCAATTTACATATATCTCTTAACCAAATTTAATCACCTCACCTCCTTAATCTCAATTATTTCCATATTATCATGTGTGTATTTTAGTTTTTTTAATACTCTGTTTATGTATTAGTTTTTTATCCGTTGATACTAATTTTTATTTGTTTACTGCTTATGTAAATTGATAGGACTTAATACAAGCAAATCAGAATTTATGGATTGAAGATAAAGAAATGGAGAAAGTGATATCGTTGATATAGGATTAAACGATGATGACCCATTTTGAGGGTGATTAATTTTGGAGTTTAACACATTTTTTGGTTACATGTAATATTTGTAATTTTAGTAAATATGTATGGTATATGATTTTAAATAAAATGATAGTGGTAAGATGAATTATATTTTATGATGTATGATTTTCGATTTTGGTTGTATGTTTGAGATTTAGACATTGATGTTGTTAGGGAATATGTTATATATTAAATCAATGAATTATTTTTTTTAAAACTTAACCAGAAATTCCTACCGCATTCAAGTTATTTCCTACCATCTTCAAGCTATTTCCTACCATCTTCAAGTTATTTTCTACTATATTCAAGTTATTTTCTACCATCTTCCAGTTATTTACTACCGTCTTCAACAAGTATTTCCTACCGAGGATGGTAGGAAATGAGTGGTAGAAAATGGTGTTTACATGACCTTATGATATAATTCCTTTCAAGTGGCCTAATTTCCTACCACTGCTCTTATTTCCTACCACTTGTGGTAGGATACAGGTATTTCCTAGAAAATTTGTATTTTCACGTAGCATCTTACTTTGGCATGTGGGTTCTCTACACGTGGCACATCAATATGTGGGGCCCATATTGACTGTGATCATACACATTTCCTATAAATGTCATTCCCACTTAGGAATTTCCTGCCGTTCTTTATTAGTAGAAAATTTCTTATCGATAGGAAATGGGTTATTTACTACTGTTTTTTGGGGAATTTTGTACCGATTCGTCGGTAGAAAATATCTATTTTTCCTGTGGTGTAAGTGGCATTTGGAATCAGATATAAATGAAAGAAAAAAACAAAATTCATTCAATTATCTAACTTGAAATGTGCATATCAGCAAATATACAAGATGAAGTCTCCACTATCAATAATTACTTTTCAGTCCTACATTTTATAGCTGAACTAATTGTAAAAAATTAATTGCTTTAATAATTTTTTTGACCATAATTTTAATCAAATTTTGAAAGAAAATGATAATATTTTTTTTTGTTTTTTTAAATGACTGGAAATTATATTTTATATTAGAATAGAAATAAATTTTTTGACGATGTATATTTTAAATTATATAATATATATATGTAATTTTCGGTTAAATTTTGATTAATTTGATTATAAAAATATTACGAATAATCTATGACCGGAGGAATTAAAAAATTAAGAAACATAGACAACTCTTGTTTTATTTACTTTATCATCAAAAACAAAAGTACAAGTCGAAGGAGTGTATTAAATTAAAATTTTTAAAAAATATATGGGTAATTTTTACAAAGCTATTGGTTTTCATCTCCGGGCTGTATTGAATTTCATATGGGTATACAATTTTTAGGCAACGTAGCAACTGTATTTTTGTATAAGAGTCTCTTGTCAATCATATATTGGAACAATTGACCTATTAACATCATAAACATGCAATTTGACATCCTTTAACCACCTCTTGGTACCATTTTTATACAAGTAAATTCGGGCCACATTTTGACTCTAATCAACCATGTAAGTCACTCTTCATCATATTAGAGTCACTTTGCACCCTATAAGAGTCTTTTGCCACCATATATTGGTACAATTGACCTATTAACATCATATACATGCAATTTGACATCCTTTAACCACCTCTTGGTACCACTTTTATACAAAAGTCAATTTAGGCCCATATTTTGACTCTAATCAACCATGTAAGTCACTCTTCACCATATTAAAGTCACTTTGCACCCTATAAGAGTTACTTGTCACCATATATTGGTACAATTGACCTATTAACATCATATACATTCAATTTGACATCTTTTAACTACCTCTTGGTACCACTTTTATACAAGTCAATTCAGGGCCATATTTTGACTCTAATCAACCATGTAAGTCACTCTTCACCATAGTAGAGTTACTTTGTACCCTATAAAAGTCACTTGCCACCATATATTGGTACAATTGACATATTAACATCATCTACATGCAATTTAACATCTTTTAACCACCGCTTGCCACCACTTTTATATAAGTCAATTAGGGCCACATTTTGACTCTAATCAACCATGTAAGTCATTCTTCACCATATTAGAGTCACTTTACACCCTATAAGAGTCTCTTGCCACCATATATTGGAACAATTGACCTATTAACATCATAAACATGCAATTTGACATCCTTTAACCACCTCTTCGTACTACTTTTATACAAGTCAATTAAGTGTGCATGTGTATATCGATCACTTGCAGGTTTGATCTCTACATAAACAAGAAACAAAATGTGTTAGTGTAAAAATTTCGTCACAAATGGCCAGATATATAATTAATTTCAATTATGCTAGAGATCTTATAGACTATAGTAGACCCACAAATGTCTTTATTTTTCCGGTTATGAATTGGATTCTTACCACACATTTTCTTTTACTGATGGTAAATTTAATGAATACCTAGTTTGTAGAATTCATTTTTAAATTTCATAAGAAATTGACTACAGAAATAGAGATACTGATATCAAATCTTCACAAATCGAATAATAATATGTGATTAGATCAATTAATAAAGTGGAAAACACTTCATGCAACTCAGATTTTATAAGAAATCAAGAAAGAATCGAAGAATAATTAATCAATTAAGCAACGATAAGAAATGTAATAAAAATTAACTTGTACATCTCTCCGTATCAACTCATAAAACAAGAAAAAAAAATCACAGCGATTATAGATGGTTGATACAATTGGATGCGAAAATATCAAGCAGTATAAATTTGTTATATATATATAGACAGTGTATTGAGACTATAGAAATGAATATTTCTCTGCAACTATCACTACTGTAACTAACCAGCACGAGCAAGAGGAATAAATTATTCATTTCCAGTAACAATATAGATCATTGTAATTGTTGTTATATAAGTGTTTCTTGGAGGCTCGTTCTACTTGCCCTAGTAAGTTAGTTATTGTATTTGTTATATATTCAGGTATGCTCTTTTTTTCATGCTTCATGTAAAAATTCAATGCAGATTATAGCAATTGTATTTTTGTTTTTTAGAAATAAAGAAAAAAAAAAGGATGTATATCTTCAGGAAGAAGGGAAAAAGCATGCTTATCTTCACATTGTTAACCTATGCTTCTCTCAGACTGGGCGGGAGTTTTCCAGTTCGCCACATATTTTCTAATTTTAGGAAAAATCCAAGTGAAGCTCCAAGTAACATGAGATAGACTTTTGGTACGTACGGCGCATAAGTGATTATCATGATTCATAAACATCACTTTCTCTAACAGAAAATGATTACTGCTAAACTAAGCTAGCCACGTATTACTTAATTATTTATCATACACGCCCACGCCCTGCATGTAAGCCATCTGTCCATCTTTGCTTACCAAGCAGCTGGTTCGTCCGTAAAACTGGCCAGGTACATTTTCCTCAGCACTATAAATAGGAGCCAATGTTGCATGCAGATTTCCCATAGAAGAAAGTAGCATTTCTTTAATATATATATCAAACATCCTCTTGGTTCCAGTGTTTAGGTTTCAAAACAAAATGAGGTCCAGGATCCCTGTTTTATTGTTTCTGCTTTCCTTGCTCTGCGCAGGTTTCCTGCAGATTACTTCAGGTAAATTATATCACTGTTTATAACATCGTTGCTTTTATGCACACATGCTTATTTATATATTATACTAACTTATTAGTACACCTTACTCAAAAAATTTTACAGCCTAATTTTCATGTACACTAGCATTTACAATTGATTAATGTATATTCAATACTGCAGGTTCGCGTCTACTGAATGAGCAACAAGTAGATAACCAGCAACCATGTGGACAACAAGGTGCAGGCCAACAGGCTTGTAACCAGCAGCAACCATGTGGACAACAAGGTGCAGGCCAACAGGCTTGTAACCAGCAGCCTGGAGTCCAGCAAGGCCAGCAGCAGCCTGGAGTCCAAGGCCAGCAGCCTCAGCAACCAGGAAATCAACAAGGCCAGCAGTCTCAGCAACCAGGAAACCAACAAGGACAGCAACCAGGAAACCAACAAGGACAACAACAACCCGGAAACCAACAAGGACAACAACAACCAGGAAACCAACAAGGACAGCAACAACCTGGAAACCAACAAGGACAACAACAACCAGGAAACCAACAAGGACAGCAAGGCCAACCAGGAAACCAGCAAGGACAACCTCAACAACCAGGAAACCAACAAGGCCAGCAAGCGCAACCAGTAGGTATCTGTCATGGAACATTTGCTGACAATCAACCATCATCCCAAGATGCTATCTCTCTTGTCCAATCTACTGGGATACGAAGATTGAGACTTTATGGCCCCGACCAGAATGCTTTGCAGTCCCTTAGAAACACCGGAATTGAAGTTGTGCTTGGTGTCCCCAACGACCAACTTCAGTCAGTTGCCTCTTCCCAAAATAACGCTAATCAGTGGGTCCAGACTAATGTCCAAAACTATCAAGACGTTAACTTCAGGTTTATTGTTGTTGGAAATGGAATTACTCCCGCCCACGACCAAACTTCCCAGTTTGCACAGTTTGTCCTTCCGGCCATGCAAAACATTCAGAATGCAATTTCTGCTTGCGGACTACAAAACAAAATGAGAGTCACCACTGCCATTGATCAGTCCGAGATTCTTAGCCAATCTTATCCACCATCACAGGGTCAATTCAGGCCTGAAGTCAGACAATTTATCGACCCCATTATCCAATTCTTGGTAAACAACAACAATGTACCTTTGCTAGTGAACCTTCACCCTTATTTTAGCTATGTGCACAACAAGGCAGATATTCCTCAAGAGTTGGAATCTTCTGGTAAAGGTGGACAGCATCCACGACTTGAATATGCTACTTTCCAGAGGTCAGATGCAATTGTACAAGATGGACAACTTGGCTACACAAATGTTTTTGACGCCATGGTAGACAGTGTACACTCTGCATTAGAGAAGGCTGGTGGATCATCTTTGGACGTGGTCGTGTCTGAAGTTGGATGGCCAACTGCTGGTGGTGATGCAGCTTCTGTTGAAAATGCGTCCACTCACAACAACAAGCTGATTAACCATGTGCTCAACAACGGAACTCCAAAAAGGCCTCAGAAACGTATTGAGACTTATATTTTCAATTTGTTTGATGAGAACAAGAGAGACAGTGAAGAGTTCGAGAGGCACTGGGGAGTCTTCTGGAACAACAAGCAAGCCAAGTACCAGATCAATTTTCAATCTCAGTAATTTTGTTGTGTTTACGTAGATGTTTAATTATGTCTAATAAGATTCGGACATGCATATATGAGTATATGTCCTCCAAATAAAGAATGTCAGTGATCACTTGCTGCTAATAAAATGCTATGTTTTGTAGCAAAATTTTGTGATTTTAATTCATCTTAATAAAGATAATAAATAAGAAACATGGTTGATCCCTTTTCTTTCTGTATAAAACAAACTAGTCGTTCTGTTTTACTTTACCAAATGAAAGCACAAATCTGACTGAAAATTAGATCCAGGAGTGTAAAAATTGAAAAGTTTCAATTAGTTAAAGAATTAATTTGATCAGGTCTGTACCTATATTGTATAAAATATTAAAATTTATAGTAAAAACTTGGGTTGTATTCATTTTAGATTTTAATGAATTGTTAATATTCAGTAGATTCACTACAACAAATTTGAGGTAATTGACTCAATTACGATAATTTCAATACAAAAAAACCTTAGTAAATGACTTAATTTTTTGTAGTAATTTTATGAATTTTGTAAATTTATGAATTATTTAAATTTTACATAGATTTGGATGTTGATTTTTAATTCTATTTAGATTTTGGTGTATTTTGATGAAATGATTTGGTGGATTGAAAACCTTTTTCACTTATATATTATTATTTACTAGTTTAAATCCCGGCAAGAGTACCATTAAAATTTAAATAAATTTAAAATTTTATTTATCCAAATTATATATTAGTTTTAATATATTTATATAAACTTATAATAATTATAAATTTATAATAAAATTATTTAAAGAATTTGGAAGGACCTGTAATTGTAGTTAGTACAACAGTATTTTAGTGGTTATTAATTAGATGGATATCGAGACTAAGTAATATAGTAATTTAGTAGTTTAACATGTATATAATAATATTGATTTACTTTTTTAATAATTCAAATAGGGGAATAACTGTTGAGCCAAAATATACCCCATTCCGGTTATTATATTATAGGTATAGATTTTCTAATAAAAAATTGTTATGATTTGTAAATCAATCAAAATCTTTACTCCAAGTAAAATCAGCCATGACGGTTGCAAATCTATTAAAATTAGAATTGGATTGCATAGTTACAGATTTTATAAGATTTTTTTTAAATCTCAATTGAATACTCACAAATATTATTTGAAATCTGACTTGAATATGTTTAGATTTTAAAAATTATTTAAAATCTTTATTGAATACCTGCTGATTTTGAAAATTAAAATTAAGAATCTCAAATGAATACATACAAACCCTAGATTCATACTTTTTCTATGTATTTTATAATCCACTTTATATATATCATGGGTCCTAACAATTACAAATAGATATTATATATTTTGATAAATTAACAATTTACCAAATTAATCTTTTTCGTCTTAATTATTTAAATAAAGAGTAATCAACTAATATATTTTGACCATACTTTGTTTCGAGTAATTCTACCGTACTAATGTGAAAATCGACTAATTTAAGTATTTAAATCTTAAGTATTTTTTAAAATCAAATTTAGAGGCTGAGATCCTAACACTAGAATACTCCTCCGATTCATAGTAAATATTAAACCGCAGAGTTGTCAAAATGGTTAAAAAAATGTTACTGTATATGCAAAATTTCAAGAATTTTTAATTATACCTTGATTATTTTAACAAATTATTTTTATTTTCATATAAGGGAAAATTTCATCCAATGCTTATTGTTGGTATTTATTATAAAATCGATCAAAATCATGATTTCAAAATTTTATTAAAACAATAAGTTGTCAAAATATTTTAAAAATTTAGAATATTACAATATTGTAAGAAAGATATTAATTAATTCTGATGTCCTAAAACTAATTAACAAATTATATAAAATTATATGGAAGAAAAGTCTTAATTGGACTTATTAGAGTTGTATTTAGAGTCGCGATCCACATAAATTACATCTAACGAACCACATTTAACCACTAAAACAACAATTGAATGGTTGAATTTACAATTTATAAAAAAATATTTATAAATCATGACAAAAAAAATTATATAAATAAAAGTTTCACCCATAAACCCCTCTAACAACCACCCCTTGTTTATTTTTTTACACCGCACAACAACCCACTCTCATTTTTTTCAATTTCTCTGTCCCTCCACCATTTTTTTTGATTTCTCTCTTCATCCCCCTCCTCCTTTAGATAACAATGTGTGTGTTAGAAAGGGTAGGGAAATTTTCAAAAATATCTATTTTCTTAATTTTATTTCAAATTAGGGTTTTTATTTTAGGTTATTTATTCCAGCATTTTGAAATTATGAATCAATAGATCGTTCAAAAAGGAGTGTGTATGTAGTTTATTTTATAATTTATGGTTGTTTTTCGGGCTGCTAAAAAAGCTCAACCACCTTCGAGTTCTGCAATTTTCCGACTTGTTCATGACCATTTTGATTGTATTGTTCCATTTTTATGCTTAGTATGTGGTCGGGTAATTATTTACATTAAGCTTTATTAAGCTTATTAGAGTTTCTTCACGAGCTTTTTTCTGTTCACCGACGGCGTTAAGTTGGCTTTGGCGTGAATCAGTTAACTGATGATTGTTTGTGAGTTTGAATATAAATATGAGATTGCTGGATCAAATTTTGGTATGTTAAGCTGAAAAATGGACTGAAATTTGTAATTTTGGGCCATTAAAGTTTTTCCGAAAATTAAATGTTTGGGCGGGTCTTTTAAAGTTTTTTCGAAAATTAAATTGTTTAGGCGGGATTTTTAAAATTTTAAGTGAAGAATTAAATTCAAATATTTTTGTTCGAATTTAATCGGTTGTATTTAACCGATCGGAGATGGATTAAAACTAAATATTACTCCCGCATATACGACCGATTTTTGGACCGGTCGTATTTACTCTTGTTTCTTGTAGTATTTAATGAAGTAGATTAGGGGTGATAACGGGTCGGGTGAAATTGTATAATCCGCATAAATCGATCCAATATTAAAACCAACCCACACCAAAACCGAAATGTGGTTTGCTATCTTGGTTTAATTACTTTAAAAATTCTTGGGGTATGGATTAATTTCAGTTTGACCTTAAGCCAATTATTCCTCTCCAAACCTATCGTTCAACCCTCGCTGCAAAAAATTAAGATGGAGATCATTCCATCGACACCAGACAAACCGATCAGTTTTGATCTTTACTCTGGTATCTTCAAATATGTACTTATCTTTCTTTCTTCGAGTTATATCTATGAGTATTTGTGTTTTGTTTATATGGAATATAGTTAATTTGTGAGTTTTAAGTTTTATTGTTTTATTTTTCATGTCTGGATTAATTTGTGGAGTACATATATATTTATTTATAAATATAAGTATGTATATATATGTATATTTTTTATTTGTGGGTATGATTTGAAGAAGAATAAAAGGTTAATATACAATCTTCATCTAGGATTCTTTGTTATGAGATGTCTCGAACTTCACCATTTCAAGAAAGTTTATGTTCTAAAATTGATGATTTTTATTGAAATTTTAGAGGCCAACAAATAAACACTTATATCATAATTCATGATTATGATTTTGATGAGTCAATGAGAGTTATGTAGATATGAAGTATAAAAGAATAAATCACCAAGAGTATGTTGCACACTTGGGAAGGTTTAAGACCAAGTAATGTTTTATGGCCTGGTACATTAATATATGATATTCGCTTCTTACGATAAATCTTCTCTATTTTGAATACTCTTACTTTGATTATAGTTTTATTTGCTTTAAGCATATTCTCACGTCCAAGTAAAAGTTGGTCTATGTTGCATCTTTTTTGTTGCTAAAATTGTTTATGGTTTCGATTGTATTACTTATTATATTTTAAAAGGTTTTTGAAACCCATATATATTTAACTTGAGACATTTAATATCAAAATGTTTGACAGCATATGTTATGCTATAAGCCCTTTTAGTCGTCTAGCTACACTACATTATTTTGTTGAAAGCTCAAATTATCTATCAGCTTATTATTTATTCTTGATTCTTATTTATAAATCCAATAAACCCTTTGATTATAGAATGTTTTTAATTTAATGGAGGATCGTGGACTTGGTAAAAATTTCACTAAACCAGTTTACTTTAATATATATGAAGTTTACTTTAAGATATATGAGACTTGACAGTCCAATTATATTCTTTGCAAAAAGAAACACTGTCAAAACAGTTATACAATAATCCGCAAGTTGTTCTCTAATCTTTTCTACGAATCTGAATAAAATCTGAATCAGATTTGAAAAATTATTTCAAAACATCCTACTAATATATTATATGACAAGTTTTAAGAGAATAATAATTAGAGAGTAGTACTCAAATGTACAAATATGTCATAAATGAGATTCAAAATATTTTTATCTAGTTGTTATTATGGGAAATATAAAGTCACATATTTTTGGAAAAAAAGAATGATAAGTTTAATAAAATTTATAATGATTTGACAGAGCATCCTGAATTTGCTCGATTTTGATACTTTTTTAATCTTTAAAATGCTTAAAGATTAAAATCTTTTTCGTAAAATTTTCTTGCTTAAGTTTGTAAGTATCACAACTAGTTTTATAGGCACTTCCACTAATATCAATATATGAAACAACCTAATTCTTCTTTTCATAAAATTTTAACTTTAAGTATTACAAATTAAAAAAATGCGGCTTCGTAATTAACTTTAAGAATACAGGGCTTTAGTTTAAATTACACCATATCTCGCGATAAAACTTAGTACAAGATTTAAGTACAAATTCATATATGGTCATTTATTTTAAAGATATTTCAAAATATATGATCTCGTTTTAGATAATTAATTAGGAGTTGGTCTTTTCGATTCTTCACAATTTTGACTTTTCCTTATCCTTGAAACAAGATGCCTCATTGTAATTTTTCCCAGCTGAAAGTATACATATTCACAAGAGAAGTGAAGATTAAGGTATAATTAGGTTTCTGAAAGCCTGAACATTAGAAATTAATTAGAAAAAATAAAAATTGAGCAATATAATATAAAATTTTAGAGATCATATGATTCGAATAATTAGACTTTTCCACTTCAATTCATCACCAAGGATGATCAGCCCTTAGGAGCTCAATGATTCTCATTCGTCGTCACCAGAACATACATTCTTTGTGTAACTACCCTTGTGGTACCTACGAGCCGCATTATATTATCCTCGTTGTTCGTGTTATTGGATTTTTATGGGGTTTGTTAATCAAACCCATGAAAATAGACTATTTTGATTTGTACTAATGTATTTGGATTAGTTTAGTTTTCAAATTTGGACTATGATTTAAGTTATGCCTGACTTCTTCTCTTATATATATTCTCATATAATTGTAAAACCATCACACAACATTATTGTGAGACATCAACACAAAACTTATGTGTAATGTGGAGTAAGAATTTATTAACTACGTAAATATTTGTTTTGTATAAGTGTCGTTTATATTTTTGGCCTTGTTATTCATTTTGGGTTCGTTGGTGTATACTCAACGCATGGTTGTTCTCCTCGGTCGGAAATTTCTTATAAAAGGGTAAAATAATGTAAATTCCCGAGAACTCATACTGTGATCAAGACTTTCAAATAAGCAATCCGAAAGAATATTACGCATCAATAGTGAAGTCACAAGAATTATATATGAACAATATAGAATCATGTTAGGTATGAATACAACACAGAGGGGGGGGTTGAATGTGTATTGGCTTAATTTTTTGATTTTTGATCGACTTAGGCTTTAGCAGTTGGTTATTATCAATGATTTAGTAGAATAGATGTTAAACATAAATAACTGTGTAAATATGTAAAATAAAGATCTTCAAAACTCACTTAATTTTATATTAAAAATCAAGCAGTGTTTTGCTACAAAATCTCTAAGTTCTTGTTTTAGAACTTAGCTTGTTTCTTGAGAGAGAACTCACAATTTTCTATCTTAATTGTTCTACTTAACTAGAGGACCAGTGTTAACTTTATAACTCAGTTAACTGCTGGTTTACACAATGGATAATAAACATGCTATTAGCTTTTCTAAACTGTCACTTGTCATTTCTATTTATAGAAAAGCAAATTTTCCATTTCTGGCTTAGCATATCTTTAGCATCCCGTGATTACTTTAATCTCCTCTGTCAGTTAATCTTTGCCATTGATCTTGCACATCTCTCAAGCTACTTTTTGTAGACTTGTCAATCCAGCTATGTGAGTTGTTTGTTCATTTGCAACCTTGAATATTAAACTGTTCTGCAATTTTGTACTTAGAGAAATTTCTTCACTTCGAGATGTCCAATTAAGCTGTAGAGAACTCGACATCTCGATAGGCATGTTGGCTTGTCGATATCTCTGAAACTTTATTGTTGACTTGTCTTATCGACAACTCTGAGTTTTCTAGTGAATTTTGGTTTATCGATAACTCAGAGTTCTTTAATGGACTTTGACTTATCGATAACTCAGAGTTCTCTAATGAATGTATACTTGTCGATATCTCTGAGTTCTCGAATAGGTATCTGACTTATCGATATCTCCAATAGCATTTCCTGAGTTCTCGATAGACAGTTCCTGAGTTCTCGATAGGCAATTCCTGAGTTCTCGATAGGTCTTTCTGAGTTCTCGAGTGACTTCTCTATATCACTAATTATGTGACTTATAGAGATCTTGACTTAGAATGTTTTACACCAAACAGATTTATTCAACTCCAAGCTTCTTCATAATTCTTCTGAGGCATGATCTTCTTGATCTTCTTCCAGATAGAATTCTTAGGCTTGACACTGTTTAGAGAAAAATGCTCCAGTCTGCTCCATTTACATTTTACAGACATTAAGTGTTACAAGTATGAATTACATATTAAGGTTACAATACAACTAATCTTAGGGTTGTCAGTATGACTTATTCTTGTTATGATATAGGCATATTTTTCACAACAATCTCCTCCAATTTGTGAGAAGATTGCTTATCACAAATTCATGCCTGTTAACAAGACTAACCCCATTTAAAGAAAGAAAATAAAATGATACAAAAGTTGATACAACACTTGTGCATTGAACATTTGACAGCATACAATAATTAAGTAAAGACTGAGGTTTTTGATTCTTTCTCAATTATGTTCTTAATCTGCACAAGTATTTCTAATTCTTCTAGGATGGGGGTGTCAGTTAGAGCCTCTATTAGTTTCAGCAAATCTGGCTTATGATAACTAGCTAACATCCCTATCCTGTATCTTGACAAAGAGCCAACTTTTACATTCAGAAATTTTCCATCCTTTGATATTCTTCTCTTGCCTGCTGCCTTCAACTCTTCTGATCTTCTGATATACTCATCAATGTCATGCTCATACTTTCTCCTCCTTTCAGCTAACAACTCTCTATGCTTATCTCTCATCTCCTCTCTGTTAACCACAAACACTGTCAATACTGTTCTCCATGCCTTAGTGGCTGAATCTTTACCATTTATCAAGCTTATCACCCTTTTCAGTTCAAAAATTGAGAGAGAATCCTTTAGTCTATCTCCAAGCTTTTCAAAGGACCCATCACTGTAGTAGATTCTGACTTCTCTAATGTTAACAACCCAAATTATGACAATTCTTTCCGCTAGCTGTTGGAAGTAGTCTTCATCTGAATCCACAATATTTAGAGGTTGGAAATCTTCTTGATCATATCTTTTCCAGATGGCCTTTTCACCAAATCCATGATCATTGAGAAATTCAGCTGTCAGTTGTCTTCTTCTTTGTCTTCTTTGTCTTTTGAGTCTTCTCTTGACCTTGGCTTCCTTTGGACCAACTCCAACTGTTTTGAAGTGTGTTTTATGGGGTGGCTTGAAGAGGTTGAGAGGTATCATTATTTTATCTTTGTCTCCTTCCACCCCTCCTTTGAGTCTCAGATCCACTTTTCTTCTCCTTCTCTTTCTCACTATCACCTTTTCCACCAATTGCCTTGCTAGATTGACTTGAGTTTGAGCCAAAAGGATTTTGACCATCTTTCGTCTGCTCATCATCACCCAAGTCATCTGTGTTGAGGCAAATTAGCTTCAGGGTTATCAATGTATCTCCTCAGAATCTTGATCATAACTTCATCTTCGCCAGTCTTCAATTTCTTACTTTTCAACTCAGACTCAAGCACCATTATCAGTCTTCTATTGGCCATGACACAGTTTTTAGGTACTTGGAAATGTTTCAGTTGCTTGGTTGTAGAGCAGATATAGTGCACCCCTTTGCTTGGATGTAGGTAGGCTTCTGGGAATGCAGCTTCTTGAGCCTTCTTCAACTCAGCTAGTAGCATTTTCTCTTCATTGTTAATTATCCTGACTTTGTTAATCAGAATGTCTACTTCAGATGCTCTTCTGGAAATTAGATAATTGAAGTTGACTTGCATACATCTATCTACACCAGAATCATTAAGATTGATCACTATCCTTTTCTCCAAAAATTGGTCCTTGACTGGGATCTGCAGCACCCTGATATAATTGATAGTCTTTTCCAAGGTTTTTCTGTAAGTGAAGAAATTGTTGTTGAGAGAGTTCCTTAATCCAGTGAGCAAGTTGTCAAACTCTTGTGTCATTCCTGGACCTTGAGCAGCCATAAAGAGCCTCTCTTGTTCTAGCCCTTGTTCTTGACTTTTGAGTGTTAATTGTGCTAGCCTTGCATCTATCTCCCCCTTAGTCTTGGTGACAGGCATGAGTAGGGGAGTAGGAATCTCAGGTCTTACAGCTTCAGGCAATGATGGCAGTGGTATGTTGAGTTTTCCCATAATGGCTCCCAAGGCAACTGTATTCTGCATTTGTAGATGCTTATGGGACTCCACTAGGGCCTGAATATCATGTTGTTGACTCTCAACCAATGTAATTAGAGCTCCGAATTGTGAAGATAAATATGAGTTGGAAGCTTGAAGTGAAGAAATTTGATCTTGAAATTCTCTTATTTGAGGAGTAGAGGTTTTGGTGGAAAAGGACTCAAAGTGTTCATCAACAGCTTTTCTGACACCTTCCATGAGAAGAAATGAAGGCTCATACCTAGCAGAATGAATTTGATCTAGCTTGACCCTGGTATCATTTGAATTTGTGATATGAGCTTGAACTTGATCAAACAGGGCCTTGAAAGAGCTCTTCATTTTTGACACTTCCTTCTCTATGGAGGCCAGATCCATCCTTGACATTTGCTCAGAGAAAGACTGAAATTGATTTTTGATGTCCTTTTGAGAAGGCACAATGTCATCCATCTTTTCCTTGATCAACCTCCTGACTTTATCTTCATGTCCAGTCAATTTTACTTCAAGGGCCTTTCCAAAGAGATGGAAAGCCTTGAGTTGAGCTTTATGCACATCCATAATGGCATCATAGACTTCAGGAGGAGTGAGAGTTTTAGCATTGCTTCCCAAGATAGTTATGTATTCTCTCCTGAATCTTGCCAAAACTTCATCCATTTCTGCCACATGGTCACCAGACAACCATGCATCTACATTTCCATCTTCTTCAGCCTCTTCTACTATGTTAGATATATTTGATAATGTCATGGCTAATATGATTTATGTTTAGTTTTCATATCTTACTTAAACAGGATAAATCAGTACTTACTGGAAGTCAGTACTTAAGGATATCAGTACTTATATTATCAGGAGATAATCATCAGAAGATGGATATCAGAACTTAAGTACTGAAGGACGTTCAGATAAGGACATCAGCTGATTAAAGGAAAGAAGATCGTGATAAACATATGAAGAGATATGCATGAAGAAGGAATTCTATGAAGAATAGAATACTTGGAAGAAAAGATATCTGATTGATATATTTTAGGAAGCAGAATTATATTCCATATCAATTAGCGATTATCTTGTAACTGTGTAGTATATAAACACAGACATAGGGTTTACACTATAAGTGTTATCATTATCGAAAATATTATTCATTGTAACCCTAGCAGCTCTCGTGATATCTGTTCATCACTGAGAGGTAACAGTTCTATAGTGTAATAGAGTTTATTGTTTCAATAAAGTTTGTTTTCTGTTACTTGAGTTATTAAAGTTCGATTTGATTATACTTTACACTGTATTCACCCCCTCTACAGTGTGTGTGTGTGACCTAACAAGTGGTATCAGAGCCTGTCTGTTAAAACACAAACAGTTTAAGATCCAAACACAATCATGTATGACACAGAAACTCCATCTAAGCCCACCAAAACTGAAGAACCTCCAAAGACACAAATTCAAAGTCGATATGAGACCATCAGAGTTCTCATATTGAGACCATCTGAATATCCCATATAGAAGGTGAGGATGACCATGTTTCTGGAAGCTACAGATCCAGAATATCTTGATAGAATCAAGGAAGGGCCTCAAAAACCAACCAAGCTCGCGGTTGCAGTTGCAGGTGAAGCAGCAAAGACGGTACCAAAGGAGAAGAGTGATTATACTGCTGAAGATATCGCATCAATTGCTAAGGATGCTAAGGTACGACACTTACTGCATAGTGCCATTGATAATGTAATGTCAAACAGGGTAATAAACTGCAAGACTGCAAAGGAGATATGGGATGCCCTGGAAACAAGGTGTCAGGGAACTGATACGATTAAGAAGAACAGGAAGACAATACTCACTCAAGAGTATGAACACTTTGACTCAAAGGCTAATTAGTCATTGACTGACTTATATGATAGATTTGTCAAACTCTTGAATGATCTGTCACTGGTTGATAAGGAGTATGATCTTGAAGATTAAAACCTTAAATTCCTGTTAGCTCTTCCTGAATGCTGGGATTTGAAGGCAACAACAATAAGAGACAACTACAATCTTGATGAAACAACTCTTGATGAAATTTATGGAATGCTCAAGACTCATGAACTTGAGATGGAACAAAGAAGCAAGAGGAAAGGTGGAAAGTCAAGGACAGTTGCTCTTAAGGCTGAAGAAGAATCCCCCTAGGCAGCTACCTCAAGGAAAGACAAGGGTAAAACTCTCTTCACAAAGTCTGATACTGAGTCATCAAGTTCTGAAGTGATGATGACTCAGAATCTGAAAGCCTGGCTGAGACGGATGCTGATGAAGAGATGATGAAGCTGTGTGCTCTTATGGTGAAAGGGATCACAAAGATTGTATACAGAAAGTTCAGGAAGGGAAATAAGTTTTCCAGGAAAGGCACAAGTTCTGATAAGAAGAATTTTAGAAGATCTGAGAGCAGAGGAGGAAAGTCTGACAGAGGTGATTATACAAATGTCAAATGCTACAACTATGGTGAGAAAGGCCACATATCTCCTGATTGCAAGAAAGTGAAGAGTGACAAAAGCAAGGCTCTTGTCACAAAGAAGAAAAGCTGGACAGACACCTCAGATTCTGAAAGTGAGGAGAATTATGCCTTAATGGCAAATGCTGATAAGGCAAGTGCTGAAAGCAGTTCTGAAGCTGCTGAATCGAAGGTACCTCAAACTACTTATGCTTTTCATACTGATGATATTAATGAGTTGAGAAGATATCTTAAAACCATATTTGTTAGTTATAGAGATCAAACCTTAACATGTGAAAGATTAACTTCTGAAAATCTTGCTTTTAAGAAAATAAATGATTTCTTAGAAAAAGAGTTAGTTATGTTCCATCAAACTCAGAAAGATAGAGATGATGCCTTTTATGTAAGGGATGAAGTGCTAAAAATGAATGAATCTCTAAAAACTGAGTTAGAAAAGGAAAGAGAGGTTATCAGGACTTGGACTAACTCTGGCAGAACAACTCAGAATTTGTTAAGTAGTGAAAACTGGAAAGAGGGCTTAGGTTATGGAGAGGATAAGAATGATAAAGGAACTGTAGATATTAAGCCTATTGTTGTTAAGCAAAAGCTAAAGTTAAAACCTGTTAAGTTTGTAGTTGTAAAGTCTGATAATGAGAAATCAGAAGTTAAAAAGGAATTAACTTCTGACAAACTAAAACAGGAAAAGACAGCTGAAGTAAACATAGGCTTAATGACTAAGAAGCAGCTTAAGCATAAGCTGAAAGATGTTAAGAATGCAAATAAGGTAAAATCACCTAGGAAAAATAGAAATGGAAAGGAAGGTGTGAATAAAAGAAATGATTATAAACCTGTTCCTAAAGCTCCTAGGAAAACGTGTCATAACTGTGGAAGTTCTAACCATCTGGCCTCTTTTTGCAGGAAGAATAAGGACATAAACTCCTTACTTTCAAAGTCAGGAGTTAAGAGTCAGTCTGTTAGATATAAGCCACAAAATCCTTGTTTTCATTGTGGTAGTATATGGCATTCCATTTATACTTGTAAGGAATATTATAGTTTGTACTATGATTATTATCAAATAAAACCTTCTTTAAAGAAAGTTTCCATTGTTCCTTCTAGTGTAAATTCTGATTCAAAGTCTGATAGTGTAAGTTATGATAAGAAAAATGTTACATAAACTCTGATGCTAAATCCACTGCAAATGTTAACAAACTTGATAAGGCCAAAGGATCCAAGCAAGTCTGGGTCCTTAAAACTAATCATTAGTGGTCTTTGTGATTGCAGGGCAACATGAAAAATATCCTAGTTCTGGACAGTGGATGTTCCGGACATATGACTGGAAATAAAGCCCTGCTATCAGACTTTATGAAGAAAGCTGGCCCAAGTGTTTCTTATGGAGATGGCAACATTGGAAAAACATTGGGATATGGCAATATCAATCTTGGGAATGTCATCATTAAAGAAGTAGCTCTGGTTTCAGGACTTAAACACAATCTGCTGAGTATAAGTCAAATCTGTTACAGAGGTTATCATGTTGATTTCTTTGAAGAACACTGTGAAGTTGTGAGTAAATCTACAGGCAAAGTTGTTCTGAAAGGATATAGGCATGGTAACATCTATGAAGCCAAGCTTTCAACAAGTACTGATGGTTCTGCAATCTGCCTGATGAGTAGAGTATCAATTAAAGAAAGCTGGAATTGGCACAAGAAACTCTCTCATTTAAATTTCAGCAATATAAATGAGTTGGTCAAGAAAGATCTTGTGAGAGGACTACCAAAGTCAGTATTTGCTCCTGATGGCCTTTGTGATTCTTGTCAGAAGGCTAAACAAAGAAAATCCTCATTGAAGAGCAAGACTGAATCATCAATTCTTGAGCCTTATCACCTACTACATGTTGATCTATTTGGTCCAGTAAATGTCATGTTATTGTAAAGAAGAAATATGCTTTGGTCATAGTGGATGAGTTCACCAGATACACATGGGTGTATTTCTTGCACACAAAAAGTGAAACTGCATCTATCTTGATTGATCATGTCAAACAACTGGATAAATTGGTCAAAGATTTTGTGAAGACAATAAGGAGTGATAATGGCACTGAGTTCAAGAATTTGATAATGGAAGAGTTCTGCAAAAACCATGGAATCAAGCAGGAATTCTCTGCTCCTGGAACTCCACATCAAAATGGAGTTGTTGAAAGGAAGAATAGAACTCTCATTGAAGTTGCACGTACAATGCTTGATGAAGCAAAGCTTCCAACCTATTTTTGGGCTGAAGCTGTGCAGACTGCTTGTTTTACTCAAAATGCAACACTCATTAACAAGCAAGGAAAGACACCATATGAGATGGTGAAGAAAAAGAAGCCAAATATGAAGTATTTTCATGTATTTGGATGCAAGTGTTTCTTTCTTAAGACTCATCCTGAACAGCTATCTAAATTTGATTTAAAAGCTGATGAAGGAATCTTTGTTGGATATCCACTTTCCACAAAAGCCTTCAGAGTCTATAATTTGAGAACAAGAGTGGTCATGGAATCTATCAATGTCTCTTTTGATGATAAGAAGATTACTGGACTTGAAGATTTTATTGATCATGATCAGCTGAGATTTGAAAATGAAGACTCAAATTCTGATACTGAAAATTCTGACAATATAAGTCCTGATACTGCAAACTCTGATGGATTAAACTCTGATGTTATTGAAACTGTGATGACTACGCCAAAGGAAGATGCACCTATGCAGGGGGAGAATACTCAAGATCTTACCACATCTCAAGAAGCATCAGAACATACATCTGGCTCTTTAAGTTCTGATTCGTCAAGTTCTGATAAGCCAAGTTCTAATAGTACTGAAAATCTAAATTCTGAAGAATCCAACTCAGAGAGCACAGTTTCAGGGGGAGCATCAGAAAATGAAAATGAAGACAACATGGATCATGGGGGAGCATCCAGTTCTAGAGAAAACCTTCCATCTGTAAGGAAGTGGACTAAATCACATACACCTGATTTGATAATTGGAAATCCTGATGCAGGTGTCAGAACTAGAACAGGTACTTCAAATGAATGTCTTTACAATTCTTTTCTTTCTCAGACTGAGCCAAAGAAAGTGGAAGAAGCTCTTCAAGATGCTGATTGGGTGCAAGCAATGCAGGAAGAGTTAAATGAATTTGAAAGAAACAAAGTCTGGACCCTAGTGCCAAGACCAAAGAATAGATCTGTTGTTGGTACAAAGTGGGTATTCAGAAACAAAACTGATAGTGATGGCATAATTACAAGGAATAAGGCAAGGCTGGTTGCAAAAGGATATTCTCAACAGGAGGGAATTGATTATGATGAAATATTTGTACCAGTTGCTAGATTGGAAGCCATAAGGATATTTTTGGCTTATGCTGCTCATAAAAAGTTCACTTTCTTTCAAATGGATGTGAAAAGTGCTTTTCTCAATGGAGAATTGGAGGAAGAAGTATATGTTGAACCACCTCCAGGCTTTGTAGATTCCAAATATCCAGATTATGTCTACAGGCTTGATAAAGCACTTTATGGACTTAAGCAAGCTCCTAGAGCATGGTATGAGACTTTAGCCCAGTTTCTTCTGGAAAGTGGATTTAACAGAGGAACTATAGATAAAACACTGTTCTACCTCAACCATGGAAAGGACTTACTTCTGGTCCAGATTTATGTTGATGATATCATTTTTGGGTCTACAAATGACAGACTTTGCAAGAAGTTTGCCAAACTGATGCAGTCAAGGTATCAGATGAGTATGATGGGGGAACTTAGCTATTTTCTGGGCCTTCAAGTCAAGCAGAATGAAGAAGGTACTTTTATTTGTCAAACTAAGTACACCAGAAACTTGCTGAAGAAATTTGGAATGCAAGATTGTTCAAGTGCATCCACTCCCATGGCCACTGCAACAAAACTGGACAAGGATACTGGTAAATTAGTAGATATTACTGACTACAGAGGTATGATTGGCTCTCTACTCTATCTAACTGCTAGTAGACCTGATATCATGTATGCTACCTGTCTTTGTGCAAGATTTCAAGCAGATCCAAGAGAACCTCACTTAACAGCTGTAAAAAGAATATTCAAGTATCTTAAGGGAACAGCTGATCTGGGATTGTGGTATCCCAGAGAATCAGATTTTAAACTAATAGGTTACTCAGATGCATATTTTGCAGGTTGCAAAATTGACAGGAAAAGCACAAGTGGAAGTTGCCAATTTCTTGGAGGCAGATTGGTTTCTTGGTTTAGCAAGAAACAAAAGTCAATTCCCACATCAACTGCAGAAGCAGAGTACATTGCTGCAGGAAGCTGTTGTGCACAGATTCTTTGGATGAAGAATCAGTTACTGGATTATGGGTTAACATATTTCAAAATCCCTATTTACTGTGATAATCAAAGTGCTATTGCTACAACAGGTAATCTAGTTCAACACTCAATGACAAAGCACATCAGCATCAGGTACCACTTCATAAGGGAACATGTGGATGAAGGTACAGTGGAATTGCACTTTGTTCCAACAGATTAACAACTAGCAGATATCATCACAAAACCACTGTGTGAAGCTACTTTTACAAGATTGGTAAATGAACTTGGAATAGTTTCAGGTTTTTTTTCTAAATCTGCTTAGTTTTGTTCTGATGCATCAGACTTTATGATCAGTATTTACAGAAATTACTCTCTTTGTGTATTCTGTGCTTAATTGAAAACTTGTTTAAGTACTGACTGTTGTCTGATGTAACTTTCTATACTCTGATAGTGATATGTCTGTTTATGTAACTATTCAATCCTATGAGGATACCTGTGCTAGATGCTGACCTAGTAGTCTTTAATAAACTAGGGATCCCATGTTAGAAGTAATTATTTCTGTGGAAATCTATTGACACAAGCAGTTTACTTTGTCTATCTTATTACTAAGTCACAAACTAGAATAATGCTTCTCATCTGTTAAGTTCTGATGCTAGTAAATCTGTTGAATGTCCTAAGTGCTGATAAACCTCTCTTATCAAAAGAAAAAGAAAAGAACCAAGGATTAAAATCAGGTACTCCTTTGACATCTAGAGTAAAAATGTGGAAGGAACGACCCAAGTGCATTGCTGGTATTAAGTAAATATGCATCAGAAAAGCAAAATATTTTCTTGGTGACTTTTCACACTCCATGGTTACTGGAGAAATACTCTGATAATAGCATAAATTCTGATAAGCAGTCGTGACTCACTTACACTGAGAAGCCACTGTAAAATGGAATTTAAAAAGATGCACAAAATTAGCACAAAATAGTTGAGGTGGACTCAAGCATGAACTCATTCAATAGTAGGTTTCACAATAATGACAGGTTTTTAGTAAAGTTTTAGTTATGCCTTATTTTTAAGATGTACTGAGGTGAATCAGACTTTACTCTTTGTCTGATATTTAGCTTAATGCACACACTAAACACTCCATATGAATGATGAAAATTACTATGGTGATTTATGTTGTTTTAGATGAACAGTTATTGTGTCACATTGCACAAATTCTGAGGACAAGTTCTGATTACACGTTCTGATGATTAAGTTCTGAAGAATCTATATCAGAATTTGTGTGAGGACTTACTAAGATAGGCATTCATTTTTCGAGTTAAGAAATCATGTTCAGATAACTGTTAAGTTCTGATATAAGTCTAAGTTCTGATATTAAAATATGATCCTTTACTTGACTTATTTGTGGATAAAATCTAAAACCAGTCTCATTTTAAATCAGAATATGTTTGGGTAGAATATTAACAGTCAATATCATTAGGGATAGTGGTTCATGTACATGTACAATAATGTTTACTTGTTACTTGTGCGCATTAAACCCTGACTTACACTTCCAATATCTGTTTTTCTTCTTCCCAGTCTAGGGAGACGAGGTAGAATTAACTCTACCTGTTAGCATTAAATTTCCTTGCGTCTCCTGGCATTCTTTTGCCTATATAAACAACCACTTCATATCAGCCTTCACATCAACTCTTTTATCACAAACTCACCTTCATTCTCTTATCAAAAACACCATGGTCAATTACAATATGTTTTTGAACTATGAAACATTCAACATGGAGCTGAGTTGTGAAGCCTGGCAGCAGGAATGGCACGTCACTGCCATTCCTGATGAGATATGAGACTCAGTTCCCCAGGAGGTACTCACCCACCTCCTGTTCTTCTACATGGATTACCATCGCCATCAGGAGCGATTGGAGGAGGAAAGGCTGGAAGCTCTCCGCCAGCAAGAGCGAATCATCCGACTCGCTATTCTGTTTATCGAGAGTAGGAGGAAGAAATGATTTAGTTTCTTCTTCCTGTTTTTCTTCATCGTCAGCCTTGCCCTGCTTCTTGAGCTAGGACTAAGGCTGTCGATGTTAGGTTTAGCAGCTTAGGACAATCTTGTAAAAGTTCTGATGTAATTTAAATTTCATGAATGTATTATCTTCATATATTAATGAAATTTCTTTTTTTCTTGCAAGTTCTTATCTCTGAGATGTTCTGTAATGCATTGATAAATCCTGATAAATATTCATATTCTGATGACCATTTCATATTTTGATTTAAATTAAGTTCTGATTTTACATTATCAGTACTTGTTCACTTGATTTATTTTGGTCATTCACACTCAATTTTTTTCTTAGAATATTGGTGTTGCAGTGAAAAATAATTGAATAAGTGGGAACAGTTTTAATTTTGAATTAAAACTGATTTACCTTGATTAATGGAATTACTGGGTAAGTGGAACGGTTTTTCTTTGAAAAACTGCAAGTGGGTAAGTAATGATTACTGTTTTCCCGTGCTCATTAACTATTCATTATTACTGCATGTCTAACAGGTGTCCAACGGTTACATTTTTTTTTCAAAGTATAAGTAAGACAGAGAGAGGATTTTCTAATCTTTTATTCACTTTTATACTTTATCTCTCTATTTGCTTTTACTCTCTTTCTTCTCCTGACGTTGGTTTTTCATATAGACATTTTATCAAACACCTAACAGGCACTTTTAAATCTCGATTTTTCTCATGGCACCTAAGGATTTGATCATTGATGGAGCTAAATTTGTTCCAAACAACTATGCTGCAATTCTCGATCATGCTGAAGCTCCATCTGAGTTGCATTTTGTGCAAGATCTTCTTGCACACAGTGAAATTGGGTATGCATTGACCCAGCCTTCCGTCTTTTCGAGCCAACAAGTTCTGACGTTTTGGCGGACTGGGCACTTTGATAATGGTGGTACACATGGTACTCCCAGTATTATTTTCGAAGTAGATGATTCCGCACATGTGGTAACTCCTGGTACAATTCGCAAGGCCCTCTATTTACCAGAAGGATGTACTTTTTCAACCCCGGAGGAATCAGCTCTTCAGGAGTTAATGGCCAGTTTGGGGTATGAGCAGAGTTTGGCTAAGCTTGGGTAGTTAAAACGGGCTCATATCAGAAAGGAATTGAGCTTCTTCTTTGACTGCATCACTAATGCTTTTGGGAATAAGTGTTCAAACATTGATGTTATCCCTATAATGAGTCAGCACATCGGGTATGCTATCATTAACCAAACTCATTTTGATTTTGCAAATGCTGTGATAGGTTTCATAGGGGATAGGATGACAGAAGATAGAAATGTAGTTTATTTTGCTAGATTCTGTCAGCTTATATATAACTTTTGCTGTACTAATCCCCCTCAACTAGCCAGTACCTTAATTTCACCATTCAAAATTGCAAAACGAGCCTTTAATGACCTGGTAAATGCTGATCTTAAGAAAAGGGTGGTTAGACCTTTACAGATTCCTCAGTCTGTAAAACAGATCTTGGTAAATGCTGATCCTGAAACCTATAGATCTGTTTATTCTGATGTCCAACCTACCACCACATCCCAAACACCACAACAACCATTAGAACATACCATTCATACTACTCAACCTACCCTTAGACAATATCTCAAATCATATCTCTCCACTTCACAGACAGTTCAACCTTCATCCTCAGCACCTACTGTGAAGCCTTCATCTTCCAAGGCCAAGAGGTCAAAGGTTGTTTCTCAAACACCTCAGAAGAGAAGGAGTATTATTTTGAGAGATGAATCTGACAGTGAGGAACAGGTTTCTACATCAGAACCTGTTGTCAAAAAAGCTGAGAAAGTGACTTCTCAGAAGGATTCTGGAATTGGGGGATCTAAGCTTCTCAAAAGGCTTAGAAGAATGACTGTTGATGAAACTCCCAAGGAATCCATATCTTCAAAGAGATACAAGAAACAGAGGGCAAAAAGGCCAGTTTCAGATGATGAGGAAGCAGCAGCTAAGGAAGGAGATCAGGAATCTCTGATCTCACAAGAACAAGAATCTGCTAAAGCCGCTGCTTCTCCATTAACTCCAACTAAGGAAGCTGCTACTGAAAAGGCCAACACACCATCTGTGTCTCCTAAGAGTGTATCTCCTGTTGATTCAGGCACAAGTGCTGATATTGATATCCAGAACTTGTTTGTGCCTGACGTACTTTACTTAGAAGCTCCAACAGCAACTAATCCATCAACAACACCTGTTACTGATGCTGCTCAAACTCCAGAGTTATCTACTACACCTTCTCTACATCTAGATGCTGATGATCAGAATATTGGTGAGCATCAGGACATGGCTGTTGATCAGAACTTGGAACCAGATCAGCAATTAGAGGATGATGCTGAAGCCTCCATTGCTACTCATACTGTTATTTTATCAGAAGATACTGATTCTGTAAGTTCTGATGCTGCAAATGCTGGAGATACTGGTGATGCTGCTCCAAATGCAGATGCTGATGAAGCAGGTCCTTCAGGACATGCATCTCAACAAACTGTTCTTAAATCTGAACTTGTTAAGAAGTTTGTTATAAGAGAAGCACCAGTGCCTTGGAGTGAAACTCCTGCAGGACAGGAGTGGACTAAGGAATGGAACTCAGTTACCTGTGCTCCAACTGCACAACATCTGGATGAGCACTTGACAAAAGCTGATGAGATGTTAAATACTGATGATTTCAAAACACAGCTTAGAGTCACTGTATTGAGTACTAAACATTTACAAGGTCTCCATTCAACTACTCATGCAGAATTACATCACTTACGGGAAGAATTAATGAAGCAAGAACAAATTCAGAAGATTGATAAGAAAAAAATTCTTCCAACCTACCTTTGACAGAGTTGCTTATATTGAGAAGACTCAAGAGAAACAACAAGCTCAGATTGATGATATTCTGAAAAATCAAGCTTCTCAGCAATCTTAACTTAATGAAATCCAAGCCTCAGTGGAATTGCTTGTCTCTCTTCTCTTACCCGCTGATGCCAAAAAGGGGGAGAAAGTAATTAAGTCCAAATGCAAAACTGATAAGACACTGAAGGGGAAGGATGATGAAAAGGATGATCAAGGAAACCCTAGAATGGGTAGGGGTCATAGTCAAGGTAGAGGTTTCTCATCAAGAAAAGCTGAAATCATAAGTCACATGACAAGTACTGATACTGGAAAAAGAATCACTTCTGCTACTGGTAAAAGGATAAGTTCTGATGAACTTTTAGATCTTGATGAAGAAATGTCAAGACAGTTATTTCTTCAAGAAAATCCAGGAATGGACTTGGAGAGTTTAATGGAATAAGAAGCCAGACTTAAATCAAAAAAATTCAAGTTTAAATCTGAAGCTTCTGGTAAAAAGACACTTCCAAAACTCAAAGGCATTGTGATAAAAGAAAGGACAAATACTGAAGCAACAATGGCTAAATCACAACCGCAGATAGATCCAAGATCCAAGGGTAAAGAAAAGGTTGGTGAACCTATCAAGGTTTATGTGCCTCCTGAGAATGAAGAAATTACTGATGAAGATGCTGATCTTGCTCTAACTTCAAGAAAAGTTTTTAAGACAACCTCTGACATGGATCAAGTTGTTCAGAGTCAAGAGACAGTAAGTTCTGATATTTCGAAGAAGCAAGTAACCTCTGACATAGCTCAAGTTAACTTGATATCAGAAGATAAATCAAAGAAACTCCTACCAGGATTCACTAAAGCAAAACAAACTCAACCTTTGAAGACTGCTGCAAGTGGTTTTAAAGCAAGAGTGGTTACTGGAAAGGAAGCAAGAGATAAAACTGGATTGGGAAGTGCTGATGAAAGAAGAATACAGAACACTACCAATGATCCAACTTCCTTGAGTGAACCAGGTATTGGAGCAACTCTTGAGAGATTGAATCAACTGGAATCTGTACAAATGGTTTACCATACCTACTTGAAAGAACACATCTTGTTGTACTTCATGATAGATGGTAGGGTTTATCATATAAGGGAAAATTCCATTCCATTGAAGTATTTTGAAGAACTGGAGCATGTATTATTCTTACTTCAAGTGAATGATAGAATAACTGAAAGTGCTGCAAACTATTTGAAGAATCAGATTCAAAAACAGAAAAGGCTTTATTCTGTTAAGTCTGACAGCACATATCTTCCAAAGTACAGAGATCACAAGGGTGATATAGTTGAAATGAAGCCCAACACTGCTAAAATTATAACTCTCTTTCTGGGTTACAGAGCTGTGGAATTCAATCTTGAGTCTGATAAAGCTTATTTGATCAGACTGGATTAGGATATAAGAAAAGCTAAGATTAATGATCTTAGGGCTGCAATCTTTCAAATTGGTGAAGATACTGCAGAGCTTAAAGATGCTAAAAGGAGGATGATTGATGAACTTAGATATGCTGAGAGATGCTTGTTGAAGAACTATTTCAGAACAACTCCTGACATCAGAGAGATCAGAAGATGAAGCCAAATCAAGATCTACAACTGATTAAATTCTGATATTTGTACAGACTGAAGCTGTTATCAGAAGTTAAATATTGGTAAAGCTTTAAGGACTGTAAGTTGTAGTTATCTAGTCTAATTCTCATGCATTTGTACTTAATGTTTTTGATATCATCAAATATCTGTTAAACTTGTATATTATGCTAATTTACAAGTTGGGGGAGATTGTTAGATATATTTGATAATGTCATGGCTAATATGATTTATGTTTAGTTTTCAAATCTTACTTAAACAGGATAAATCAGTACTTACTGGAAGTCAGTACTTAAGGATATAAGTACTTATATTATCAGGAGATAATCATCAGAAGATGGATATCAGAACTTAAGTACTGAAGGACGTTCAGATAAGGACAGCAGCTGATTAAAGGAAAGAAGATCGAGATAAACATAAGAAGAGATATGCATGAAGAAGGAATTCTATGAACAATAGAATACTTGGAAGAAAAGATATCTGATTGATATATATTAGGAAGCAGAATTATATTCCATATCAATTAGCGATTATCTTGTAACTGTATAGTATATAAACACAGACATAGGGTTTACACTATAAGTGTTATCATTATCGAAAATATTATTCATTGTAACCCTAGCAGCTCTCGTGATATCTGTTCATCACTGAGAGGTAACAGTTCCATAGTGTAACAGAGTTTATTATTTCAATAAAGTTTGTTTTATGTTACTTGAGTTATTAAAGTTCGATTTGATTGTACTTTATACTGTATTCACCCTCTCTACAGTGTGTGTGTGACCTAATATACTATCTTCTCCTTCTGTTGTTCAACCTCTTCATTGAAGCATAGCAGTATAGCTTGATAGTCCTGGTTCCCCATGTCTGAAGTGAGCAATTGCTGAGAAAGATTGGCCAAGCCTGAGATTTGATCTACCAACATATCATCAACTGTAGAAGGTTGAGCTTCCATATCTTGTAGCCATTGAGCCATGACATGTGGTTGGTTGGATTGACATGTGGATGGCTATTGAGAAATGTTTACATTACCACCTGTGACTGAAGTCATAGTTTGACTCACAGATAAACCTGTTGTTTTGATAGTTTGTTGTTCACCACATATAGTAGGAACCTCCATTGGAATTGGAGAGGAGTTGACTGGGTTACTGTCATGTACACTAGCCTCAAACCTTTGTGCACCTTGCAGAGCACTGTCACATAAATGTGATGGACTTGCCTCTTCCATATTAGGATCATTGGAAATTGTACTCCTAGCTTCAACTGTGAAAGCAATTTCAGCTAGGGTTTTGAGTGGAGTTGTTCCTTCTAGAGGAACCTCCAATTGAATTGGAGAGGATTTAGATTGACCCTCCCTCAGGAGTACTACCCTCAAACCTATTCATCTGTGAAGATGATTGTGCACATGAAGGTGCAAGAGTGACCATGGGGTCTTAAGTAAAAATTGATGAAATCCCCATGTTTGTGATGGTGTCATCAAGATCTACCCCAGCTTGTAGTCTCTCACCATCTAGATGTTGATTCTGGGTGGTGAGCACAGTTTCATGAACCATGTCACTTGAGTGTTGGTGCACTTAAGAATCAGATTCAAGTGCTCTATATGATGAAGAAATTTGGGAGATTAGAGAAGTTTGCTCAGTTGTGAGTATTGGCAGCTCCCCCTGAATGGATGAGGGAGCTTCAAGTGATGTGCCCTCACTGTGTGTGCCATCCTTATTTCTTCTACCATACACTCTAGGTGCAGGTTGTGCTGACTCAGTACAGGATGCATTGGGGTGAATGCTCTTTTCAATAGATACACCCTGTTGATAGGATGCATCTAGTAACTGTTTACTCCCCATTTGTTGAACTGTGCCCTTTTGAGAGGACACAGAGGTGTCTAGAGTGGTCAACTCTGGTAACTTACTCTTCTTTGGTTTCTTGACCAAGGGTGACTCTGGTTCAGTTTGAAATGTTTCACTCTCATTTACAATAGCAAGGGTTGGTTCATTTCTCTTCTTTTTACTCACTTCAGTCTTTTGAGAGACTAAAGTGGTTGGTTTGCTAACATCTAGTGGTTTAAAAGAAAGGGTTGCAGCCTTGGAAGGTCCCTGTTGGTGTGCCTGTGTTTGTGCTTCCACAGGATCAGGAACCATAGCTGAACTAGCAAATTTAGGAGCCCTCATGTCTGGCATAGGGTAAGGATAAGTCCTGAATCTCTCCACCATAAATGGAGTGATTCTGAGACTTACACTCACCTTATTCTTTGAAGTAAGAGAGCCAAATATGATTTTGGACACTTGCTTGCAATTTCCAATTCTACTACTATCAATTCCAGCTAATAAATGTATGTCATTGACTTTATGAGCTAAAGTAGACATAATAAATCTTGGAAAAAAGATTTCTTTACCTCTATTCTTGAAAGGCATAGTAAGCCTGGTAGCCAGCTCCTCCAGAATTAGACTTCCAACATTCAGATGCCTATTGTGAGCTATTGAGAACACCAGCTTCTGCACCACACTTGAGATGTTATCAAAACCAGTTTTTCTGCAAGTGAAAGCCCTCACTACAGAATCAAACACAAAGGACCATTCCTTTTTAAGGTTTGTTCTGTTCAGGCTTGCCAAGTTGATTGAGCCACCGTAGTTGATGAAGTCCATGAATTCACTCAGCTCATCTGTAGTTGGCATCTCTCCATAATTCTCAGTTGGCAATCCCAGGGTTGTATTCACATCAGCAGCTGAAAACTCAATTTCCTGGCCTCCAATTGTGCATGTGACCACCACAGAAGTGACATTCTCTAGAACAACTGTCCTAGTTATAGCTGATGTCCAAAATTCATGAAGAACGTCCAAATACAGCACATGACTTGCAGTTAAAGCACCTGCAATGTAGGATTCAGAAAGAAACTTCACAAACCCCTTGAAGCTATCAGGGGCTTGGTTAGCATCAAGAAAAGCAATAAAGTTAGTTCCCTTCTCTGAAATGATAGCTCTAACAATGTTTTGTGCCATTGTAGTGTTAGAAGTAGTGGGTAAGAAAGAGTTTTGAGAAAGGATCAAAAATGAGAGAGAAATCTCCTTTTGTCTGAAAGCTAGGTCACTTGAGATCTCGAAGAGGTGTAAGTACAGTGTGTGTATCAAGAAGTCTGGGTATTTATAGAAAAAGGTAAAATACTTATCGAGAAGTCAAATAAACGTTTGATATTAAACTTATCGAGAAGTAATTTTGAATATGAAAAAGGTACATTCGAGAAGTCAAATGACTTATCGAGAACTCTGATAAATGCCCAGTTTGACAAAAGAAGACTGAAATAATTCTAATTTATTTGAATTGAATCAAATTAAAATCCGAATAAATTTTCCAAAAGCATTTGTCTAAAATAATTCATTGAATTAAATTATTTTAGTTCTGAGTTATTGGTAAGAATCAAAATATCCTTGTCGAGAACTCTGTGAATTAACATTATTAGAGAACTCTACATGGTCTTATCGATAAGTCATAATAGAGCTTATCGAGAAGTCATTCGAGAAGTCTGTAAATAGACTTGTCGAGGACTCACTCGAGAACTCTAAAATGACTTGTCGATAAGTCATTTTGACTTATCAAGAACACAGTTCTCTATACCTTTGAGTACTGTAATTCTGCCTTGTATTAATTTTACACATTTAAGATGTAAATTAAGAACTAAGCAGTTTACTTAGAATTTTGAAATATTCTAAGTTAATTTTTAAATTTTTAAGAAAAATAAATATACATAGATTCTGAAATATTTATAATTCATATTTCAGTTAATTTCCAATTAAATCAAACTAGGTTGATTTATTAGAAATTAATCTACTGCAACACATTAGCTGAGTTCTTTGCCTTAGGATGAAGAATTGAGCATTCCAATTTCACTCACAAGTCTAGTGAAGGTTGCTTCATCCAGAGGTTTAGTAAAAATGTCAGCTAATTGTTTTTCTGTTGGAACAAAAATGAGCTCAATGGTACCATTTGCAGCATGTTCCCTGATAAAATGGTACCTAACATCAATGTGCTTTGTTCTAGAGTGATTAACTGGATTAGCTACTATAGATATGGCACTAGTATTGTCACACATAATAGGAATTTTGTGTAACACTAGACCATAGTCCGTTAGCTGATTTCTAATCCAAAGCACCTGAGCACAACAACTTCCAGCAGCTATATATTCAGCCTCAACTGTGGAAGTTGACACAGATTGTTGTTTCTTACTGTACCAGGACACAAGTCTTTGACCAAGAAATTGACAGCTTCCACTAGTACTTTTCCTATCAATCCTGCATCCAGCAAAATCTGCATCTGTGTATCCAACAGCTTCAAAACTAGTCCCCTTAGGATACCATAATCCCAAGTTTGGAGTTCCCTTTAAGTATCTGAAAATCCTTTTTACAGCCATCAAATATGATTTCTTTGGATTGGCTTGAAATCTGGCACATAGACAAGTAGCAAACATGATGTCTGGTCTACTAGCAGTCAAATAAAGTAATGATCCAATCATCCCTCTGTAGCTTGAAATATCCACACTCTTGCCTTTCTTGTCTTCATCCAACTTGGTTGCAGTAGACATTGGTGTAGATGCAGGTGAGCTATCCACCATAACAAATTTCTTCAATAAGTCATTCACATATTTGGTTTGGCTGATGAAAATACCATCACTTCTTTGACTAACTTAAAGGCCAAGGAAGTAACTCAATTATCCCATCATGCTCATTTCATACTCACTCTACATTAGCCTAGAGAATCTTTGACATAGTTTTTCATTAGTAGATCCAAAGATGATATCATCCACATAGATTTAAACTAGGATCATATCTCCACCATGCTTCTTGTAGAAAAGAGTCTTATCAATAGTACCTCTGGTAAAACCATGTTTGAGTTGAAATACTAACAGTGTATCATACCAGGCTCTAGGTGCCTGTTTCAGTCCATACAGAGCCTTGAGTAATTTGTAAACAAAGTTAGGGAGTTCTGGATCTTCAAGGCCAGGTGGCTGTTGCACATAAACTTCTTCTTCTAGTTCACTATTAAGAAAGGCACTCTTGACATCCATTTGATACACCTTGAAATTTGAGTGTGCAGCAAATGCCAGAAAAATTCTTATTGCTTCTAGTCTTGCAACAGGAGCAAAAGTCTCATCATAGTCAATTCCCTCTTCTTGTGAGTAGCCTTTAGCAACCAACCTTGCTTTGTGTCTAGTAACAATTCCATTTTCATCCATTTTGTTCCTGTACACCCACTTAGTTCCAATTATGCTTCTATTCTTTGGTGCAGGAACTAATTTCCAGAGTTTGTTTCTCTCAAACTGATTCAGCTCCTCCTGCATAGCACATATCCAATCAGGATCCAATAGGACTTCTTCAGTTTTCTTGGGCTCCACTTGAGATAGAAAACATGCATGTAGGCATTCATTAGCAGTTGCACTCCTAGTTCTCACACCAGCTGAGGGATCACCAATAATAGCTTCTACTATATGACTCTTATCCCACTTTCTAGTGTGTGTCTGTTGACTAGTGCCTTCATCATTTTCTTCAGTATTACCATGACTGTCATTTCCATTCTCTTCTTCTCCCCCTGAGTTTGTGCCATCAAATTCAGTTGTCTGAAGAGAGCTTTCATTCCCATGATTTTGTTCAGAAGTCTCTTCATTTGTCACTTGTTGTGCCACAACTTCATCTTCCTCATCAGAATCACTATCAATGGTTAGATTTTCAAATGCAAGGGCTTCAGCATCATTTACATCAAGGCATTCCAAGCCTGGACACTTGTCATCATCAAAAGTCACATCTGTGCTTTCCATAATTTTCTTTTGATCAATCACATAAACTTTGTAGGCTGTTCTTTCCAATGAATATCCCAGAAAAATTGCTTCAAAAACTTTAGAGTCAAATTTTCCTACATATTCAGAGTTGTCTTTTAGAATATAACACTTGCTTCAAAACACATGTAGATGCTTCACTGTAGGCTTCCTGTTAGACATGATTGAGTAGGGTGATTTGCCATGAGCTTTGTTGATGAGATATCTGTTTTGAGTGTATCATGCACTATTAACAGCCTCTTCCCAAAAATTAGTTGGTAATTGAGCATCTTGTAGCAAAGTTCTAGCAGCTTCAACCAATGTTCTATTTTTCCTCTCAACTACTCCATTTTGTTGAGGTGTTCTAGCTGCTGAAAATTCTTGAACAATGCCTTTGCTTTTGCAGAATCACATAATGTTGAGTTTCTGAATTCTGTTCCATTATCACTTCTCAATCTTTTCACACTAACTTTTCCTTCAGCTTGCTTCTCAATTTTCTTGATGTGCTCAATTATAATGTTTGGAGTTTTATCTTTAGAGTACATGAACTCAACCCAAGTGTATCTTGAAAAATCATCAACCATGATAAGGGCATATTTGTTCCTTGAAATGGACAAGACATTTACTGGCCCAAACAAGTCCATGTGAATAAGTTGCAGAGGTGCACTTATGGAATTCATAGTTTTTGACTTATGACTAGATCTTTTCATCTTTCCTTTCTGACAAGCTTCACAAACTTCCAGTTGAGCAAATTCCAGACTGGGCATGTCTCTCACAAGCTCCTTCTTGACTAAGGTGTTGATTGCTTTGAAATTCAAGTGAGATAGCTTCTTATGCCATAATTTGCTTTGCTCTTCTGATGCCTTGGTGTAGAAACAACACACTCCATCCTTATTTGTTGAGTCTAAGTCTGCAATAAACAAGCTTCCCTTTCTTACTCCTTTAAGAGCAATTTCACCAGTCTTTTTGCTAATAAAAGCACAATCTTCTTTGTTGAAAACAACTTGAAAACCTCTGTCTGCAAATTGACTAACACTTAGGAGATTTACTTCTAATCCAGCAACTAGTGCTACATCTTTAATGACAATATTTTCAGAAACAATCTTGCCATATCCCATTGTGAATCCTTTATTGTTGTCTCCAAAGGTCACCAAGGGGCCAGCCATCTCCTCAAATTGTGATAGCAGGGCCTTATCACCTGTCATATGCTTGGAACATCCACTATCAATGATCCATATGACTTTCTTTCATTTGCCCTGCACACAATGAGGATTAATTGTGTTTAGTTACCCAAGCTATGTTGGGCACTTTCTTCTTGTTAACTGATTTTGCAGAAGTAGAATGAGAATTTTCAGATAAAATGAAATTCATATACTATTGAGCATTTTCCCTTTTAGATATAGAACCAACTTTTGATTCTATGAGATCAATTCTCAATTTGTGGCAACTCTTCATCACTTTCATGTTGCAGGGAATGCAGTCAAACTTGTCACCGAATGAATAGGGATCATTAGCCTTAGCTTCATTGTACTTGCAGACTCCTTCAGGTGGATTGCTAACAATCTTTTTACAAAGATGAGTTAGGTGATTCATTGATCCACAATTCTCACACCTCTTTCTAGGAGCATTTGCAACAGAAGCAAAATTATTGCTTTTGTTTATCCCAATCTTTCCATTTCTATTCTTCTTTTTCTTTTTGACCTGTTCAGCTTTAATCTCCTTCACAGACTCCTTAGTTTCTTGATTGGCTTTTGGTGTTTCAACAGAGATGGAAGACTGAGTTGTCTCATCATTTTTCTTTTCCTTGTCTTCATCAGCTATCTCTTGTTTGATGATCAACTCTTCTTCACTGAAGTTCACTTCACATGCCTTGAACAAAGGTGATTCAACTTTCTTCAGAAAAATTGGAACATCCTCAGTTTCAGTTGATTTTCCTTTCTCACTGACAAACTTCTTTTTGTTCAACCCCTCATAATCAAGACCAATGGCAATGTTTGCACATGGCTTGTTCTTTTCATGATATTGGCCAATCAAATCAGAGGCATTTTTGAAGGATTTCAGCTTCACTACATTCTTTTCCAGCTTTTCTCTAAATACTGCTTCAATTTCACTTGCACACTTTAATTTGTTCTTTAAGTATGCATTTTCTTGCTTAGCAGTATCAAGCTCAACCAGCAATAATTCAGTCTCTTATTTTTCACTCTCAAGTTTTTTATTGATCTTTTTCAATCTGCTAACTTCCTCATTTGCAACAACCATGCTTGTATGAATGTGGAACATTTCTGTGCTCATCTTTTCAACAGTTTCCTTATATTGACTCATATTTAAATCAATTATGGTAAGAGTTGGTACCTGTGATTTAGATGATGAAGAGTCTCCTTGCTCCAAGGCCATGAGTGCATAGTTTCCAACTTCTTCATCTTCATCATTATCTGAATCATCCTAACTTTTACCCTCAGCAATATAAGCTTTCCCTTGTTGCTTCTTTAGAAGAGCATCATATTTTGCTTCCAATTCAAGATAGGCTTTGTCTTTCTTTGCCTTCTTGGGTTTCCTACATTCTGTAGCGAAATGGCCCAGCTCATCACAATTAAAGCACCAAATGTTTGATCTATCAACAGATCCAGTTCTGTAGCCATTTTTGCTATCAGGAGTGTACTTCCCTTTTCCTTTCCAGCTGATGTCTTTGTTGAAGGACTGTCCTTTGCTCTTGAAAAATCTTGGTTTCTTCACTCTAATGTTAGAGAATTTTCTAGCCAAGTAAGCTATTGATTTATCTAGCTCATCAAGCTCATCAAGAGTGTAGAACTCATCTTCTTCATCCAATTCCAGTATGACTTGCTCTTTAGTGTCATTGGCTCTTTTCTCACTTGTAGAAACTTCTGGAGTTTGAGATGTTTGCTCATTATTGAAGGTCTGGCCATCATTCACAATTAGTGCACTTGAGTCATCCAGTACATATCCTTGACCAGCCCTTAATGATTTTTTTTGAACCATTTCAAGTTCATAAGTTTTCAGAACCCCATAAAGCACTTCCAGTGTGATTCTACTTAAATCCCTTCCTTCTCTGATTGTAGATATCTTTTGTTCTAAATGGTCAGGGATAGTAAGCAAGAACTTCAAATTCACTTCTTCAATATCATAAAATTTATCATGAAGCTGCAAGTCATTTATCAGCTTATTAAACCTTTCAAACACATCAGTAATACCCTCCTTTGGTTTAGCCATAAAACCCTCATACTGAGAAATCAATATCCTTCTTTGATTTGACCTAACCTCCTCAGTTCCTTCACAAATTATTTCAATCTTTTCCCAGATCTGTTTAGCAGTGTCACAGTTGACAATGTTATTATACATTACATTGTCAAGTGACTGAATTAGTATCAGTTGCAAAGCACTGTCTAGGGAAACTTTCTATCTTTCAGGTTCAGTGTATTCAGAAGGATCCTTGGGAGGATAATGAGCTGGAATAACCATATCTCCATATGTGGTTTCCTCAACTCTAACTACAGGAGTGAAGGGCCCATTCTTGAGAATACCAATGTAAAGGTGATTAACCATTCTTATAAACAGCAACATTTTCTTTTTCCATAAAGTGTAATTGGCCTTATCAAAGGGAGGAATCTTGATACTACTGATTTTCTGTGTATTCATTTTTCCAAGATCTAATCTGTTTACTTTCATATTTTGCTCTAATACCACTTGTTAGGTATGAATACAATACATAGGAGGGTGAATGTGTTTTGGCTTAGCTGTTTGATTTTTGATCAACTTAGGCTTTAACAGTTGGTAATTATCAATGATTTAGTAGAATAGATGTTAAACATAAATAATTGTGTAAATATGTAAAACAAAGATCTTCAAAACTCACTTAATTTTATATTAAAAATCAAGCAGTGTTTTGCTACAAAATCTCTAAGTTCTTGTTTTAGAACTTAGCTTCTTTCTTGAGAGAGAACACACAATTTTCTATCTTAATTGTTCTACTTAACTAGAGGACCAGTGTTAACTTTATAACTCAGTTAACTGCTGGTTTACACAGTGGATAATAAACATGCTATTAGCTTTTCTAAACTGTCACTTGTCATTTCTATTTATAGAAAAGCAAATCTTCCATTTCTGGCTTAGCATATCTTTAGCATCCCGTGATTACTTAAATCTCCTCTGTCAGTTAATCTTTGCCATTGATCTTGCACATCTCTCATGCTGCTTTTTGTAGACTTGTCAATCCAACTATGTGATTAGTTTGTTGATTTGCAACCTTGAATATTAAACTGTTCTGCAATTCTGTACTTAGAGAAATTTCTTCACTTCGAGATCTCCTATTAAGCTATAGAGAACTCGACATCTCGATAGGCATGTTGGCTTGTCGATATCTCTGAAACTTCATTGTTGACTTGACTTATCGACAACTCTGAGTTCTCTAGTGAATTTTGGTTTATCAATAACTCAGAGTTCTCTAATGGACTTTGACTTATCGATAACTCAGAGTTCTCTAATGAATGTATACATGTCGATATCTCTGAGTTCTCGAATGGGTATCTGACTTATCGATATCTCCAATAGCATTTCATGAGTTCTCGATAGATAGTTCCTGAGTTCTCGATAAGAAATTCATGAGTTCTCGATAGGTCTTTCTGAGTTCTCGAGTGACTTCCCTATAACACTAATTCTGTGACTTGTAGAGATCTTGACTTAGAATTTTTTATACCAAACAGATTTATTCAACTCCAAGCTTCTTCATAATTCTTCTGAGGCATGATCTTCTTGATCTTCTTCCAGATAGAATTCTTAGGCTTGACACTGTTTAGAGAAAAATGCTCCAGTCTGCTCCATTTACATTTTACAGACATTAAGTGTTACAAGTATGAATTACAGATTAAGGTTACAATACAACTAATCTTAGGGTTGTCAGTATGACTTAGTCTTTTTATGATACAGGCATGTCTTTCACAATAAATCATGATTAACATGATAACACTTATCCGTTGAGCATAAAAAATGTAACATATTCTGAGTGGTTTAAAATCAAGATTTAAAGGCTACACTTGTAGAAATATTATGAGAGAAATAACCTAATATTTAAATATTTAAACGTCAATTTTAGAAAAGACAAACTTGCCTTAATCCACTTTTAGAATAATATTTGGATGATTATTTCAGTCAAAAAAGAGAAAAAAAAGTTATTATAAGGTAATACTATATTTACATATATGGTTAAATAATTTAGTTTAGAGACTCTTGTACCCTAGCATAGTAAAAATATCATGTTGTAAAACTTTGATTACTCGGCTCATGGGGGTACTCAAACTCATACCTATTTTCCATATAATTTTGTTCTACTCTGTCAAAATTCAATTTTTTACTTGACTCGGGTCAAGTTCAGATTACTTGAAAAAACTTGATTTTAGAATAATTTTTTTGAAAAAATGAGTTGTTGTCTCAAATAAAAACTTACAAGTGAATATTAGTTTGTAAGAAAAGTTCAACTTTTAAGCATTTTTAGTATTAAAATGATACTAAAAGGCTAGCCGAATTATAAATAATATATAATAAATTAGGATGTATGCCATTTTATGAAATATTAACAGTTATATTGTATATTATTTTGAATTTACTTTAAGTTAAATAAATATTAAAAGTATAATATATACTATCTTATTAAATTCGAGTTTTTAACCGAGTACTCTTCGTATCTTCGCCCTGTCGAATCGAGTACCAATTTTTACTAAGAAGTAAACAAGAATATTATCATTTAAAACTCACATAAATATTATCATTCTGCATATTTTACATTTTTTGTACATGTGAAACCTTATTTGTGATAATCTTTCACTCATATTAAAACACATAAAATCACAAGGACTTCATCATGGCATAAACATTAAAGATAGTTATTTTTGACTAGTTCCTCATGTTATTTCAACCCCTACAAAAATAAAGTCTGTTATTCCCAAACAATACAACAAGAAATACAGAAGGGGGGTTGAATGTAATTCTGGCTTCTTTTTCTGATTTTAAAAATGTTCTTACTTAATATATAACTGTGTTTGATTTTGCAAGAAGTGCGAAATGAAAGTAAAATAGAAATCAAAATACAAAGTAATAAAACACACGAATTTAAAACTTTATGGTGGATTTGAAATTATCCACCATAGATATATATAAAGATGAGAACTTTGTGATGCTTGAGTAGCACAAAGCTTCTTACAAGTTGAACAACAAGTACAACTGAGAAATTCTTTACAGATTTTGCCTTTTCTATTTCTCTAGTTTTTCTTTCTAACTTGAATACTTTTCAACTTGCTATTCTTGGTTTATATATTACCATGTTACATGATAGTAAGACAAGACAATAAGATAATCTTAATCTAGTCTAACTTCATGCTGCTACATTACTCTATCCAGCATCTTTGAATATCTTCATAATTGCATGGAAATGGTAATGCTTCTTTGTTATCTAAGTCCTGCAATTAGGCTGCCACATTCCATTTGCAAACACCCGACGCATGTGACTGTGTTGTCACTGTCAACTGCTCCTTTGAATTTATGATCATCTGTCGGGACTATGTTGGTCATCCGTCGGGAGCCTTGTTGATTATCTGTCGGGAGCCTTTGTAGATCATCCGTCGGGAGAGTTTCTGCCACTTGACTCTATTTCACTTATACAGAATTACAAGACATCTTATATTTATAATTAGCTAACCTATTCTGCATATCAATCTAGTAGTCAACATGACTCAAAGAATCCTACAGCATCTACTCAACTAAAACATTGTTGTTTGCAGAAATATGCTACAATACTTATTATTACATAAGCTACACTTTTGATGAATGTTTAGAGGTCATCCGTCGGGACTATAAAGATCATCCGTCGGGACTATTGTAGAACATTCGTCGAGAGCTATAAAAACACTAAGTTAAATCTACTAAGGTGTTTTGTTCAACTTATCATCAAGTTCATAACATATTCCTAACAATCTCCCCCAATTATGTCTACTAGAATTGTAGCCATAAATTAAGAGAAACTTGATGATAACATAACACCCTAATTGTACAGATTGAATTATGGTAGATAAAACTAGTAAGTGCTACAGTTTATTTAAAAATTGAACAAAATAAAATGTACAAAGAGTTCTCACAATCATTATCAAGGTGCTCCTCTAGTCTGAGCAGACGTTTTCTATTTCCTTGATTGTCTTGATTTCTTCCCAAGCTTCCAGTTGTTTTCTTCTATTTGATTTTGGAGTTGTCTGTCAAATTCAAATTCTTCAGCATTTGATAGATCCAGTTTTCCTTGCATTTCCAATAGAGTCACATTGCTTGAGATACTCAATTGGTCATCCATTCTGAAAAATCTCCTAACACCTTTATCATCCATGAATTTCATCAGCCGGTAAGGCCTCATGTGCAATGTATTTTATGTGAACGGAATTGATAGAGTCCTTGGGAGTGCATTTGAGGCTTTTCTGCTCCTTAGTTCTTCTATCTTCTTTAGAACCAATTTTTTGGCAGTCACATTGAATCCAAAATTTTTCTTGAAAGAAGAAAAGATCTTTATCAAAATAGTACAACTTTCTTGAAGAATCCTGTGAAGGGGCCATATGACCTCTTTTCCACCCTTGTATTTGAACACCAGTCTTTGAGGGAGATTTCTGTGAGCATCAATTCCCCTAACTTCTTCTAATTCATCCATGTAGAGATTTATATCTGAAAATTCCTTGCTATCACATATATATAGAAGATCCCTTATTGACAGTTGGTTAAGTTTTGGTTAAGGTTTTGGTTTTGAGTTTCACAGGCTTGACCTTCTTGATTGCTCTTGTCTTTGTCTTCTTTAGCTTGTTGAAGATTGGTAAATTAAGTTCAGGAAGAGGCAAACTTTCCCAGTCTATTGGCTCATCCTTGGGAACTATAGGCTCGCCATGAAAATTCTTTGTAGGATCCACCTTAAATTCCTCATGCACCACTGAGGGCTTGGATGTTTGAGTTGAGGATGTAGACTGGTTGGGAATGTAATCTTCCATCATCAAAATTCAACATTCTTTTGGGAGGAATCTTGTATCTGAAATTTCTTTTCTGGTGAGGTTCCTTGTACATTTTCTGATCCTGATCTTAGCTACCACATGTTGTTTCTCATAAATCTCAGTTGCAGTTTTCACATCTTGAAGCTTGGCTACGATAACAGCTTGCTTTTTCTTCTGTTTGAGCTTCTTAGCATCTAAAGCAGCTTGCTTCTTTTCTTGCTTGATTTTCTCTTTTTCTTCCTTCTTAGCTTCTGCAAATTGAGGGTGTCCAGATACCACACAGCTTTCTTTCCCATTCTTGTAGATCTTAGCAATTCTTCTCTTCAGCACTGAGTCAGTTGGACCTTTGAAGAATGTAATGGACCTTGCCAACAGCTTCTTTTGATCTGACCTTGGAGTCTCAAACATAAGGTTCAGGGGATTCTTGTTAGAAGACTTTGGATAATTTCTTTTGGGCTTCCAAACCAAGTTGGCTTTTGGAGACTTAATACATGAAGGCTGGCCCTTTTCCAAATTACCCAGACTCATTTCATTTACAGAAATTTGTCTCAATTGAGAGAAGTGAGAAAAGACCTTGTCTTTCTTCTCAATTGGACCAAAATTCTTCTGGATTTCTTCATCAATTTGCTTGCATTTATCATCCAGCTCTTTCTCAACTGCTGTTATATCAATCTTTTTTAATTTGTCACTTAATTCCAGCTTTGCTGCTGCTAGATTTATTAGATCAATGTTATCCATAGCAGGTGGCTTATAGAAAGCAATTGTTGGCAAAATCACTTTACTAACTTGAATCTTGAGCATTTTATCCCCCTCATTTATTGGCTCCCCCTGATTAACTGGGATGATAAAATCTTTCTCCCCCTTTTTGTTAGCATCATGTTGAGTAGAGGTAGAGAGTTGTACAGCCACCAACTGTTGGAGCATACCAGTTTGAGCTTCCTGATTTGCAAGTATTTCGGCCACTGACTTCTCCACATTTGTCAGTCTAGAGTCCATGGCCTCAACCTTTCTGTTCAAATTAATTTCCTTCCTTAGCTTTTGAGCTATTTCAGTCATAGTGGTTCCTGGAAGTCTAGCATCCAACCTTGCTACCAAATCTTGTTTGACATCATGAATTTCTTACTTGATTTCATCCACATTTTGACTGTGTTGGAGAGCCTGAATCTTGTGCTGCTGTTGAGATTCCAGGTGTGCTTTGAGTAACCTTTTTGTGCTGGCACTTGTGGATGCTTGAATTGCTGTTTGGGTGTGATGAATAAGCTTGAATAAGGTGGATTGGAGATGTGAATATGAACAGTCTTTGGTTAGCATCCATGAAGGAATGTCTGCATCTCCCCCTATGCTCATGCTATCACCCTCATCATCCTCACCATTATCCCCAAATGATTTTTCAGCCAATTCAAAGTCACTACCAGCTGTGGAAGGCATAGCAGTTATAACATCATTGGCCCTTTACATTGAAGCAGTAGTATACACCAAGTTTAGCATCCTTTCCGCAGCCACATTGTCCTGTTCAACTAAAGCTTGATATGCTGACACAGGGTGAGTAAATGCCTCAACTTCATAAGAAACGGAGTCTAAGACAACTTGATATTCTTGCTGAAATAGCTGTTTCTTGTCAGCCTCATTGACATCCATTAACTCACTTATAATGGGCTCTTCCCAAAGTTCAGTACCTGTATTTCTCTCATTTTCTCTATATTCTTGAATCAAGGGATTCCTTTGTCTCACCACCCTCACACCCTCACCTTCACCTACTAAGGTGGAACTCCCCTCACTCACTTTTTCCAGGCTGGAAGAAATAGCCTGCATAATTTCTCTCTTCTCCTCTCCATTTGCCTGAGAGCAACTCAGCCTCTCACTCTGCTCACTCCCTTCCCTCAATCCTAGGAGTGATTGTACAACTACTAACTCATCTACACTTGTAACAATTGTTGAAAATTCAGCTTGTGTAGTGAGTAGCGACGGATAAGAAATATCCATCGGGGTAGTAGTTGGGATAGCCGACGGATGACTGCTATTAGGCACATCCGTCGGGATACAATCACTAGCCAACGGATGAATAATATCCACCGAAATAGAGGAAATGATAGAGTTTGTAGTCAAAACTAGTGTGGACTCTGTGCAGATTGATGATAATTTAGGCACAGAAGTCTCAACAACTCTTGAAAGAATTGGCAAGTGAGCCAACAAATCATCTAAAAGATGATGCTCACTTGTACTGAATTTTGGCTTCTCCAACAGAGTTAAAGAAGGAGAATTAGGAATTGATGTGTGAATCATGTCCACATCCAGAGAATTGGTGGGAGAGTTTTGTGTGTTTGGTGCTTCTATTGTTAACAATTTGGGTTGTGACTCCACATTTATTGAAGCCACATCAAACTGAATTTGAGAAGGTGCAACGACTAAGTCTTTAGCTGCAGTTTGCACTTTGTGTGATCCCTATGCATCCCCAAGTTTTCTAGCTTTCTTCTTTCTTGTATAAGTTTGGGATGAATATGTGCCCCTAACCCTTTTGGCCAGTGCTCCTGGTTGGGAGCTTGTTTCAAAAGTAGCATCCTTTTGGGAGGATAAAACTAGAGATGTGCTAATTTCCTTATTAAGCACCACAGTTTGTTGGGAAACTGTGGTGTGGCTAGGTTTGGGTATAATCACCGCACCATCCTTATTCTTAGGGTTTCTTTTATGTTCATCCTGTCCTTCACCAACCTTACCACCCTTCACACTCCCCTCTTTGGTTTTGGTGGCTTTTGAAACTAGCATCTTTTGGGAGACACCAGAGTGTGGTTTCTTTGATTTAATTTTTGTAGTTTTGGATTTTGTGGCTTGGGTAGGCATCTGTTGGGTCAATGACACAGATGCCATATGCAGATGTCAATGACACAGATGCCATGGCAAAGAAATTTGAGAAGAATAGAGCAATTAATTGCAATAGAGAAAGATAAAAGCTAAAATAAACTTGAAGTAAGGCTTTTATGTATTCTCAGATAAAATGGGACAAAAAAAGTTAAAGTTAAAAATTAAAGACCCAATGAGAATTGCCCAAAATAGCCGTTTAAAAGTAAAATAAACTGTCAAAATTCTGTCAATTATCCGTCATGATATACTTACAGACTGTAAGTATATCCGATGGATAATGTTCAACACTTTAACGGCTAAGATGTAGACAATTCGACGGATGAGAATAAAGCAATTATCCGTCGGGTTTAAAATAATCCATAAAAGTAATTGATTTGTACCAAGCTATTCTATTTCGACGGATGATCAAATTCGATGGATAAGGAACATCCGTCGAGATGTAAAATTTGACTTAGCCAAATTTTCATCCAAAACAGAAAAATCAATTAAGTTTTTGGCTGCATTTCAACTTGCAAAATTATCACAAATAATTTAAGAATAATTAAGCATACCTAACCCACTTACCAACCTAGTGAAGGTGGATTCATCAAGTGGCTTGGTAAAGATATCTGCAAGTTGCTTCTCACTTGGAATAAAATGAAGTTTCACAGTACCACTCATTACATGATCCCTAATGAAGTGATTCTTGACGTCTATGTGCTTTGTTATTGAATGTTGTACTGGATTTTCAGTAATGGCAATTGCACTTGTATTATCACAACAACTAGGAATTCTGTCCACTTGCAGACCATAGTCCAACAATTAGTTTTTCATCCATAGAATTTGTGCACAGCAACTGCCAGCAGTAATATATTTAGCCTCAGCTGTAGAAGTAGAGACTGAATTTTGCTATTTATTGAACCAGGATACTAGCTTGTTTTCTTAAAATTGACAGGTTTCTGTAGTGCTTTTTCTATCAATCTTTCACTCTGCATAGTCTACATCAGAATAACCAGTTAGATCAAAACCAGAATCTCTAGGGTACCAAATGCCAAGTTTTGGTGTTCCCTTGAGATATCTGAAAATTCTCTTTATAGCTATTAAATGAGATTTTCTAGGATCAACCTGAAATCTAGCACAAAGGCAAGTAACAAACATTATATATGGCCTACTAGCCGTTAAGTACAAAAGTGAGCCAATCATGCCTCTATAGCTTGAAATATCCACAGACTTGTCAGCAGTGTTTAATTCAAGTTTAGTTGTAGTGGCCATGAAAGTTTTTGCAGATGTGCAATCCATTAGATCAAACATCTTTAAAAGTTCATAAATACATTTGGTTTGACTAATGAATATTCCATCACTAACTTGCTTAACTTGTAAACCAAGAAAGTAAGTTAGTTCATCATACTCATTGCATACTTACTTTGCATCAATTTGGCAAACTTTTTCATCTGTAGAGCCAAATATAATATCATCTACATAAATTTGAACAAGTATACTAGAGCCACTAACATTTCTAAAGAATAAAGTTTTGTCAACATTACCTCTTGTGAAGTGATTTTCTAAGAGAAACTTTGACAAAGTATCATACCAGGCTCTAGGTGCTTGTTTCAATCCATAAAGTGATTTCAAAAGATAGTAGACATATTCTGGAAAATTTGGATCTTCAAAACCAGGAGGCTGACTGACATATACTTCCTCCTCCAAATCTCCATTCAGAAAGGCACTTTTGACATCCATTTGATAGACTTTGAAATTGGCATGGGCTGCATAGGCTATGAAAATTCTGATGGCTTCAAGTCTTGCAATAGGAGCAAAACTTTCATCAAAATCTATTCATTCTTGTTGACATTAGCCCTTAGCAACTAATCTAGCTTTGTTCCTGACAATTATGCCATTTTCATCCATCTTGTTTCTGAATAACCACTTGGTGTCAATTGGATTCTTTCCTTTAGGTTTGGGTACCAGCTTCCATACCTTGTTCCTTTCAAATTGGTTTAGCTCCTCCTGCATAGCTAGAAGAGAAAGCTGCTATATAGACATTCTTCTTGAGTTGCTTTCCTTATTTGAACTCTAGAAGATTAATCACCATAATGAGCTCAAAAGGGTGATCTCTAGTCCATTTTCTCTGTTGTGGTAGATTAGCTCTTGATGAAGAGGCCTCATCATTGCCTTGATGTGTGACTGAGTTTTGATTAGAAGAAACTCCCCCTGAGTTTGAGGATCTTTGATTTGAAGAAGGGGTTCTTTCTGTAAGTGATCTGTTTCGACTCTCAGCTTCCCTTATTATTCCGACGGATGATGCACTTTGTATCTCGACAGATGAAGCTGATTTTCTACCGACGGAGGATGCATTATATAACTCGACTGATGCTGAATTTTGTGCATCACTGGAGATAGTCTTTTCTGCATTATCCTTAGCCACCGTTTCTTGATCACTATCATCATCACTATCATCACAAATCATCTCAACATTATCAAATTTGAGGCTATCATGGAAACCTTCATCTTTTAGTCCTTCAATCTTTTTATCATAAAATACAACCTGTACAGATTCTATAACAATGTTGGTTCTTAGATTATACACTCTATATTCTTTTCCAACAACATATCCGACAAAAATTCCTTCATCTGCTTTGGCATCAAACTTTCCACGTTGATCATTTGATTCCTTAAGATATATCATTTACAACCAAAGACATGTAGAAAGTTTAATGTCGGCTTTCGATTCTTGAATATCTGATATGGAGTCATTCCTTTTGCTTGATTGATCAAGGAGATATTCTGAGTATAACATGTTGTATTCACAGCTTCTGCCCAAAAGTAAGTTGGCAGCCTTGATTCTTCAAGCATAGTTCTTGCAGCTTCAATGAGTGATCTATTCTTCCTTTCCACTACACCATTTTGTTGTGGAGTTCTTGCTGCAGAAAACTCATGCATGATTCCATACTCTTCACAAAATACTCTCATCACAGAATTCTTGAACTCAGTTCCATTATCACTTTTGATTCTTCTAACCTTGAAATCAGGATGATTGTTAACTTGCCTTATGTGATTGGTGATGATTTCACTAGCCTCATCTTTGGACTTTAGAAAATATGTCCAAGAGAACTTTGAAAAATCATCCACAATTACTAGGCAATATCTCTTCTTTGAGATAGATAACACATTTACTGGTCCAAACAAGTCCATGTGAAGTAACTATAAAGGTTCTTCAATAGATGATTCAAGCTTCTTTTTGAATGATGTTTTAATCTGCTTTCCTTTCTGGAAGGCATTACACAATCCATCCTTTGAAAATCCACTTGAGGAATACCTCTAACCAATTCTTTCTTGACTAGCTCATTCATGGTCTTGAAGTTTAGATGGGACAGCTTCTTGTTACATAGCCAACTTTCATCTTGATTTGCTTTGCTGAGAAGACAAGTTACAGATTTTGCATTTGTTGAGTTAAAGTCAGCTAGATACGCATTGCCATTTCTCACTCCAGTGAGAACCACTTTTTTGCTCTTCTTGTTAGTCACAACACAGGCTTCTGAATTGAAAGTGACTGAGTTGCCCTTATCACAAAGTTGGATGATACTCAACAGATTATGCTTGAGTCCATCCACTAGGGCAACCTCTTAAATAATGACATTATCCTTTGAAATCAAGCCATATCCCACAGTATAACCCTTTCTGTCATCTCCAAAAGTGATACTTGGGCCAGCTCTTTCCTTGAACTCAGTGAGCAGGGTAGAATCTGCAGTCATGTGCCTTGAGCAACCACTATCCAGGTCCCAAAGATTCTTTTCTGTTTCCCTGAACAAATCAAAATCAAATCAAGTTGATTTTGGTACCCAAGTTTTCTTGGGTCCTGCCTTGTTATCCTTTTTCTTTGGTTTCTTAGGTTTGACCTCATTTGACTTGGGTATTTCAGATTCATCCTTAGTCATTTGAGTTGAACCTCTGAAACTATTCATTGAAGCAGAATTGTCATGCACATTTTGATTAACAGGAAAGGGCATGTTATGAGCAAACATGTTATTCCAGTAAGGCATGCTAAATGGCATTTGAGGCATACTTAATGCAGCATAATAAGGATTAGGCGCAAATGGCATATTAGCAGATTGTGCATTCATATTTTGTGCAGGCAAGGCATTCATAGGCATTGTTGGCGTGTTAGTCATATTGGGAAAAGAAGGTGGTACAGACATAGGTGTAGACATAGAAATATTGCAATTAACAGACAAATGATTAACACTACCACACTTAACACAAATTTTTCTAGGAGCATATTTATAGGTGTGTAGTTGTTATGTTTGTTAATTCCTACCTTCCCATTTCTGTTGTTTTTCCTTTTTGATTCTGCTTTAACCTCAATCTTTTCTAATCTTTCATTCAATTGTTTGATAGACAGATGACCAACATTGACTCTCTTTTCTTTTCTCACTTGACTTGATTCTCCTGGAATAAAGTTTTTAGAAACTGATCCATATTTATCATTCAACTTAGCTAGTTTAGCTTTGCTAACTGGCTTAGTTACATTCGACGGATGTGGCTGATTGTCTTTCGACGAATAATCCTTTTGATTATTCAACGGATAATTTTCATCATCCGCCGAATCCACATCCGTTGTAAGTCCTTCAACCAGATTGGAATCAAGCTTCTCCTTGTTCTTTTTCCAGGTTGCGTCACAAAAAGATTTTATACCTTGAACTTTAGTAATTTGAGCATGGACATCTCTAGATGATTTTCATGCCTTAATTACTTCCTGTTCTCGTTCAAGTTTCTTTCTTAAAATCTCTTCTTTCTTTAAAGATTTAGTTAATTCATCCTTGGCAGTTTTACATTCAATTCTCAATTTTTCAAACTCAATAAATTGAGACTCTAGCATATTATTCCTCTCACTTAAAAACAAATTATTTTCTTTAATTTTAGCATTTTCCTTAGTGAGAGACTTAAGAGTTACATGCAAATGATACAGCTCAATAGACATGTCATTGATGGCATCATTGCACTCAGACTTAGTTAAATGTGCTAGGTTAGTGCCATCTAACTTCTGTTTCATCTGATTTGGCCATTAGGGCTAGGTTGACATAGTTTGTTTCTTCATCTTCATCCAGTCCATCTGCAACCCAGTAATTTTCTTGTGTAATGAAAGCCCTTTCCTTTTGCTTGAGCAACTCAAAGTATTTCTACTTGTAATCAAAGGGCTCAAACTTCTTTTTACCAGATTTAGGCTTTCTGCACTCACTAGAAAAATGACCTGCCAAGCCACACTTGAAACACTTGAATTTAGACTTATCAACCATGTTTCTGTTTGACTTAGCTGCTCCAAAATTCTTCTTAAATTTGAGCTTAGCAAATCTCCTAGATAGAAAAGCAAGATGCTCATATATGTCATCCATGTCATCTTGGCTCAACTGTTCTTCATTTTCAGCTACCAGCCCTTTACCCTTACTTTCACAAACCCTTGAGTTTGATACAGATTCCACAACTTCAACCTTCATCTCTTTTTCCTTTTTCTGCTCAGCAACTAGTGCAATGGATCCTCCTTTCTTCCTTTCTTTCTCCATTTTTTCATCTTGCTCTATTTCAAGCTCATAGGGTTTTAGAATTCCATACAGTCTTTCCAAGGTGAATTCCTTGTAATCTTGAGAGTTTCTTAAAGAGACTGTCATGGGCTTCCATTGCTTTGGTAGAGATCTAAAGAATTTAAGATTTGAGTCTTTTGTTTGATAAACCCTTCCATGCAACTTGAGAGCATTTAGTAGCTTTTGAAATCTACTAAATATATCAGTGAGTGACTCACTTTCTTCACAGTTAAAATGCTCATATTGCTGAATCAAGAGCTGTATTTTGTTCTCTCTAACTTGCTCAGTTCCATCACAAATAATTTGAATTGTGTCCCAAACCTCTTTTGCTGTTTTGCAGTTTATGATCTTGTCAAACATATCACCATCAACACCATTAAACAGTATGTTCATGGTCTTTTTATCTTTCCTGACTTGTTCAATGTCTGGATCAGACCATTCATGTCTGGGCTTTGGAACTGATGGCTCATTTCCTGTAGCAGCTCTCATAGAAACATGAGGACCTCTCTCAATGCAGTCCACATAAGCTTCATCTTTAGAAACAAGATGTAGGTGCATCTTCACCTTCCAGTGGTGATAGTTGTCTTTGTCCATAAATGAAATTTTCACTCCAACATCCTTTCTGATCATCTTGCTGATTATGGTGATCTTTACACTCTTTATACTTCAAGAGCTTGCTCTAATACCAATGGTTATTTCCAAACAATGCAACAAGAATTACAGAAGGGGGGTTGAATGTAATTATAATTGTGTTTGATTTTGCAAGAAGTGCGGAATGAAAGTAAAATGGAAATCAAAACACAAAGCAATATTACACAAGGCTTTAAAACTTTCTGGTGAATTTGAAATTATTCACCAGATATATATATATATATATATATATATATATATATAAAGATGAGAACTCTGTGATGCTTGAATAGCGCACAGCTGCTTACAAGTTGAACAACAAGAATAACTGAGAAATTCTTTACAGATTTTGCTTTTTCTATTTCTCTAGTTTTTCTTTCTAACTTGAATAATTTTTAACTTGCTACTCTTGGTTTATATATTACCAAGTTACATGATAGTAAGCCAAGACAATAAGACAATCTTAATCTAGTCTAACTTCATGCTGCTACATTACTCTATCCAGCATCTTTGAATATCTTCATAATTGCTTGGAAATGGTAATGCTTCTTCATTCTCTAAGTCCTGCAATTAGGTTGCCACATTCCGTTTGCAAACACCCGACACATGTGACTGTGTTATCACTGTCAACTGCTCTTTTGAATTTATGATCATCCGTCGGGACTATGTTGGTCATCCGTCGGGAGCCTTGTCGATTATCTATCGGGAGCCTTTGTAGATCATCCGTCGGGAGACTTTCTGCCACTTGACTCTATTTCATTTATACAGAATTACAAGACATCTTATATTTACAATTAGCCAACGTATTATGCATATCAATCTAGTAGTCAACATGACTCAAAGAATCCTACAACATCTACTCAACTAAACATTGTTATTTGCAGAAATGTGCTACAATACTTATTTTTACATAAGCTACACTCTCGATGGATCTCGATGGATGTTCAGAGGTCATCCGTCGGGACTATAAAGATCATCCGTCAGGACTATTATAGAACATCCGTCGACAACTACAAAAACACAAAGTTAAATCTACTAAGGTGTTTTGTTCAACTTATCATCAAGTTCACAACATATTCCTAACAAAGTCCCATCATAATTTAAGTTTGTATATTTTTCAATAAAATTTCTTGTCATCATTGTTCACACATTATGCATGCAATCCAAGGAGACTTAGTGGGCTAGGACATATTATAATGAAGACAAGCACACATTTGTAAAATTCTAATTAATCTTCATTGCCCATTATTATCTATACAACATAATATTCAACGCCTAAAATCCCATTTATATTATCACAAACCTAATTTTTTAAATTGAAAATAAACATGTACTAGGATGATTCTAGACATAATATAATTAAGGATAACTAAATAATTACGAATACAAATTTCTAAAGAAGTTCGTGTCTTACATGGCAGCGATACCATTTGAGACTAATATAATAACATTGATATTTCTATGATTATCATATCTTAATTGAGAAATGTAAATTTCTTGTCAGTTGACGAGACTCAAAATTGAATATATTTATTTCACATGAAAATGAAACTGACAAATTTGTCCATAGATTAGTTCCACCGATTGCATATTGTCAAATCAAAATTTCACCATCTATTAAGTATTTCACCTCTTCAGGAAATTGGCATAAATTGAGAATGTAATATAAAATTTCTTCATAAAAATCCTGAAAAAATATACAAATTACAGATTGAAATGATAAGTCTACTTAAATAAAACTTTAAGCAACTCAGAGTCCATAAGAATTCAAGAAAGAATTCAAGAACAAATTGATCAATAGAACATGGGTAGGAAATATAGAGATTAATATTTATATCTCTTCAAATTAACTCATCAGGCTGTTGTTAGTTGATAATCTAAACTGGGTTTCTTTTATTTAGTTGGTAGCGTGTCCACATCAGCAATAAAGAATTAGTCATAGAGTTTATCAGTATTTTTAGGAGGTGTTTGAATAAGTTGAAGTAGTGGAGATCCTGTAGGAAAGTAGTTCCTTGTTTCTAGGTGTAGCTTTCTTTTAAACGTTGTATTCTCTTTATTCTAAGTTATCAGAACGTAAGTCTAAGTTTGATGAGTTATCTTTCCGGTTTAAGTGTCTCTAAAGTAGTATACAGATTAAGTGAGCATGTGTATATTGATCACTTGCAGGTTTAATCTCTACGTCTGGTATCAGAGCAAGCGTCCTGGTGCATGCCAAAGTATATGCCACCATGATTGAAACCAATGGAAGAAGTCAAGAGCAAAAATGAGACAGTGGCATTGACTTACCCAATGCTCACTAAAAGTAATTACACAGCTTGGTCGATGAAAATGAGAGCTTTTATGCAAGCCTATGGGATTTGGGAAGCAATTGAACCTATCGATCCAAAGTCGAAGGTTGATGTGAAGAAAGACAAGGTTGCATTGACAGCCATGTATCAGGCCATACCAGAGGACGTGTTGCTGTCCGTGGCGGATAAGGAAGCAGCCAAGGAAGCGTAGGAGGCCATTAAAATAATGATATTGGGTGCTGAGAGAGTTTGGAAGGCCAGGGTTTGAACCTTGAAGATTGAGTTTGAGACGATGAAAATGACAGAGGCGGAGTCAATTGGAGGATTTCTCACTGAAATTAAGTGGTCTTGTGACCAACATGCGGGCTCTGGGGGAGACCGTACAAGAGAAATATGTGGTAAAGAAGCTATTGAGAGCAGTGCCAACTAGATTCCTGTAGATTATTTCAGCTATGAAACAATTTGGTAAGTTGGACGAGATGTCACTTGAGGAAGTTGTTGGCTCATTGAAGGCTCATGATGAAAAAGTGAATGGGCAGGATGAAAAGGGCACAGGGCAGCTGTTATTTATCGAGGAAGAGTGGGTGAAGCGCGAAGGAACTGAAAATTTGCGTCTTCTACTCACACGGGAGGAGTGGCTCAAGAGATCAAATAAGGGCGCAACAGAGAGTAGTCAGACTTGGAGAAACAAGAACACTGGTGGAGTTCAAGGCGGTCGTGGAGGTAGAGATAAGAGCCGTGTGAGGTGCTTTAATTATTTGGGGTATGGACACTATGCAGCGGATTATCGTAAGTCCAAGAAGGAGAAAGATACAAAAATTAAGGCAAACCTTGCACTGGTTCAAGATGATGAACCAGCTCTGTTATTTACGAAAACAAATGAAGGAGAAGGTAAGGCATTGTTACTTAATGAAGGAGATGTGGTGCCAAAGCTAATTGACAGCATTAACACTAAAATCGAGTCCAATGTGTGGTATTTGGACAATGGGGCTAGTAACCACATGACCGGAGAACGCAATAAATTCAAGGAGCTTGACGAGAGTGTAACCGGGAAGGTCAAGTTTGGAAATGGATCTACAGTGGAAATAAAGGGCAAAGGAGTGGTGAGTTGTAAGTGCAAGAATAGAGAAGACATAGCACTTCGTAATGTCTACTTTATTCCTATATTATGCAGCAATATTGTGAGCCTTGGACAATTATCAGATCCAGGAAAGAAGGTTTTCTTGAGTAGTGCTTATATATAGGTTTATGATGAACATCAAATGCTGTTCATGAAAGTCAAAAGATCGATGAATCGGTTGTACAAGATTTTTATGGAGACAAGTCAGAATCGGTGTTTACTTTCGAGTGCTGAGGAGGATGTATGGCTATGGCACTCATGCCTAGGCCATGTAAATTTTCAAGCGATGAGCCTCATGTCAGAGAATCAGATGGCTCATGGGTTTCCCAAATTGGTGAAGCCAAGTGAGTGTGTACTGGGTGTTTATTGTCGAAGCAGAGTCGAGGACCTTTTCCAAGGCATACATTGTTCAAGTCGAAGCAAGCATTAGAGCTGGTACATGTGGATTTTTGTGGGCCAATTAGTCCAGCATCAACAACAGGTAATAAGTACTTTTTTACTCATTGTTGATGATTTTAGAGAAGTAATATGGGTATATATGCTGGCTAGTAAAGATGAGGCGTTAGCAGCCTTCAAAAAATTTCGAGTTTTGGAAGGAAAGGAATCAGAAAAAGAAATTAAGGTCCTAAGAACGGATAGGGGCAGAGAATTTTGTTCAAAGCAATTTTCTGAGTATTGTGAGGAAACAGGCATTGGGAGACACTAAACTGCGACCTACACCCCACAGTAAAACGGTGTTGTAGAGCGACAGAATATGACAGTGGTGGCAATGACGCGTAGTTTTCTGAAAGAGAAAGGAATGCCTTCCAATTTGTGGGGCGAGGCAATTCGACATTCAGTGAATGTACTTAACAGATTACCCACTCGTTCATTGTCAGGAATTACATCATATGAGGCTTGAACGGGTAGAAAACCTGATCTAAGCCACATGAGAATTTTCGGGTGTGTGGCGCATATGAAAGTCCCAAATGTGCATGTTAGCAAGCTCGATGACAGAAGTAAGATGGTAATTTATTTGGAAAAGGAACCCGGGATGAAGGCGTGTCGGTTATACGACCCAACCACCGGAAGAATTCAAGTCTGCCGTGATGTTATTTTTGAGGAAAAGAGGATGTGGGCCTGGGAAGAATAGGAGAACAGCAGCACCACCAATGTTACAGAAAAATTCACTATAGTTGGAGGTTATTCGAGTGGTGACAGTTTAGAAAATCAACAAAGTCAAACACAAAGTACACCTTGAGGTTCTGAGAGTGGGGCTGGAAGTATAGCTGACACTGATGAAAGTGGTGAGCCTAAACGGTTTTGCTTGTTGAGAGATATTTACGATGAAACACATGAAGTGGAGATTAAAAACGAGTTACTGCTGCTGCTTTCTGGTATTGAGGAACCATTGAATTACAAGAAGGCCTATGGCGAGAAGGAATGGGAAGAAGCTATGAAGATCGAAATAGAGGCTATTGAGAAAAATAAAATATGGAAGCTTATTTAATTGCCATTGGGACACAAACCCATTGGCTTGAAGTGGGTGTTTAAGATAAAGAAAGATGTAAACGGGGAGATAACCAAGCATAAAGCTCATCTTGTAGCGAAGGGGTATGTGCAGAAAAAGGGTATAGTCTTTGATGAAGTGTTTGCACCAGTGACAAGGTTAGAGACTGTTAGATTATTACTTGCATTGGCAACGAAAAATGGATGGGAGGTACACCATTTGGATGTTAAATCATCCTTTCTAAATGGGGAGCTAAAAAAGATTGTTTATGTCAATCAACCTGAAGGTTTAGTTGTGGAAGGAAAATAAAAAATGGTCTATTAATTGGTGAAAGCTCTCTACGGTTTGAGATAAGCGCTTAGGGCGTGGTACGCAAAATTAAGCAAGTGTTTGGAATGAATGAGATTTATTAAATGTCCCTACGAGCATGCAGTATATACCCGAAGAGAAGGGGATGAAGTGCTAGTGATAGGCGTTTACGTAGATGACATATTAATCACATGGATTCGTGTTGATAATATTAACAGGTTTAAACAGCAAATGAGGAAGGAGTTCGAGATGAGCGATTTGGGGAAGCTTTCTTATTATCTCGATATTGAAGTATTGCAGGAGAAGGAGTGTATTGTCTTTAATCAAATGGGGTATGCTTGGAAACTCTTGGAAAAAGCTGATGAAGGAGTGTAACTCATCGAAGTATCCAATGGAAGGGAAGATGCAGATTGGTCGAGATGAACAAGGAAAAGAGGTTAACTCGACTATATTCAAAAGTTTGATAGGGGGCTGAGATACTTGGTTCACACAAGCCTGAATATTGCTTTTTTGTTGGTATAGTTAGCAGGTACATGGAACGCCCTACTGAACTTCATCTTGGAGCTGTCAAACGTATTCTTAGGTACGTGAAAGGAACGATTGAATTTTGTTTGATATACAAAAGTGGTGCTGGAAATTATTTGTTGTGTGGGTACTCAGATAGTGAAATGGCTGGCAACCAGGAGGACAGGAAGAGTACGGGGGGCATGGCATTTTATCTCAACGAGAGCTTGATCACTTGGGTGTCCCAAAAGCAACGTTGTGTGGCTTTATCGACTTGCGAGGCGGAGTTTATGGCGGCTACAGCTGCAGCTTGCCAAAGAGTCTGGTTGCGGAACTTACTTACTCAAATTACAGATATGAAGCATGGACCAGTTGTGATTTATATTGATAATAGGTTAGCCATTGACTTGGAAAAAAACCCAGTTTTTCACGGACGTAGTAAACATATAGATGTTCGTTATCACTTAATCCTTGAGTGTGTCGAGAAAGGGGAGATAATTCTGAAATATGTGAGTTTTGAAGACCAACATGCAAATGTACTAACGAAGGCTTTGGCTACAGTGAAGTTTGAAATGATGCGCGCCTTGTTGGGTGTACAGGATGTGCAGAGAAAGGTTTATGTTACGGGGGAGTGTTGTTATTTGATAATCTAAACTGGGTTTGTTTTATTTAGTTGACAGTGTGTCCACATCAGCAATAAAGTATTAGTCATGGAGTTTATCTGTATTTTTAGGAGGTGTTTGAATAAGTTGAAGTCATGGAGATCATGGAGGGAGAGTAATTCCTTGTTTCTAGGTGTAGGTTTCTTTTAAACGTTGTATTCTCTTTATTCTAATTTATCAGAACGTAATTCTAAGTTTACTAAGTTATCTTTCTAGTTTGAGTGTCTCTAAACTAGTATACAGATTAAGTGTGCATGTGTATATCGATCACTTGCAGGTTTGATCTCTACATAAACAAGAAACAAAATGTGTTAGTGTAAAAATTTCGCCACAAATGGCCAGATATATAATTAATTTCAATTATGTTAGAGATCTTATAGACTATAGTAGACCCACAAATGTCTTTATTTTTCCGGTTATGAATTGGGTGCTTACCACACATTTTCTTTTACTAATGGTTAATTTAATGAATAACTAGTTTGTAGAATTCATTTTTAAATTTCATAAGAAATTGACTACAAAAATAGAAATACTGACTTCAAATCTTCACAAATCAAATGATAATATGTGATCAGATCAATTAATAATGTGAAAAACACTTCAAGCAACTCAGATTTTATAAGAAATCAAGAAAGAATCGAAGAACAGATTGATCTATTAAGCAACGATAAGAAATGTAATAAAAATTAAGTGTACATCTCTCCGTATCAACTCATCAAACAAGAAAAAAAAATCACAGCGATTATAGATGGTTGATACAATTGGATGCGAAAATATCAATCAGTAACAATATAGATCATCAAGTTCATAACATATTCCTAACAAAGTCCCGTCATAATTTAAGTTTGTATATTTTTCAACAAAATTTCTTGTCATCATTATTCACACATTATGCATGCAATCCAAGGAGACTTAGTGGGCTAAGACACATTATAATGAAGACAAGCACACATTTGTAAAATTCTGATAAATCTTCATTGCCAATTATTATCTATACAACATAATATTCAACGCCTAAACTCCCATTTATATTGTCACAAACCTAATTTTTTTAAATTGAAAATAAACATGTACTAGGATGATTGTGGGCATAATATAATTAAGGATAACGAAACAATTACAAATACAAATTTCTAAAGAAGTTCGTATCTTACATGGCAACGATACCATTTGAGACTAATATAATAACGTTGATATTTCTATGATTATCATATCTTAATTGAGAAATGCAAATTTCTTGTCAGTTGACGAGACTCGAAATTGAATATATTTATTTCACATGAAAATGAAACTGACAAATTTGTCCAAAGATTAGTTACACAGATTGCATATTGTCAAATCAAAATTTCACCATCTATTAAGTATTTCACCTCTTCAGGAAATTGGCATAAATTGAGATTGTAATATAAATTTTCTTCATGAAAATCCTGAAAAAATATACAAATTACAGATTGAAATGATAAGTCTACTTAAATAAAACTTTAAGCAACTCAGAGTCCATAAGAATTCAAGAAAGAATTCAAGAACAAATTGATCAATAGAACATGGGTAGGAAATATAGAGATTAATATGTATATCTGTTCAAATCAACTCATCAGACTGTTGTTAGTTAATAATCTAAACTGAGTTTCTTTTATTTAGTTGGCAGCGTGTCCACATCAGGAATAAAGAATTAGTCATAGAGTTTATCAGTATTTTTAGGAGGTGTTTGAATAAGTTGAAGTAGTGGAGATCCTGTAGGAAAGTAGTTCCTTGTTTCTGGGTGTAGCTTTCTTTTAAACGTTGTATTCTCTTTATTTTAAGTTATCAGAACGTAATTCTAAGTTTGCTGAGTTATCTTTCCGGTTTGAGTGTCTCTAAACTAGTATACAGATTAAGTGTGCATGTGTATATCGATCACTTGCAGGTTTGATCTCTACATAAACAAGAAACAAAATGTGTTAGTGTAAAAATTTCGTCACAAATGGCCAGATATATAATTAATTTCAATTATGCTAGAGATCTTATAGACTATAGTAGACCCACAAATGTCTTTATTTTTCCGGTTATGAATTGGATTCTTACCACACATTTTCTTTTACCGATGGTAAATTTAATGAATACCTAGTTTGTAGAATTCATTTTTAAATTTCATAAGAAATTGACTACAGAAATAGAGATACTGATATCAAATCTTCACAAATCGAATAATAATATGTGATTAGATCAATTAATAAAGTGGAAAACACTTCATGCAACTCAGATTTTATAAGAAATCAAGAAAGAATCGAAGAATAATTAATCAATTAAGCAACGATAAGAAATGTAATAAAAATTAACTTGTACATCTCTCCGTATCAACTCATAAAACAAGAAAAAAAAAATCACAGCGATTATAGATGGTTGATACAATTGGATGCGAAAATATCAAGCAGTATAAATTTGTTATATATATATAGACAGTGTATTGAGACTACAGAAATGAATATTTCTCTGCAACTATCACTACTGTAACTAACCAGCACGAGCAAGAGGAATAAATTATTCATTTCCAGTAACAATATAGATCATTGTAATTGTTGTTATATAAGTGTTTCTTGGAGGCTCGTTCTACTTGCCCTAGTAAGTTAGTTATTGTATTTGTTATATATTCAGGTATGCTCTTTTTTTCATGCTTCATGTAAAAATTCAATGCAGATTATAGCAATTGTATTTTTGTTTTTTAGAAATAAAGAAAAAAAAAAGGATGTATATCTTCAGGAAGAAGGGAAAAAGCATGCTTATCTTCACATTGTTAACCTATGCTTCTCTCAGACTGGGCGGGAGTTTTCCAGTTCGCCACATATTTTCTAATTTTAGGAAAAATCCAAGTGAAGCTCCAAGTAACATGAGATAGACTTTTGGTACGTACGGCGCATAAGTGATTATCATGATTCATAAACATCACTTTCTCTAACAGAAAATGATTACTGCTAAACTAAGCTAGCCACGTATTACTTAATTATTTATCATACACGCCCACGCCCTGCATGTAAGCCATCTGTCCATCTTTGCTTACCAAGCAGCTGGTTCGTCCGTAAAACTGGCCAGGTACATTTTCCTCAGCACTATAAATAGGAGCCAATGTTGCATGCAGATTTCCCATAGAAGAAAGTAGCATTTCTTTAATATATATATCAAACATCCTCTTGGTTCCAGTGTTTAGGTTTCAAAACAAAATGAGGTCCAGGATCCCTGTTTTATTGTTTCTGCTTTCCTTGCTCTGCGCAGGTTTCCTGCAGATTACTTCAGGTAAATTATATCACTGTTTATAACATCGTTGCTTTTATGCACACATGCTTATTTATATATTATACTAACTTATTAGTACACCTTACTCAAAAAATTTTACAGCCTAATTTTCATGTACACTAGCATTTACAATTGATTAATGTATATTCAATACTGCAGGTTCGCGTCTACTGAATGAGCAACAAGTAGATAACCAGCAACCATGTGGACAACAAGGTGCAGGCCAACAGGCTTGTAACCAGCAGCAACCATGTGGACAACAAGGTGCAGGCCAACAGGCTTGTAACCAGCAGCCTGGAGTCCAGCAAGGCCAGCAGCAGCCTGGAGTCCAAGGCCAGCAGCCTCAGCAACCAGGAAATCAACAAGGCCAGCAGTCTCAGCAACCAGGAAACCAACAAGGACAGCAACCAGGAAACCAACAAGGACAACAACAACCCGGAAACCAACAAGGACAACAACAACCAGGAAACCAACAAGGACAGCAACAACCTGGAAACCAACAAGGACAACAACAACCAGGAAACCAACAAGGACAGCAAGGCCAACCAGGAAACCAGCAAGGACAACCTCAACAACCAGGAAACCAACAAGGCCAGCAAGCGCAACCAGTAGGTATCTGTCATGGAACATTTGCTGACAATCAACCATCATCCCAAGATGCTATCTCTCTTGTCCAATCTACTGGGATACGAAGATTGAGACTTTATGGCCCCGACCAGAATGCTTTGCAGTCCCTTAGAAACACCGGAATTGAAGTTGTGCTTGGTGTCCCCAACGACCAACTTCAGTCAGTTGCCTCTTCCCAAAATAACGCTAATCAGTGGGTCCAGACTAATGTCCAAAACTATCAAGACGTTAACTTCAGGTTTATTGTTGTTGGAAATGGAATTACTCCCGCCCACGACCAAACTTCCCAGTTTGCACAGTTTGTCCTTCCGGCCATGCAAAACATTCAGAATGCAATTTCTGCTTGCGGACTACAAAACAAAATGAGAGTCACCACTGCCATTGATCAGTCCGAGATTCTTAGCCAATCTTATCCACCATCACAGGGTCAATTCAGGCCTGAAGTCAGACAATTTATCGACCCCATTATCCAATTCTTGGTAAACAACAACAATGTACCTTTGCTAGTGAACCTTCACCCTTATTTTAGCTATGTGCACAACAAGGCAGATATTCCTCAAGAGTTGGAATCTTCTGGTAAAGGTGGACAGCATCCACGACTTGAATATGCTACTTTCCAGAGGTCAGATGCAATTGTACAAGATGGACAACTTGGCTACACAAATGTTTTTGACGCCATGGTAGACAGTGTACACTCTGCATTAGAGAAGGCTGGTGGATCATCTTTGGACGTGGTCGTGTCTGAAGTTGGATGGCCAACTGCTGGTGGTGATGCAGCTTCTGTTGAAAATGCGTCTACTCACAACAACAAGCTGATTAACCATGTGCTCAACAACGGAACTCCAAAAAGGCCTCAGAAACGTATTGAGACTTATATTTTCAATTTGTTTGATGAGAACAAGAGAGACAGTGAAGAGTTCGAGAGGCACTGGGGAGTCTTCTGGAACAACAAGCAAGCCAAGTACCAGATCAATTTTCAATCTCAGTAATTTTTTTTTGTTTACGTAGATGTTTAATTATGTCTAATAAGATTCGGACATGCATATATGAGTATATGTCCTCCAAATAAAGAATGTCAGTGATCACTTGCTGCTAATAAAATGCTATGTTTTGTAGCAAAATTTTGTGATTTTAATTCATCTTAATAAAGATAATAAATAAGAAACATGGTTGATCCCTTTTCTTTCTGTGTAAAACAAACTTGTCGTTCTGTTTTACTTTACCAAATGAAAGCACAAATCTGACTGAAAATTAGATCCAGGAGTGTAAAAATTGAATAGTTTCAATTAGTTCAAGAATTAATTTGATTGTACCTAGGAAAGTTTTAATATTGTGAATCAGTGTTTTGTATAAAATATTAAAATTTATAGTAAAAACTAGGGGTGTATTCATTTGAGATTTTAATGAATTATTAATATTCAGCATATTCACTACAACAAATTTGCGGTAATTGGCTCAATTACAATGATTTCAGTAAAAAAAACCTTCGTAAATAGCTTTATTTGTTTTAGTAATTTTATGAATTTTGTAAATTTATGAATTGTTTAAATTTCACATAGATTTGGATGTTAATTTTTAATTCTACCCAACTTTGGTGTATTTTGATGAAATGATTTTGGTGGATTGAAAACCGTTTTCACTTATATATTATTATTTACTAGTTTAAATCTCGTGCAATGCACGAGTACCGTTAAAATTTAAATAAATTTAAAATTTTATTTATCCAAATTATATATTAGTTTTAATATATTTATATAAACATATAATAATTATAAATTTATAATAAAAATATTAAAAGAATTAGGAATTAGTTAGTACAACAAGTTTTTAGTCGTTATTTAGATGGATAAGGAGACTAAGTAATATAGTAATTTAGTAGTTTACCATGTATATAATACTAATGATTTATTTTTTTAATAATTCAAATAGGGAAATTAACATTTGAGCCAAAATATACCTTATTCCGGTATTATATTATAGTATAGAAGTATAGATTTTCTAATAAAAAATTGTTATGATTTGTAAATCAATCAAAATCTGTATTCCAAGTAAAATTACCCATGACTCTTGCAAATCTTTTAAAATTAGAATTGGATTGAATAGTTACAGATTTTATAAGATTTTTTTTTAAAATTTCAATTGAATACTCACAGATATTATTTGAAATCTAATTTGAATATGTTCATATTTTAAAAATTATTTAAAATTTTTATTGAATACGTGCTGATTTTGAAAATTAATAATCTCAAATAAATACATACAAACCCTAGATTCATACTTTTTCTATGTATTTTATAATCCACCTTATATATATCATGGGTCCTAACAATTACAAATAGATATTATATATTTTGATAAATTAACATTTTACCAAATAAATCTTTTTCGTCCTAATTATTTAAATAAAGAGTAATCAACTAATATATTTTGACAAAACTTTGTTTCGAGTAATTCTACCTTGATTTTTAAAATCAATTATTTTTATTTTCACACAAGGGAAAATTTCATCCAATGCTTATTGTTAGTATTTATTATAAAATCGATCAAAATCATGATTTCAAAAATTTATTAAAATAGTAAGTGTCAAAATATTTTAAAATTTAGAATATTACAATATTTATAAGAAAGATATTAATTAATTCTGATGTCCTAAAACTAATTAACAAATTATATAAAAATATATGAAAGAAAATTCTTAATTGGACTTATTAGAGTTGTATTTAGAGTCGCGATCCACATAAATTACATGCAACGAACCAAATTTAACCACTAAAATAACAATTTAATGGTTGAATTTACAATTTATAAAAAATATTTATAAATCAAGACAATTTTCGACTTGTTCGTGACCATTTTGACTGTATTGCTCTATTTTTATGCTTAGTATGTGGTGGGATAATTATTTACATTAAGTTTTATTACGCTTATTAGAGTTTATTTATGGGCTTTTTTTTATTCAGCGGCGGCGTTAAGTTGGCTTTGGCGTGAATCAGTTAACTGATGATTGTTTGTAAGTTTGAATATAAATATGAGATTTCTGGATCAAATTTGGGTATGTTAAGCTGAAAAATGGACTGAAATTTGTAATTTTGGGCCATTAAAGTTTTTCCGAAAATTAAATTGTTTGGACAGGTCTTTTAAATTTTTTCCGAAAATTAAATTGTTTAGGCGGGATTTTTGAAATTTTAATTGAAGAATCAAATTTGAATATTTTCGGTCGAATTTAATCGGTTGTATTTAACCGATCGAAGTTAGATTAAAAGTAAATATTACTCCCGCATATACGACCGATTTTTGGACCGGTCGTATTTACTCTTGTTTCTTGTAGTATTTAATGAAGTAGATTAATGGTGATAACGGGTCGAGTGAAATTGTATAATCCGCATAAATCGATCCAATATTAAAACCAACCCACAGCAAAACCGAAATGTGGTTTGGTGTCTTGGTTTAATTACTTTAAAAATTCTTGGGGTATGGATTAATTTCAGTTTAACCTTAACCCAACCCGCTTATAATCCATACCGCTTCAATACACCTGTATGTATATCACGATTTTATATTTATGATTATATAACATTTTTTTTCCTTTAATCACAAACTAAATTCGTGTTAAATCTCATGAATTTATCACCAACTTATCAATGGATTGTGTACAGCTTTTCTCTAAAAATAACGTCGAAAACTTTTCTAGTTCTTTTGCATCGAACATATATTTATTGCAACTAATAAAATTGATCAACATATTGTTAAACGTTAGTCATTTGAGTTAATACAAGTGATTTACTTTACAATGAAAGAAGTATTTTATTAACTATGTGAATTTTAAGAAAAAAAAGTTTAATTAGCAGAAATATAACTTTTATTTCAAGACCACTAATAAGAAATGTTATGAACCAACAAAATCCAATAAACCGAACAGAATAAAAATCAAAATGAGTGGCTTGATTTTATTGAGTTACAAGGTTCAGAGTGGAAAAATAATCTTAAACTTGTTTTAATTGTTTTATTTGTTTAATTATTTTAAATAAATTGTTTTGTTTATTTGTAATAGTCAGGCATCAGTTAGATTAGAAGAGTTAGTTTTCAAGGTGGCCCTTTTTTTAGCCACTTTAGTTGTTCACTTTCTATTTATTTGTATTACTTCTGCATTAAGAAAATAGAACAGTACGCTAGTTTTGTTCTCACTTCTCAGGTACATATTTGGTTTCTCCATTATATATAAATAAAAGTTCTACACTTGGTATCAGAGCGGGTGAGGTTGCTCCGTCACCGGCGGGGTGAAGCCACCAACAGTGGCTTCGGGGTGAAGCCGCCGACAGTGGTGAAGCCACTGTTGGTGTACGTTCACCACTGTCGGTGTACGTTCGAGTCATGGTCGGGTGATTGCTGCTGGGAAGAAAGCTGCTGCATGATGTTGGCAAAGCTGCATGTGGTATGGGATGCATGTGTAGTATTGGGCTGCCGAGAGAGATGAGACATTAATGCCAGAGAAGCTTTCTAAAGGCAGAAAACGAGATAGAGTGGCAGAAGGCCACACATAACGAGATGAAACACTTTGTGGAGGTAGTGACATAGAAGGTGTTTGATGGAATGTTTGAGAGAGAAATTGTTGCTTGGAATGCAATTATTTCACTACAAGAAAATAAGGGAGAAATTGTTGCTTGGAATGCAATTATTTCACTACAAGAAAATAAGGTTAAATACAATTGATTTAAATTTGACCGGGGTTAAACTCGACCGCAGGCAGTCGAATTTGGACACGGCTAAATTCGACCGGCCTCGGTCGAATTCAAATGGTCGTATTTAAACGGTCGTATTTACAATCAATTTTAACTGAAAACGGTTGAAATTAAAACAGTTGAAATTAAACCTGTCGAAATTAAACCAGTTGAATTTAGCCCCTAAATTCGACCAAAATTTTTTCTAGTCGAATTTAGCCCCAATAAAAAAATGGAGGGAATTTTCCTGCAAAGTAATTTATTTGACACTCCTAAATTCAACCGATTTCGGTCAAATTTTATATTTAAAAATGGCGGGAAATTTAACCATACTTTTAAAATTTTCAAAAAAAAGTAAGAGAAATTTCCCGCCCTTTTAGAAGTTATATTTCAACAGAATTCGGTTGTATTTATGATTTTTCAGAATTTAATTTTTAATAAAAAAATTTATTTAAATGTTAGTGAATAATTTGAAATTATGAATATGGGAGAGAATAAAAATTATCCAAATAAAAAAATTTAGATCATGAAAAAATAAATTATGCGTTATAAGAATTTTAAATTTTTTTTATTTGTTTAAAAAATAAAATTTATGCTATTTATTTGTACCTGGCCTCACTAATGCTTGGCTTTAAAAATGGAAAACCAAATAAAATTATTTTGATCTGAAACTTTGGTTATATCACTAATATATATATATATTGGCATCCATATGGTTGGATCGATAAAAAATATATATATAAAAAATGAAACACCAATTCAGGACTAAATATTAATTAGCTGTACTCGTCAAACTGATGTTTGACTATTAAAATGGGAAATTAAATAAAATTATTTTGATCTGAAACTTTGATTATATCACTAATGTATATATTTATTGACATCCATACGGTTGGATCCCTGAAAAATATTTTTTAAAAAATCAAAACACCAATTGAGGACTAAACACTAGTTAGTTGTACTAGTCAAATTGATGTTTGACTCTTAAAATGGAAAACCAAATAAAATAATTTTGATCTGAAACCCTGGTTATATCACTAATATATATATCTATTGACATCCAAACCGTTGGATCAATGAATTTTTTAAAAAAAAAAATCGAAACACCAATTCAGGACTAAACACTAGTTAGTTTTACTAGTCAAACTGATGTTTTGCTGTTGAAATACAAGCCAAATAAAATTATTTTCATCTAAAACTCTGGTTATATCACTAATATAAATCTATTGACATCCATACGGTTGGTTCGATGAATTTTATTTTTGAAAAAATCAAAACACCAACTAAGGACTAAACACTAGTTAGTTGTACTAGTCAAACTGATGTTTGACCGTTAAAATAGAAAACCAATTAAAAATATTTTTAATTTGAAACACTTGTTATATCACTTATATATATATTGACATCCATATGATTGGATCAATGAAAAATATTTTTGAAAAAATCGAAACACCAATTCAGGACTAAACACTACTTAGTTGTCATAGTCAAACAGATGTTTGATTGTTAAAATGGAAAACCAAATAAAATTATTTTGATCTGAAACTCTGGTTAAATCACTAATATATATATATCTATTTACATCCATATGGTTGGATCGATGAAATTTTTTTTTTAAAAAACCAAAACACCAATTCAGGACTAAATACTACTTAGTTGTACTAGTCAAACTAATGTTTGACTGTTAAAATGGCAAACCAAATAAAATTATTTTGATTTAAAACTCTGGTTATATCACTGATATATATATATATATATATATATATATATATATATATATATTAACATCCATACGGTTGGATCGATGAACAATATTTTTTAAAAAATCGAAACTCCAATTCAAGACTAAACACTAGTTAATTGTACTAGTCAAACTGATGTTTGACTATTAAAATGGAAAATATCCCTAATATATATATATGTATATATATACATACATATATTGAAATCCATACGGTTTGATCGATGAAAAATATATTTAAAAAATTTGAAACACCAATTCAGGACTAAACACTAGTTAGTTGTACTAGTCAAACTGATGTTTGACCGTTAAAATGGAAAACTAAATAAAAATATTTTGATTTGAAAGTTTGATTATATCACTAATATATATCTATTGACATCCATATAGTTGGATTGATGAAAAATATTTTTAAAAAAATCGAAACACCAATTCAGGACTAAACACTAGTTAGTTGTACTAGTCAAACCGATGTTTGACTGTTAAAATGGCAAACCAAATAAAATTATTTTGATCTGAAACTCTGGTTATATCACGAATATATATATCTATTGACATCCATATGCTTGGTTCGATGATTTGTTTTTTCAAAAAATCAAAACACAAATTAAGGATTAATCACTAGTTAGTTGTATTAGTCAAACTGATGTTTTACCGTTAAAATGGAAAAGCAAATAAAAATATTTTGATTTGAAACTCTTGTTATATCACTTATATATATATATATATATCTATTGACATCCATATGGTTGGATCGATGAAAAATATTTTTGAAAAAATCGAAACACCAATTCAGGATTAAACTCTACTTAGTTGTACTAGTCAAACTGATGTTTGACTGTTAAAATGGCAAACCAAATAAAATTATTTTGATCTGAAACTCTGGTTATATCACTAATATATATATCTATTGACATCCATATGGTTGGATCGATGAAAAATATTTTTGAAAAAATCGAAATACCAATTCAGGACTAAACAGTACTTAGTTGTACTAGTCAAACTGATGTTTGATTGTTAAAATGGTAAACCAAATAAAATTATTTTGATTTTAAACTCTGGTTATATCACTAATATATATATCTATTGACATCCATATGGTTGGATCGATGAAAAATATTTTTGAAAAAATCGAAACACCAATTCAGGACTAAACACTACTTAGTTGTACTAGTCAAACTGATGTTTGACTGTTAAAATGGTAAACCAAATAAAATTATTTTGATTTGAAACTCTGGTTATATCACTAATATATATCTATTGACATCCATATGGTTGGATCGATGAAAAATATTTTAAAAAAAAATCGAAACACCAATTCAGGACTAAACACTACTTAGTTGTACTAGTCAAACTGATGTTTGACTGTTAAAATGGTAAACCAAATAAAATTATTTTGATTTGAAACTCTGGTTATATCACTAATATATATATATATATATATATATTGACATCCATATGGTTGGATCGATGAAAAATATTTTTGAAAAAATCGAAACTCCAATTCAAGACTAAACACTAGCTAGTTGTACTAGTCAAACTGATGTTTGACGCTTAAAATGGCAAATATCACTAATATATATATATATATATGTGAAATTTTGGTTATATCACTAATATATATATATATATATATATATATATATTGACATCCATATGGTTGGATCGATAAAAAATATTTATAAAAAAATCAAATCAACCTTTCAGGACTAAACATAAATTAGCTAAATTGGTCAAACTGATGTCTGACAATTAAAATGGCAAAATAAAATATATATGTGAGTAGAGAATTTTGATTTTTCTTATATTTTATAATTTTCTATAGTTTAAATATTTTTTTAAGATTAGGATATGAATTAGGATTAGGTTAGACTTTATAATTTATTAAATTATATATATGTTTTTGGATTATACAACTATTCGGATATTTATTTTTAAATAATTCAATCATTATTTATATTTATATTGATATTTTATAATAAAATATAAACCCCTTTTTATATATTATTAAGCTTTCAACAAGTCCTTTAACAAAAGCCAACCCAATGAGAAACCCTAGAAATTTAGCATCTTCATCTAAAGCATGGTAAACACAATTCTAAGGCCATCTCTCAAGCACCTCTCTTCACTCACATCTACAAAACCCTCTATCCAATTCTAAATCGCCTGGACCCAAAACAGAACTAAAAAATGGCCCTCAAATCTCCAAACCATGTTTCACTGCCTCTCAATCACAACAGCAGCATTCAGGTCTAACCGCCCTGCTTTTCATTTCTACCCATTGACTTCAATTTTGTGTTTTTAGTAGCTTAATTAGAACTAAATGAGCCTATTTGGAAGGAGAAGGGGTTTTGTTTCTGGGATTTTTGCTCGCTTTTTTGTTGTTTTTTGGTCTACAATATGGCGTGTTTGTGCTTGCAACAGGGGAAGGAAAGATTGTAATTTGGTTGGTTTGGCAGGTGGTTTCTACATGGCAGGTGCTTTTCTGTTGCCTGGAGCTTTATTTTCTGGAGTTTGTAGATTATAAGTCTTGGATTTCTTGGTGTTTATTTCGAGTCCTTTCTTGTTTGCTTTTAGAATTAGGCTTGGTTTATTTGTATAGTTTGTGTGGTTTTATTTTCAATCGTCTTTCTTTTATTTTTCTCTTAAAGATTTGTTCTAAGAGATTGTTTGGAGAGGAGAACTCTTTGAATATTCTTCTTTCTTGATAAAAAAAACGAGCCTGTTTTGAGAGAGATGCCTGAGGCTGCTGCTGTTTTTGTTGCAGCGTGGTGTTAAATATATTAGAGAATCCAAATGCTGAAGTTTGTTGTTGTTGCGGAAACAACAAAGAAGACTGAGTTTGTTGTTGTTGTTGTTGATAAAAGGGAGGTATTAAATGAGGACGAAGAGGGAGTTCCGAAAGCTGGCATGGAGGTCGTGGGTGTAGCAAACGGGTTTAGATTGGAGGTTGCGGGTGTTGCAGATGGGATAAGATTACAGGTTTGGGGAGTGGCGAATAGTAGCAACAGCTTGGCTGGAAAAAAGAGTTGGTTTCAGTATATTGTAATAGCAACTATCGAATTTTTTGAGCCATTAAATCTGTTTGTTGACATTGTCTTTTTATACATTTGTGTTGTATCTATTGCAGATAATATTGTGTAGAATTGCCGTTGTTGAAATGATACGTTTTAAGATGTTCTAGTTTGGGTAGGTTGAAATTATAAAATGAAATTAAGCAATGTTTTTTAAAATCTGGTGTTAGTTTAAATTGATCGAATTCAGTTGAATTTACGTTGCAACCAAAAATAGTTGAAATTAATTTTCGATTATATATCGTTGAATTTAATATTTTGGCGGTATTTTTAATTTTTTTCGAAAAATTTAATTATTTGGGCGGGATTTTTAAATTTTTTCAAAATACTAAAATATTTGGGCGGGATTTATAAATTTTAGGTGAAAAATTAAATTCGATTGCCCTCGGTCGAATTTGTTCGGTCGAATTTAAGCGGTCGTAAATATCCGGTCATAATTAGCCGGTCGAATTTAGTTAAATACGACCGAACTCCTAAATTCGACTCCTTTTATTACAACCGGTTCAAAATCGGTCGAATTTAGTTAAATTCGACCGCACGCGGTTGAATTAAGCTAAATTCGACCGGTTTTTTCGGTCGAATTTAGCCTTCTTTCTTGTAGTGTTTTTGGATCCGAGTCATGGGTGATTATGTGCACCCTGGAGAGAATTACTCCAAAATTGTTTTTAATGAGAAGTGCATCAAACTTGATAGTAGTGAGAAGTGCATCACAAAATGCAGAGATGGTGGTGAGAAGTGCATCACAAAATGAAGAGAAGTGCTTCATAAGTTTAAGATTATGGGGGTGAATGTTGGAAAAATAATCTTAAACTTATTTTTATTTGCAGTAAATTAATAATATTTTCTTATTTGATTTGTTCAGTTGATGACTTATTCATGCTGTTAGTGGAGAAATTGTAGGATTCATAATAAGTGGCAGGGGATTAGTAGGAGTTGTTAGGCCCATTACTAGTTATCCTGATTTATAGCTACCAGTACGTTAGTTCCTTTCTATATATATAGTATCATTGATTAATGAAAAAGTAGGTCTTTTGGTGTGCAAATCTGTGTGTGTGATTTGTGTTTAACTAGTGAGAAGTAAACAGATATATACTTATGTATACATAATCAGTTAAAATTCTACAATTGGTATCAGAACCTCATGATCTAGGGCTTTTTGAGATATTTTAAAATATACACCTATATATATATGTTAAATATTTATTTATCATATTTAATGGCATCAAAAAATTTCTCCATTTATATTTAATGAGGTATCAAGAAAAAAGTCTACGAGAGAGAAACATGTGAAGAAGAAAGAGAAGCATGATAAAAAAATTAAGGAAAAAATTGAGCAGAGAAAATAATGAGAAAGATATCATGGCACAAGTGGTTGTGAAAGAAATTTTATTTTAGAAGTGTGAGTGATTATGTGCACCAGGAGAGAAGTACTCCAGCAAACAAAAATGACGTTGATGAGAAGTGCATCAACAAAAAATTGTTTTTGTTGAGAAGTGCATCAAACTTGATAGTGGTGAGAAGTGCATCACAAAATGAAGAGATGGTGGTGAGAAGTTCATCACAAAAATGAAGAGAAGTGCTTCATAAATTCTGTTCATCTAAGTTTAAGATTACGGGGGAGATTGTTGAAAAATAATCTTAAACTTATTTTTATTTGCAGTAAATTAATAATGTTTTCTTATTTGATTTGTTCAGTTGATGACTTATTTATGCTGTTAGTGAAGAAATTAGTAGGAGTTGTTAGGCCCATTACTAGTTTTCCTGATTTATAGCTACCAGTACATTAGTTCCTTTCTATATATATATTGTATCATTGATTAATGAAAAAGTAGGTCTTTTGGTGTGCAAATCTCTGTGTGTGATTTGTGTTTTACTAGTGAGAAGTAAACAGATATATACTTATGTATATATAATCAGTTAAAATTCTATATGATCCCTTTTCTTTCTGTATAAAACAAACTAGTCGTTCTGTTTTACTTTACCAAATGAAAGCACAAATCTGAAAAATTGAAAAGTTTCAATTAGTTAAAGAATTAATTTGATCAGGTCTGTACCTATATTGTGAATCAGTGTTTTGTATAAAATATTAAAATTTATAGTAAAAACTAGGGGTGTATTCATTTGAGATTTTAATGAATTGTTAATATTCAGTAGATTCACTACAACAAATTTGCGGTAATTGACTCAATTACGATAATTTCAGTACAAAAAAACCTTCGTAAATGATTTGATTTGTTGTAGTGATTTTATGAATTTTGTAAATTTATAAATTATTTAAATTTCACATAGATTTGGATGTTGATTTTTAATTCTATGTAGACTTTGCTGTATTTTGATGAAATGATTTGGGTGGATTGAAAACCTTTTTCACTTATATATTATTATTTACTAGTTTAAATCCCGTGCAATGGAAGAGTACCATTAAAATTTATATAAATTTAAAATTTTATTTATCCAAATTATATATTAGTTTTAATATATTTATATAAACATATAATAATTATAAATTTATAATAAAATTATTTAAAGAATTAGGAAGGACCTGTAATTGTAGTTAGTACAACAGGATTTTAGTCGTTATTTAGATAGATAAGGAGACTAAGTAATATAGTAATTTAGTAGTTTAGCATGTATACAATACTACTGATTTACTTTTTTAATAATTCAAATAGGAGAATAACCGTTGAGCCAAAATATACCCTATTCCGGTTATTATATTACAGTATAGAGGTATAGATTTTCTAATAAAAAATTGTTATGATTTGTAAATCAATCAAAATCTTTACTCCAAGTAAAATCAGCCATGACTGTTGCAAATCTATTAAAATTAGAATTGGATTGCATAGTTACATATTTTATAAGATTTTTTTAAATCTCAATTCAATACTTACATATATTATTTGCAATCTGATTTGAATATGTTTAGATTTTAAAAATTATTTAAAATCTTTATTGAATACCTCATAATTTTGAAAATTAATAATCTCAAATGAATACATACAAACCATAGATTCATATTTTTTTTCTATGTATTTTATAATCCACCTTATATATATCATGGGTCCTAACAATTACAAATAGATATTATATATTTTGATAAATTAACAATTTACCAAATAAATCTTTTTCGTCCTAATTATTTAAATAAAGAGTAATCAACTAATATATTTTGACAATACTTTGTTTCGAGTAATTCTACCGTACTAATGTGAAAATCGACTAATTTAAGTATTTAAATCTTAAGTATTTTTTAAAATCAAATTTAGAGGCAGAGATCCTAACACTAGAATATTCCTCCGATTCATAGTAAATATTAAACCGCAGAGTTGTCAAAATGGTTAAAAAAATGTTACTCTATATGCAAAATTTCAAGAATTTATATTATACCTTGATTATTTTCACAAATTATTTTTATTTTCACGTAATTGTAAATTTCATCCAATGCTTATTGTTGGTATTTATTATAAAATCGATCAAAATCATGATTTCAAAATTTTATTAAAACAATAAGTTGTCAAAATATTTTAAAAATTTAGAATATTACAATATTTATAAGAAATATATTAATTAATTCTGATGTCCTAAAACTAATTAACAAATTATATAAAAATATATGAAAAAAAGTCTTAATTGGACTTAATAGAGTTGTATTTAGAGTCGCGATCCGCATAAATTACATCTAACGAACCACATTTAACCACTAAAACAACAATTCAATGGTTAAATTTACAATTTATAAAAAATATTTATAAATCAAGCAAAAAATATTAAATAAATAAAAGTTTCACCGATAACCCCCTCTAACAACCACACCTTGTTTATTTTTTTACACCGCACAACAACCCACTCTCATTTTTTTCAATTTCTCTCTCCCTCCTCCATTTTTTTCGATTTCTCTCTTCATCCCTCCCTCCTCCGTTAGATAACAATTTTTTAGAAATTCTAGGGAAATTTTCAAAAATATCTATTTTCTTAATTTTATTTCAAATTAGGGTTTTTATTTTAGGTTATTTATTCCTGCATTTTGAAATTATGAATCAATAGATCGTTCAAAAAGGAGTGTGTACGTAGTTTATTTTATAATTTATGGTTGTTTTTCGGGCTGCTGAAAAAGCTCAACCACCTTCGAGTTCTGCAATTTTCCGACTTGTTCATGACCATTTTGATTGTATTGCTCCATTTTTATGCTTAGTATGTGGTCGGGTAATTATTTACATTAAGTTTCATTAAGCTTATTAGAGTTTAATCACAGGCTTTTTTTTTGTTCACCAACGGCGTTAAGTTGGCTTTGGCGTGAATCAGTTAGCTGATGATTGTTTGTAAGTTTGAATATAAATATGAGTTTGCTGGATCAAATTTGGGTATGTTAAGCTGAAAAATGGACTGAAATTTGTAATTTTGGGCCATTAAAGTTTTTCCGAAAATTAAATTGTTTGGGCGGGTCTTTTAAAGTTTTTCCGAAAATCAAATTGTTTAGGCGGGATTTTTGAAATATTAAGTGAAGAATCAAATTCAAATATTTTTGTTCGAATTTAATCGGTTGTATTTGACCGATCGAAGTTGGATTAAAACTAAATATTACTCCCGCATATACGACCGATTTTTGGGCAGGTCGTATTTACTCTTGTTTCTTGTAGTATTTAATGAAGTAGATTAAGGGTGATAACGGGTCGGGTGAAATCGTACAATCTGCATAAATCGATCCAATATTAAAACCAACCCACACCAAAATCGAAATGTGGTTTGCTGTCTTGGTTTAATTACTTTAAAAATTCTTTGGGTATGATTTAATTTTAGTTTGACCTTAAGCCAGCTCGCTTTTAATCTGTACCGCTTCAATATACCTGTATATATATCACGATTTTATATTTATGATTATATAACATTTTTTCCTTTAATCACAAACTAAATTCGTGTTAAATCTCATCAAATTATCACCAACTTATCAATGGATTGTGTACGGCTTTTCTCTAAAAATAACATCGAATATTTTTCTAGTTCTTTTGCATCGAACATATATTTATTGCAACTAATTAAATTGATCAACATATTGTTAAATGTTAGTCATTTGAGTTAATACAAGTGATTTCCTTTATTATAAAAGAATTATTTTATTAACTATGTGAATTTTAAGAAAGAAAGTTTAATTAGAAGAAATAAAACTTTTATTCCAAGACCACTAATAAGAAATGTCATGAACCAACAAAATCCGCTAAACCGAACAGAATAAAAATCAAAATGAGTGGTTTGATTTTATTAAGTTACAAGGTTCGGAGTCGTTTGATTTTTTTTCAAAATTGTAATTATACGACTTGATTCGGGTTTGACATCTAAACCGAATCAAACCGGACCGCGATTACCACTAATATAGATGGTAATGTAAATTTCGGAGAGGGAGATTTACTAACCCCTAGAGTGAAATGAGAGTCAAATACCAAAAACTAAAAAATAGTAAAAAAAAGTAAGCCGAGAATCATAATTTAGTTTTTAATAAATCTAGAATATCTATTATAAGATAATGGTTCCTTTAATCCTCAGTAAATTCAACATAAAAGGACAGTTCTTCCTCTCCAAACCTATTTCAAGACCTCACAACAACTGTTGTATTTCTCGTTCAACCCTCGCTGCGACAAGTTAAGATGGAGATCATTCCATCGACACCATACAAACCGATCAGTTTCGATCTTTACTCTAGTATCTTCAAATATGTACTTATCTTTCTTTCTTCGGGTTATATCTATGAGTATTTGTGTTTTGTTTATATGGAATATAGTTAATTTGTGAGTTTTAAGTTTTATTGTTTTATTTTTCATGTCTGGATTAATTTGTGGAGTACATATATGTTTATTTATAAATATAAGTATGTATAGATATGTATATTTTTTATGTGTGGGTATGATTTGAAGAAGAATAAAAGCTTAATATACAATCTTCGTCTAGGATTCTTTGTTATGAGATGTCTCGAACTTCACCATTTCAAGAAATTTATGTTCTAAGATTGATGATTTTTATTGAAATTTTAGAGGACAACAAATAAACACTTATACCATAATTCATGATTATGATTTTGATGAGTCAATGAGAGTTATGTAGATATGAAGTGTAAAAGAATGAATCACCAAGAGTATGTTGCACACTTGAGAAGGTTTAAGACCAAGTAATGGTTTATGGCCTGGTACATTAATATATGATATTCGCTTCTTACGATCGTTCTCTATTTTGAATACTCTTACTTTGATTATAGTTTTATTTGCTTTAAGCATATTCTCATGTCCAAGTAAAAGTTGGTTATGTTGCATCTTTTTTGTTGCTAAAATTGTTTATGGTTTCGATTGTATTACTTATTATATTTTGAAAGGTTTTTGAAACCCATATATATTTAACTTGAGACATTTAATATCAAAATGTTTGACAGCGTTATCTTGTTATGCTATAAGCCCTTTTAGTCGTCTAGCTACACTACATTATTTTGTTGTAAGCTCAAATTATCTATCAGCTTATCGTTTATTCAGCTTATCGTTTATTCTTGATTCTTATTTATAAATCTAATAAACCCTTTGATTATAGAATGTTTTCACTTAATGGAGGATCGTGGACTTGGTAAAAATTTCACTAAACCAGTTTACTTTAAGATATATGAAGTTTACTTTAAGATATATGAGACTTGACGGTCCAACTATATTCTTTGCAAACAGAGACACTATCAAAACAGTTATACAATAATTCGCAAGTTGTTCTCTAATCTTTTCTACGAATCTAAAATAAAATATGAATCAGATTTGAAAAATTATTTCAAAACATCCTACTAATATATTATATGACAAGTTTTAAGAGAATAATAATTAGAGAGTAGTACTCAAACGTACAAATAGGTGGTAAATGAGATTCAAAATATTTTTATATAGTTGTTATTATGGGAAATATAAAGTCACATATTTTTGGAAAAAAGAATGATAAGTTTTATAAAATTTATAATGATTTGACAAAGCACCCTAAATTTGCTCGATTTTGATACTTTTTTAATCTTTAAAATGCTTAAAGATTAAAATCTTTTTCGTAAAATTTTCTTGCTTAAGTTTGTAAGTATCACAACTAGTTTTATAGGCACTTCCACTAATATTAATATATGAAACAACCTAATTCTTCTTTTCATAAAATTTTAACTTTTAAGTATTACAAATTAAAAAAATGCGGCTTCGTAATTAACTTTAAGAATACAGGGCTTTAGTTTAAATTACACAATATCTCGCGATAAAACTTAGTACAAGATTTAAGTACAAATTCATATATGGTTTATTTTAAAGATATTTCAAAATATATGATCTCGTTTTAGATAATTAATTAGGAGTTGGTCTTTTCGATTCTTCACAATGACTTTTCCTTATCCTTGAAAGAAGATGACTCATTGTAGTTTTTCAAGAGAAGTGAAGATTAAGGTATAATTAGGTTTCTGAAGGCCTGGACATTAGAAATTAATTAGAAAAAAGAAAAATTGAGCAATATAATATAAAATTTTAGAGATCATATGATTGAAATAATTAGACTTTTCCACTTAAATTCATCACCAAGGATGATCAGCCCTTAGGAGCTCAACGATTCTCATTCGTCGTCACGAGAACATACATTCTTTGTGTAACTACCCTTGTGGTACCTACGAGCCACATTATATTAACCTCGTTGTTCGAGTTATTGGATTTTTATGGGGTTTGTTAATCAAACCCATGAAAATAGACTATTTTGATTTGTACTAATGTATTTGGATTAGTTTACTTTTCAAATTTGGACTATGATTTAAGTTATGCCTGATTTCTTCTCTTATATATATTCTCATATAATTATAAAACCATAATACAACATTATTGTGAGACATCAAAACAAAACTTATGTGTAATGTGGAGTAAGAATTTTTTAACTACGTAAATATTTGTTTTGTATTAGTGTCGTTTATATTATTGGCCTTGTTATTCATTTTGGGTTCGTTGGTGTATAGTCAACGCATGGTTGTTCTCCTCGGTCGAAAATTTTTATAAAAGGGTGAAACAATATAAATTCCCGAGAACTCATACCGTGATCAAGACTTTCAAATAAACAATCTGAAAGAATATTACGCATCAATAGTGAAGTCACAAGGATTACATATGAACAATATAGAATCAAGATTAACATGATAACACTTATCCATTGAGCATAAAAAATGTAACAAATTCTGAGTGGTTTAAAACCAAGATTTAAAGCCTACACTTGTAGAAATATTAGGAGAGAAATAACCTAATATTTAAATATTTAAACGTCAATTTTAGAAAATAAAAACTTGCCTTAATCCACTTATAGAATAATATTTGGATGATTATTTCAGTCAAAAAAGAGAAAAAAAGTGATTATAAGGTAATACTATATTTACATATATGGTTAAATAACTAAGTTTAGAGACTCTTGGACCCTAGCATAGTAAAAATAACATGTTGTAAAACTTTGATTACTCGGCTCATGGGAGTACTCAAACTCAGACCTATTTTCCATATAATTTTGTTCTACTAGGTCAAAATTCAGTTTTTTACTTGACTCGGGTCAAGCTCAGATTACTCGAAAAAAACTTGATTGTAGAATAATGTTTTTCAAAAAATGAGTTGTTGTCTCAAATAAAAACTTACAAGTGAATATTAGTTTGTAAGAAAAGTTCAACCTTTAAGCATTTTTAGTATTAAAATGTTACTAAAAGGCTAGCCGAATTATAAATAATATAATAATAAATTAGAATGTATGCCATTTTATGAAATATTAACAGTTATATTGTATATTATTTTGAATTTACTTTAAGTTAAATAAATATTAAAAGTATAATATATCTTATCTTATTAAATTCGAGTTTTTAACCGAGTACTCTTCGTACCTTCGCCCAGTCGAATCGAGTACCAATTTTTACTTAGAAGTAAACAAGAATATTATCATTCAAAACTCACATAAATATTATCATTCTGCACATTTTACATTTTTAGTACATGTGAAACCTTGTTTGTGATAATCTTTCACTCATATTAAAACACATAAAATCACAAGGACTTCATCACGATATAAATATTAAAGATAGTTATTTTTGACTAGTTCCTCATGTTATTTCAACCCCTACAAAAATAAAGTCTGTTATTCCCAAACAATGCAACAAGAATTACAGAAGGGGGGTTGAATGTAATTATGGCTTCTTTTTCTAATTTTAAGAATATTCTTACTTAATATATAACTGTGTTTGATTTTGCAAGAAGTGCGGAATGAAAGTAAAATAGAAATCAAAATACAAAGCAATAAAACACAAGGCTTTAAAACTTTATGGTGGATTTGAAATTATCCACCAGAGATGTATATAAAGATGAGAACTTTGTGATGCTTGAATAACACACAGCTGCTTACAAGTTGAACAACAAGAACAACTGAGAAATTCTCTACATATTTTGCCTTTTCTATTTCTCTTGTTTTTCTTTCTAACTTGAATACTTTACAACTTGCTACTTTTGGTTTATATATTACCATGTTACATGATAGTAAGACAAGACAATAAGACAATCTTTATCTAGTCTAACTTCATGCTGCTACATTACTCTATCCAACATTTTTGAATATCTTCATAATTGCATGGAAATGGTAATGCTTCTTTGTTCTCTAAGTCCTGCAATTAGGCTGCCACATTCGATTTGCAAACACCCGATGCATGTGACTGTGTTGTCACTGTCAACTGCTCCTTTGAATTTATGATCATCCGTCAGGACTATGTTGGTCATCAGTCGGGAGCCTTGTTGATTATCTGTCGGGAGCCTTTGTAGATTATCCGTCGGCAGTCTTTCTGCCACTTGACTCTATTTCACTTATACAGAATTACAAGACATCTTATATTTACAATTAGCCAACCTATTCTGCATATCAATCTAGTAGTCAACATGACTCAAAGAATCCTACAGCATCTACTCAACTAAAACATTGTTGTAACAATACTTATTGTTACATAAGCTACACTTTCGATGGATGTTTAGAGGTCACCGTCGGGACTATAAAGATCATCCGTCGGGACTATTGTAGAACATTCGTCGAGAGCTACAAAAACACTAAGTTAAATCGACTAAGGTGTTTTGTTCAACTTATCATCAAGTTCATAACATATTCCTAACAATCTCCCCCAATTGATGTCTACTGGAATTGTAGCCATAAATTAAGAGAAACTTGATGATAACAAAACACCCTAAATGTACAGATTGAATTATGGTAGATAAAACTAGTAAGTGCTACAGTTTATTTGAAAATTGAACAAAGTAAATGTACAAAGAGTTCTCACAATCATAATCAAGGTGCTCCTCTAGTCTGAGCAGATGTTTTCTATTTCCTTGATTGTCTTGATTTCTTCCCAAGCTGTTAGGAATATATGTGCATTAGTTTGATGATATGTTTAACAAAACACTTAAGTAGAAATCTAGTATTTGTAGCCTCAACGGATAAGACCACTTTGGCTATCCGTTGATGGTGTAGCTTTACTTAGAAATAAGTCTAGTGTTGTAGCACATTTCAGTCTTTGAATTTGAGATATAATTCTTAAATGGTGAGGGAAATTATAAGTCATGTTGACTACTAAAGGATATGCAGATAGGAAGGCCAATTGTAAATATTTCATGCCTTGTAATTTTGTATAAATGAAATGGTGTCAACGGATAACTTAAAGACCTTCAACGGATGAGAAACAAAGCTTCAACGGATGTCTCTAAAGCTTCAACGGATAACATCCTTCAACGGATGAGTGCATCAACGGATAGAGCTTCAACTGCTAACACATCAACGGATAAAGCCATCAACGGATGAAGGCTTCAACGGATGTTCTTTTAAATAGCAGTTGACAAGTGGTAGTTGTACCTACAAACAGAGGCACATGGGTTGACAGAGACAACTGAGATGTGGTAGCCTATTTCAGGAACATCAGAAAAAGCAGCCGTTCTACTCTAGTATAAAGAGGCAATAGTCAACAATGCACTGGAGTAAAATGGAGAAGAAACAAGTGGAGAACTTATTTTATTATTGTACTTTTTATCTTTGTCTTCACTTGTAAACTTGGTGTTATATAAACCAAGTAGCAGCTAGTAATTAAAAAGAATTTTTCCAGAGCTGTTTAGAAAAATCTTGAGAAAAATTATCTAGTTTGTACTAGGATGCAGCTGTGATCAACTTCTTGAATCACAGATTTTCTGAAATACCATCTCTGGTGGAACAACAAATCCACCAGAAAAGTTTTTAAGGTCTGTTATGTTCTGTACTTTTGTGCTTGAATATATATCTGTCTGTATTAGCTTAAAGCAATTCACACACTTGTTTATCTTAAACACACAGCCTTTGAAACTGCTCAAAACTTGAAAAAGTTTTGAGATTTACATTCAACCCCCCTTCTGTAAATCTCATTGTTAGTTCACTAGGAATAACAATTGGTATCAGAGCAGGCTCTTGACATACAAAGAGTTTAAAGTTCTTGGAAACTAACAAAGATGAGTAAGAAGGATATTGGAGTAAAAATCCCAGTTCTTGACAAAGACAGTTATCACCATTGGAAGGTGAAAATGCACCTTCATCTACTCTCCCAAGATGAAGGTTATGTAAACTGCATTGAGAATGGTCCTCACATTCCTCACAAAGTAGCCACAGTTGCTACAGCCACAATTGTTGTTGGTCAATCCATTCCAAAACCTAGAGCAGAATGGACAATGGAAGACACAGAAGAAGTCCACAAGGATAAGAAGGCTATGAACATTTTGTTTAATGGTCTTGACAAGGATATGTTTGATAATGTGATAAATTGCACAACTGCCAAAGAGGTTTGGGACACAGTTCAGCTACTGTGTGAAGGTACAGAACAAGTAAAAGAAAACAAAATGCAGCTTTTCATTCAACAGTATGAGTATTTTCATTTTAAAGAAAATAAATCTTTAAATAACACATTCAATAGATTCTAAAAGCTGTTGAATGGACTGAAGCTGTATGGTAGAGTGTACCAGGTGAAGGATTCAAATCTTAAATTTTTAAGATCCTTGCCAAAGGAATGGAAACCCATGACTGTCTCCTTGAGAAACTTTCAAGATTATAAGGACTTCACTCTTGAAAGATTATATGGAATCTTGAAGACTTATGAACTAGAGCTGGAACAGGATGAGGTATTGGAGAAGGGAAGAAAGAGAGGAGGTTCAGTTGCCTTGGTAGCTGAAAATGAGAAAGAATGCAGACAAGAAACTGTTAGATCAACATTAAACTCCAAAGATGGCACAAGCAAATCAGAATCAAGCAAGGGTAAGGAGCAAGTTGCTGAGAATGAAGATAACTACAGCCAAGATGACTCTGATGGTATTGATGAGCATCTTGCATTTCTGTCCAGAAGATTTGCAAAGATGAAATTTAAGAAAAACACTAGAGCCACTAAACCTCATAAGAACATGGTGGATAAATCCAAGTTCAAGTGTTTCAATTATGGTATAAGTGGACACTTTGCAAGTGAGTGCAGAAAGCCAACTTCTGAAAAGAAGAAATTTGACCAAGTAGATTACAAAAAGAAATATTTTGATCTGCTCAAGCAAAAGGAGAAGGCTTTCATTACTCAAGAAAAAGACTGGGCAGCTGATGGAGAAGAAGAGGATGAAGATGTGGAATATGTCAACTTGGCTCTCATGGCTGATTCTGAGGAAAATGAAGTTAGTTCATCAAGCAACCAGGTAATCACTACTGATTTAACACAGCTTACTAAAGAAGAGTGCAATGATGCTTTTAATGACATGTCTACTGAATTGTATCACTTGCGTGTGTCTCTTAAATCTCTTGCTAAAGAAAATAGTAGGATTAAAGAGAACAATCTGTTTTTAAGTAATAGAAATGCTGTGTTAGAAGATAAGTTGATTGACCTAGAGAAAACTAAGCTACATTGTATATCTGTTGAAAATGAACTAGCTGAATCTGTTAAGAAAGTAGAAATACTTTCTAATCAATTAGAGAGAGAGCAAAGAGGTGATTAAAGCCTGGAAGACATCTAGGGATGTTAGTGCTCAAATTATCAAGGTCCAAGGAATTGAATCATTTTGTGAGACTGCCTGGGATAAAAACAAAAAGAAAATGGAATTAATTGATGGGCTATCAACGGATGTGGAATCAACGGATGATGAAAATTATCCGTTGAAGGAAGAAAAGGAGCATCCGTTGAAGGTTCCTCAATTAAAACAGGCAGATGTTTCTAACAGTGAAAATCTAAAGAAACTCAACAAAAAGTTTGGTTCAACTTCCAAGAACTTTGTCAAAGAAGAAGCAAGCACATCCAAAGATTTCAGTAAGGTGAATATAGGACACATGACCTTAGAACAGTTAAAGAATAGGCTCAAAGTGGTTGAGGATAAAAAGGAAACTAAAAGGAAATCTAATAGAAATGGGAAGGTAGGGGTTAACAAACATAACAATTACACACCTGATAAGTATGCTCCTAGAAAAAGCTGTGTGCATTGTAATAGTGTTA